>NW_021938885.1:324043-343344 GCF_001715985.3 Manacus vitellinus
GCTGGATGTGGCTTGGAGCAACCTGGGCTAGTGGAAGGTGTCCCTGCCCATGGCAGGGGGTGGGACTGGATGGGCTTTAAGGTCTCTTCCAACAAAAACCATTCCAGGATTACCTGCTTTGTGCTCACCCAGAGCTGCACCCTTGGGTATCCAAGCGTAATTCCCTGTAAACAGGAAGGTGGGAGCTGCCTTGGCCCCTGCACAGCCGTTCTCTCCAGAGCCAAGGACACACAGAAGGGAAAAGCCAGAGTTCCAGCAGCATTTGGACAATGCTCTCAAGCACGTGGACTTTTGCAGTGGTCCTGTGCAGTGCCAGGAGCTGGATTCGATGATCCTTGTGGGTCCCTGACAACTGAGGATATTCCTTGATGCTGTGATCAGCAGCTCGTCCTTCCCTCTCTGTCCCTTGGCTGCAGACTAAGGCATCCAACATGTTTTCCAAGGATTTTTTTCCACCTGCTCTGCTGCAAGGCAGTGCCAGCCTGTCTGTGCCTCACTCTCCCTTCACCGGAATTTAGAAGTACCTTCCCCACCCTCCCCAAAAAGCCAACAGTGCCCTATCTGACGGGAGCAACAGATGAATGGAAAAGCCTGACTAGAGCCCATAAAATCCACTGTAGCATGGAGAGACAGGGTGAAGTGTTGACACTCTTCCAGTACAAATGTCAGGGCATCAGGTGAAACAAGAAGGAGCAAAGTCCAGAGCAGATGGAGGTTTTTTTTCTGCTGGCCAGTTCCCTCACAGCCCCAGGGCACCACTGGGCATCATGAGTTCTAGAGGGGGCTGCACACTCTCACAGGGCAGCTGTCCCTCCATCATCCTCGAACACAAATCCCCAGCTGGCTCAGGAGAGCCCCAAACAGGCAACCAGGAGTGGGTAGGAGAAGGTTTTGGACAAGACCGCTCTCACCTTCCTCCCCGGGCATCCCCTCAAGGCTGCTGGGAGAGGAAAACACAGGATGTCCCAGGGAGCCCACTGAAGCCTTCCTTTCACTGCTTTTCTTTTCAGCATGATGAAATTCTGTTGACTCCCTGGAGGGATTATCCTGTGGAGGACACGGACCCCTTCACCCCCCCGGTAAGCTCTGCTCCCTCTGCACCCACAGCGAGTTCAGCCCAGCTCAGAGAGGGGAGCAGGGCAGTGCCAGGGAAGCAGCTGCCTCAGTTTCCCCATCCCCATTCCCTTGCTCATTCCCAGTTCCCCTCTACACAGCCACAATGAAGGTCCAAACCTCTCAGAGGCTGGAGCTGGGAAGGAGAGCTCTCGGCTTTCCATTCCTAATAATTCCCTGGTGCTTTTGTGGGTAGAGTGAAGAGAAGTGGGATTTCGTTCTGGTGAGCGACATCCATGAAGTGGGCAGTGAGAAGGAGACCAAGAGGAAGAAGTTCCTGGATGAGCTGAGCAAGAAGGGGTTCACCATCAAGGTGAGGGACTGTGGGAGGAAAAGGCAGCAGAAGCTTGGCCTGGCTTGGGTACCTGCATCCCAGGAAATGAACCACTGAGCTGATCACCACATCAGTGGTGGAAAATAAACCTCTTGCTCAATCAGAGGAAAGAGACCACAGCCCCTGACACAGCCCCTGGCCCTTTCAGCTCTGCCCCTTCCCTGCCCCTCTGCTCTGTTCTAACAGCCCCTCTTTCCCCCCACTAGAAAATTGAGGACACGAAGCTATTTTATGGAGTCCGTGCCCCAGAGCAGGTCTTCCGGAAGTACCAGTGTCTTCTGGGGAACCCCGACAAGAAGCTCCAAAATGAAAATTCCCCCCAGGACATCCCAATGACCACCAGGTGGGTGCTGAGCTGACTTCCAGCATCCTACACTCACCATTCTCCACACCAGCATCCATTATCCAGCTCGGCTCTCCCCGTCTTCCCTCCATGGATTTTGGTGCACACCTTCTCCCTTCCCTGCCCTGCTTTTCCTGGGCCACACAACACAGTTCTGCACCCCAGAGCAGCCTTTAACCACAGTTTCTCTTTGTTCAGGATAAGGATCGTGCACTTCATCCTGCGGAACACGGTGACACCTGACTTGGGTAAGGGAACGGGGATCACAGGGGTGGTGCTCAGCCTGGATCTACAGGAAAACTCGTGCCCTGTGGTGGGCACAGGCCATCCAAGGGAGGATGTAAACAGGGGGAGAAAGCCAGGGTGCAGCTCAGACAAGTCTATTTGCTGCCACATCCAGAGGCTGGGAGATTTGGACTGCGGGAAGCAGCAGTTCCTCTGCTCCCTCTCCCCAAATCCCTAACCCTCTCCCTTCTGCTCTGCTCCCAGAGAAGCTGCAGGGCCTGATGAAGAAAAACGTGTTTGAGGCAGCGTTTCCCCTGCATGAGGTGAGGCTGAGCACATGGGTGTCTGGGAGGAAAATCCAGGACAGGTGGAGGAGCAAGACAGGGTGGGAGAGACCTGTGGGTAACCGGGGCTGCCCCAGGAGCTCGCTGGGTGAAGGGCACGGCAAAGCTCCCGGCAGCAGCCTCGGAGCCGGGCAGGGAATTGAGGGTGCACTGGTATTCCTGTATCCAACCGACTTCTCTGCTCTCCAGAAGGAAGCTGTAAGGGAATTCTCCAGGGACAATTGGGCTCGCTGGAGAGGTGTATTTAACCAGCAGCCAATTGAAAAGATCAGGTAACACGGGCAGAAGGGGCAGAGCTTTTTAACCAAGAGGTCCCACCTGAGACCCAGAGAGCCTGATAACCTTGGCCAGGCTCCTGCCTCGCCTTTGAAATCATTGCTTTGAACCTTAAAATCATACCTTTGAACAAGCACTGGGCTGCTCCTGAATCTCCCAAAGCTCTTAGCCTGAGGGTTATCCCTGCGGCTCCCAGCTCCATCTGCTGATCCTGCAGCACGAAACAACCCCCATGTCTGTGGGGGTTTTAATTAACCCAGTTGGTTTTCAACCACATTCAGAAGGCAGGAGAGGTGGGAATGGAGCATTAGTGCATCAACCCAGCCTGAGGCTGACCTCAGGGCAGTAAAGGCAATGAGGGGCTCCCACAACCACATTAAACCCCAAAGAAGAGCACAGCTCTTATTTTTGAAAACTAACCCCACGGGCAGGAGGGAAAAAAGAACGTGTTGCTTCATAAACCTGTCAAGGGGAGATCTTAAAATGGAGGTGCTCTCACCTTCCTTAAACATTTTACATGTCTAGAAGTGGTGCTGGAGACTGTGCACAAGCTTATTTCTAAGGTCAATGTGTCGTGACTTGTTGCTATCACACAAGGATTAAAGGGCAGAGTATTAAATTGGGGGTGGTGGTATGGGGAGGTGTTGAGGTTTTTGTTTAAATAAAGGGCAGGGAGCACATCACCACCTCTGACTGCTGGTAGGAAGTTAATTCCCCTGGAATACAGGAGGGGAGGCCGGTCCCTCAGTCAGTAGGTACCATGATTTCTTACCCACACGTCCAACCCTCTTCCTACACCATAAAAACCAAAGTGCTGCCACCATGGGACATGGAAGCACTGCAGGGAGGTGGCTGAGCCCAGGAGGAGGATTTGCTCTGGTCTGAGAAAGCTTGCACCCCACAGCCCTCCAATCCTCTTCAGGCCCAGTGTTTCTAAAACTGGAACCTTTCCTTTCTCAGCCTTTCCCTCCATTCTCAGCATGAGGCCTATTTGACACCACAGAGACATAAAATAGCTGCTCTGCCCACCTGGATTGACTCTCCCCATCCCAAAGCCCCCAGACACTCAGACTCCCTGCCCCTCCCGGACCCAAAATCCCTCGGGGGGTTGAAGAGCATTTCTAAGTGACCCCCAGCCACCTGATCTCCTGTCTGTCTGCAAACCCCATCTCCCCTTTCCTCCCAGGGGCTATTTTGGTGAGAAGGTGGCCTTATACTTCGCCTGGCTGGGCTGGTACACCTACCTGCTGGGTTTTGCTGCGCTGGCTGGGGTGCTGACCTTCGTGACGGGGATTACTCTCTTCAGTTCCAGCCAGGTGAGGTAAGGCACTTGGGAATGCCAGACACACATCCCATTGACTGTGCTCTGTAGGGAGCCCTGAGCCACCATTATCCCCCTTTGCTTCCCTCCTGCTTTCCCTGCAGCAGGGAGATCTGTGAGGCCAACACCACCATCATGTGCCCGCTCTGTGACAAGAAGTGCCCCTACTGGGTCCTCTCTGACACCTGCACCTACGCCAAGGTAGGGAACCCCCTTCCCAAAGGCAGCCTCGAGGTGAGGGATGGGGAAACACTCCCGGCTTGTGCTGCTCCCACAGTGCTGGAAAGAAAACCCCTCCCAGATCACACTTTCCACCTTCACCGAGGGTGATTTTACCAGTAGCAAGCCCCAGTGTCCATCACCTTCCTGCATTTTGCCCTCCTGCAGCACCTATACCTGTCTCAGGGGAGACCAGGGTGACAAGAGGGTGGCTGAGCACGCCCCAGGGTGCCTCCCTGCCCCAACACACTCTTCCTTCATCTCCTCCAGGTCACTCACATGATTGACAACGAGGCCACGGTCCTTTTTGCCATGTTCATGGCCCTCTGGGGTAGGTGCCAGTGTCTGGGTGCCCAGCACACACGGGTTGGGAGAGGGAGCAGATGGTGGAAAGTGGGGGGACAACACAGCTTCACCATTCAGGATGGCTTTTAGCCCTTATCTCCTCCCCTTTCAGACACAGCAAGAGACAAAATCACCCTGGTGATATCTTCCAGCTCCCCAAACACTCCTTACCTGTCCTACCTGAAGCTTCCACTCAGCACAACCTCCCCCAAAGCACCCAGCAGCCTCTGGGTGGACCTTTTTTATCAGCTGCCTGTTAAGTGGCCACAGCTGCAGGAAGGAGGGACCTCCAGAGCCCTCCTCAGCCTTTCCAAATCACTTCACTGCCTCTTATTTGCTGTGGGATGATGGGATCCCATCATCACCTTAGCTGCACACTCATTTGGCTTTACCACAGCCCCCTCAGTTACCAACCACCTCAAGTGTGAGCTGGGTGCCCACAGGTCCTGTGTGTAGCCATGGGCTGGGTTACACAGGGTCAGTCAGGAGGATCAGTCCAGATTAACAGGAGGGAAGTGGATTTGCAGGGGTGTAGCCGTGCCAGGGTGCAGTGCAGGACACCCATTCCACCTGAAAAGTGCATTTTTCATCAGTCTCAAATAACCTGTCTAGCTGGTGCCACGTGAACATGCCCAGCACAGCATGACAGCCCTGGGGCTCACTCTGGCTTACCCCAAATTCCCTATGGACACCAGAGCTGGCCTGACTGTCAGTGAAGGCTCACCTGCACCATCCCCATCCCCTCACTACTCCATGCTCAGGGTCCTGCCAGCTCACTGAGCTGTAGAGGTGACCTGTCCTTCACAGGCCAAGGGCAGTCCAGGCTGGCTGGCATCAGGTTGGATGGGACATGACTTTCTGTCTTGCTCTGTGGGACAGAGGGGTGGCTGTCAGAGCCATCCCTGAGTGTCACTGCACTCTCTCCTTCCCAACCCAGCCACTGTGTTCCTGGAGCTGTGGAAGAGGCAGAGAGCCACTGTGGTCACCAACTGGAACCTATACGGGTGGGATGAGGAAGAGGTGAGGACATCATCTTTCTTGCTCTATGCTTTCCTTCTCAGGAGTCACCTGGACATAGAAAAGACACGTCAAAGGAGTTCTTTGCCTAGTTTGAGCTCAGTCAGGCTTAGCCATGCTGTTGTGGGTTGGGTGCTTATCCCTGTCCTTCCCCAGCACTGCTTGGGGATGTATGTCCATTGACACAAGGACCCCTGGGCACCGCTCTGCTGGATCCTTTCTTTCCCATTTTTTTTTTTAGTTTTATTTTTTTATTCATTTTTAAGGAGGAGCTGGCTATGGAACTGATCAATAATTTACAGCATGAACCTCGGAAGTACCAGCACTCCTACTTCCGCAGCACCATCATCCTCCTCTTGGTTCTGCTGATGGTACGTGACAGGTGACCACGGGAAGAAGGTCTGGTTTAAGGGAGAGTGAGCTTCCTCCTTCCCTCCCTGCTCTGGAGCATCTCAGAGCATCCTCTTGCTGCAGCAAAAGCAGAGACCAGGTTTTTAGGGCCAGTCTGTGCCCATTACAAGGATCCAGGGGCTCCCTCATGTTCACACCTTGCTGTGCTGATGGCTGGGGCTCTGTACCCTTTGGGGGGACCCGGGCTGAAGGCTCTGCTCTGGCAGCAAAGATCAAGGCAGTGACCCAGAGGGCAGGAAGAGGCAAATCTCAATGTCCTCGTGCCCCTCTGTGTGCCAGTGGAGAGTCCAGATGGAGATGTAGAATCGTGGAACCATAGAATGTTAAGGGTTGGAAGGGACCTTAAAGACCACCCAATCCCAAACCCCCCTGCCCTGCACAGAGACACTTCTCACTAAATCAGGTTTCTCATATCCTTATCCAACCCAGTCTTGGACGCCGCCAGGGTTGGAGCATCCACAGCCTCCTTGGGCAACCTGTTCCAGGGCCTCACCACCCCCACAGGGAAGGATTTCTTCCTAACATCCAGCCCAAATTTCCCCTCTTTCAGCCTGTACCCATCACCCCTTGCCCTACCCCCAACACCCACCTCACGAGCCTCCCGCCCTTAACTGTGGGGCGTGGGTTTGCCCTCGAGGCCACACCCAGATCCATGGTGGCCCACGTGCCCTTTCATGCCCTTCTCCGGCCTTCCCTCCCCCGCAGATCCTGGTGCTGATCGGCATCGCCCACGCGCTCGTCATCTACCGGGTGATCGCCACGGCGCTCTTCGCCCAGAGCGGCCTGGGGCTGCTGCGGGAGCAGGCCGACACCATGGCCGTCATGACGGGGGCCGTGCTGCACTACCTCACCATCGTCATCATGACCAAGGTGCCGAGCGAGGCAGGGGAGCCCTGGGGGTCTCCTCCCGGCCTCACCGCCCCGCTCATGTTATCCCTCTCTCTCTCTCCCGCAGATCAACAGGCGCGTGGCCCTCTTCCTCTGCAAGCTGGGTAAGGGAAACCGGGGGCGTCTCCCGCCGGCACGCCCCGCTCCTGCAGCGCCCGGTGGGACCTGCAGCACAGCACAGCTCCCCTGCCATTCCCAAATGCACCCAGGCTCCCATCCCCTCCCCATCCTCCGCCATCACAAGGCATCCCCCCGGAAGCTCGAGCCGGGCAGGTCCCCGTGGGAGGCCAGCAGCCTCCCCAACACACACCCATCCGTGGCCCACGTGCTCCCAGCTCGGCTGCTCCACATTTTGCTTTGTAGGGACCTTCACCCTACAGGGCTGTGACCCAGCACAAGCAGGAGGGCAACACAGCTGCAGGGGAGCTCACAACGTGGATTTCCTCCCAGCATAGATTTCCTCCCAGCTGAAAGGCCCTTTCTCCCCAGGCTCGTGGTTCTGAGGGACCCCCCTGCTTGGCTGGGCTCCCTTCCACCAGAGGGCTCAGGTGGAGGGCAGGGATACCTTTCCAACCTTCACAGAGCTGCTGTAGCACCTGAGGGGGAGCAAGGCAAGGTCCCACTGCTCTGTGACCAAGCCCCCGGGCCTTGCTCCCTTTCCTAGAGAAACCACGGAGCTTCTCCCAGCGGGAGAAAAACTTCACCATGAAGATTTTCACCTTTCAGTTCTTCACAAACTTCTCCTCGCTCATCTACATTGCCTTCTTCCTGGGACGGTGAGTGGTGGCTGGGGGGGAGCAGAGGGCAGACGGGGCTTGGGGTGCATGTCCCCAACCCTCCCCAGGGCTCAGGGACAGACCCACCCCCCTGCCCTCCCTGCCAGGCACAGGGACCCCATTTGGGACTCGGGGGGCCATGGCTCAAAGGGTATTGCTGTTGTTGCTTCCTCGCCCAGGATCAACGGCCGCCCAGGGCACTACGTGCGCATCGCCGGCCGGTGGAGGCTGGAGGAGGTGAGGCACTCGCCCTGAAGCTCTCTGACCCCATGAACAACTGCTCCTCTTCCTTTTCCTACTGCCACTAGAGAGGCTCTGGGAATCTCGGCTTCCTCCTCTAGCAAAGGGCCCCTTGGGCCTGCCCACTCCGCTTGCAGGGCACGACCCTTCTCCTCTCCTCCCTTCCAGTGCCACCCCAGTGGATGCATCACTGACCTCTTCATCCAGATGGCCATCATCATGCTGCTCAAGCAGACCATCAGCAACGTGATGGAGTATCTCATCCCGTAAGCTTCCCTTGCTGAAGCTCCTGCACAGCCAGGACACTGACCCAGCTCTCGCAGAGAGGAACCCTGGTCTTTGGGCCAGGGTGTCCTCTGTTCCCTTCCTCCAGGCGTGTCCCAGCAGCAGTCCAGCCCTGCTGCCCTCTGCAGCAGCCACGCAAATCCCTCTGTTTTGCAGCTGGATAAGCCACAAGCTACGCAAGAAGCAGAAGAGCCCCAAGAAGAGGAGCATATTTCTGGGAGAGGAGGAGGAGGCTGAGGACCCCTGCAAAAGGCAGTGGCTGAAGAACTATAAGCTCAACGAGGTCAACGTCTTCAGCTTGTTCGATGAGTTCTTGGAGATGAGTACGTAGGGCAGGGGGGTGGGTGAGGAGGGTGCTGGGGCAGAGCCACGTGTGCCCCTTTGGCTGGAGAGTGCTGGATGCTGGGGAAGGGATTCCTGTAGGGAAGGGAGAGCCCTGAGCCCCACCTCCACGCTCAGCCCCACTCTGAGTGCTCTGGTACACCAAGGAGATTATTCCCAAAACAGAGGGAGCAGGCAACTGTGCTGGCCTCTGACCTTCCTCTCCTCCCAGGGTGATGGCTGTAACCCCAGCGTGGTCCCTCAACCAGTGCCCTGCAGGTCCCCACAGATCCCCCCTCTGACAGCCCCATGAGAGCTAGGGGTCCCCAGTAGGGGTGTGGGGTCCCCAAGGCACGCCTATCTCCCACTTCCACCCCTGCAAAGCCCCTCTCATGCAAGCCACAGAGCAGGACTAACCCAGACAGCGTTCTGGAGCCTGGGGGACATCTGCTCTGCAGTGGCTTCACGCCAGCACGCGGTGTCTCCCCCTCTGCAGTGATCCAGTACAGCTTCACCACCATCTTTGTCGCTGCCTTCCCCCTGGCCCCGCTCCTGGCGTTCTTCAACAACATGTTCGAGATCCACCTGGACGCCATCAAGATGGTGCGGCTGCACCGGCGCATGGTGCCCAGGAGGGCCAATGACATCGGTGAGAGGGGCTCCACAGGCGCCCTCCTGCCAGCACAGCTGCCTGGGCCAGCAGTGCCGGGGCTTAGCCCCTTCCCCAGGAGCCCCTGAGCATCCCATGGAAGTGGGAGAGCACGGGGACAGCTGTGGGTCGGGAAAGGAGAAGCCGTTTCAGACCCTGAAGAGGCTGAGGGGCAGTTTGGACTGGCCATGCCAAACCTGTCTCTGAGATGGAGCTGGGTGGGGCTGCAACCTGCCAGTGGGGTGGCAGAGGGGCCTCACCAGGTGCTGTTCTCCTGCAGGGATCTGGCTGCAGGTCCTGGAGGCCATCGGCATCCTGGCTGTCATCGGGAACGGGCTGGTGATTGCCATCACCTCCGACTTCATCCCCATGCAGGTCTACAAGTACATGTACAGCCCCTGCGTGGGGGAGAACCGCACTGACGTGGAGTGAGTTCAGTCCCTGAGCAGAGCCCACCTGCCTCAGTGCCACCGCTGCAGGAGCACGAGGAAGCTGAGCTGTCCCCCAGAGTGGGGTGGGGGGAAAGGGGAGCAGGGCAGGGTTTCCAGTGGCATCACCTTCAGCATCCCAGCTGGCCTCCCCCTCGCATCATCCCCATGGTGGGTAAACTGGTGCCCTTATGGAAAGGGCACCGTGTAACACGGGAGAGCTGCAGGACTGCCGAGGTGCTGGCTCACGCTCTCTCCTGCCCTCCCCCTGTTCCTCCAAGCCTTGGCTGACTGACCCTGTGCAGTCAAACTAGACAGAAGCCTCAGAGACCTCCATTTCCCCCAGGCTGTGTGAAAATGGGGAGGGAGGGAGGGAGGGAGGGGAAAGAGAGGCCCAGGTGGGTGCTGGCTCCCCCAAAATGGGAGGTTACAGTGCTTAACCACACTACGAGTCACCTGAGAATCCACACACCGGGGAAACCTTAGAAATGAAAGCTGCAGACAGATGGGTTTTGTTGCCATCTGGGGACCTCTGAGTCCCCCAGAAGGGACAAGAGCTGCTTGGCTTAGGGCCTCCCACAGCCCCCCAAAATGGCCACAAACCCAGTCCTTCCCCACAGCTGCTCCACGGGGTACATCAACCACAGCCTCTCCATCTTCCACATCCGGGATTTCGAGCCCGACATTGGTATGCCTGAGATGCTGCCAAACTTTGACAGGGACGAGATCAAGGAGTGCAGGTAAGAGCAGCCCCACCACCACCACCACCTTGCCCCTCACTGTTACATCCAGCCTGCAGCCAGGGGATGGGGGGGGTGACAGAGCTGGAGGGAGCTGGAGGAAGCTGCTGGGGCTCCTCTCGGACCCCCATGGAGGGAGCCAAGGCAGGGTGTGACACCTGGCATGGAGGAGCCCAGGCTGGCACCGACAGGGCTGTGCTGCAGGTACCGGGATTACCGGAACGCCGACGACTACTCCTACACCATGCAGTTCTGGCACGTCTTGGCAGCCCGGCTTGCCTTCCTCATCATCTTCGAGGTGAGCGCCCAAGAGGGCAGGAGAGGGCTGGGGCAGGGGGAAGGGACTGGGTCCAGGCCCCTTGCCCAGGCTGGGAGCCCCTGACTGCCTTTGCTCCCTGCAGCACGTGGCTCTGTGTGTCAAGCTGATCGCAGCCTGGTACATCCCCGACGTCCCCCAGAAGGTCAAGAATGATCTTCTGTACAGCAAACACAATGACCTGCGTAAAGAACTGAGGTGGGTGATGCCCCAGAAGGTGCCAGGGGTTTGGAGATGGTCCACCCTGTAGCAGGAGACCTACAGGGCTGCAGGATCTGTCCATTCCAGAGCCCCTTTTCCTTTGAAAGAAGAAAAGCTCCAAGTTAAAATAAGGAGTGATTTTGCCCAACTTTTCCATCTAAACTTTGTTTAATGTAAAAGGATTAAGTATTTTGGCAGGAAACTGAACAAAGGCAAACAAGAGCCCCAGGCTGGGCCACCCTGGTGCTGCTGTCTCCCACAGACTGAGCTGCACTCTTGAGAGGTCTCAGTCCCTTCATGGCCACCCTGTCCCAACTGCCACCCATAATCCTATTGGGAGCAGAGGGTGGGGTTCGGGAAGCACCACACTGCCACAGTTCAGCTTTCCAGCTCTGCCTTCCCCTCGACTGCGGGGTTTCCCACAAACAGGGGTTTCCCACAAACAGCCTGTCATTTTTCCTCCCGTTATTTTTGGCAAAAGGCCCTGTTCCCACTCGGAGTGTTTTTCCACACCTCCCAGCTCAGACAGTTCCCATTCACCAACGCTCCTCTCCTCTCTCCCCAGCACGATGGAGTACTCCACCGAGGTGTAGCCACCGCTCACCCAGGAGAAGGAGAACATGGACCTGAGCCCCCTCCCCAGCCTGGCAGTGCCAGGGGTGCTGGATGAACCCCCTGGCACAGTGCCACGTGTGACTGAGCTGGACTTGAACTGGGAAGTGATGCCCAGACAGTGGCTTTGCAGGAGCAGGATGCTTTCCGACTTGGAAAGGAAGGACGCTGTGGCAGAGCTGGGATGTGCCTCCCCTGCACACGGAGTAGCTGGGACAGAGCTGTGGCACTGGGGACAAACCTGGGGGCAGCACCTGGCTGGGCTGCAGGAGGTGACCTAAGTCCTCCTCACTCACTGCCTTAAGCACAGGAAACACCAGTTACCTCATTCCAGGTTCCCTCTCCAGGCCTTTTTTTGCACTTTGGCCTCTTTTTCCACTGCCTTCCGTGACCTCCCCATTCCACACTGCTGGGGAACATGAGTCCTTCTTTCACTGCAGTCCTCCCCGGCATGATTCCCACGTGGCTGCAGCTCTGACCTGCTGTTTCCTTGGAAAAAATGCTGTTGTTATCCTGACTGAGTTTAGTTCCAGGCTCATCTGAGTCCTGACAGTTGTGCCTGGCTCAACTACCACCAGTAAACAGTAAATAAACACAACCCACACGCGGATACACAGACTTTCACCTGCTGCCTGGTGTTGCTCCTGCCTTCCTCCTCTGCCATCCCCAACACCCAAAGAAACTGTGCCCCAAAACCTTTCCTTGTCTCACTGGGGACAATCACAACAGGTGGGAGCTGCAGTGCCCATGGTGAGGGCTGAGTGTGGGTGCTGGCTGGTGGGACACCAGATCTTGGTACTTGGGCTGTGCACGGTAGGAAAAACAGCCCGGTAAGTGTGCCAGAATAATGGAAATACCTGGGAAAACTGGGGGGAAAAATCAGCAAACCTGAAATGGCAGGGCTAGAAATGGTTATCCCACCTCTTCCCTTAGTGCTGGCTGGGCCTCCCCTTCTCTGACTGCTGCAGAGAGAAGGGGTTTGTCTCCAGCGGGAGTGGGATCCCACCCCAGGGCTGGGTGGGTGCCACAGCTCCAGGGGGGCAGATGAGTGATCCAGAGGCAGAGCTGGGGAGCTCTTACCTACCACAGGGATAACTCTGACGGACAAAAAACTTCTTATCAGCTCCCTATTTGCTCCCAAACCTCCTCACACCCTTGCCATCCCCAGGACCTGGGCGTGTTCCATGTGATCCTTTACTATCCCACAAATCCAACAGGTGGATTTCACAGCCAGTGCATCACAGTGTCTGTGACATGTTCAGCAGTGCAGCCCCCCCAGAAAGGGCTGCTCCATCAGCTGCTGCCCCAAACACACACAGCCAACAGCTGTGGGGCACAGGAGCAGGGGATTCTTCCTAGAGCTCCAGTGGGGTTCCCTCTGTTCCTTTTGCCCCTACAACAAGCCAACAGCACCAGCATTTTACATCATAACCAATGAGGAGTCAGAGCCGGGGTGTTTTTCCATGTGAACAGGCTCACAGACCTCCCTATGACCCATACCTGTCTATTCTGTATATATATATATATATATATATATAAACACCTGCACACACACATTCACACTCAGGGCCCTTTGCTTCCCTTTTTGGCCCCAAAGCACATGCCAGTCGACGCTTTTGCTGCTCAGCAGTTCACACTGGTGTTTCTCCAGAGGCTGGTGGTGCTGCCACTGTGACCAACCTGCACCTGGGGTGTGCTGAGGCTCTAATCACCTCCTTGCTAATTAGTTCAGGTGATACCTGCTGTCCACAAGCGGCCACGGCCAGATCCAGCTCCCCACAGGCAGTGCCAACTGGAGCAGCCACCTCCAGCACTGGCTCCAACCAGCAAAGAGGCTCTAAAGTCACAGAGAGAAGGAAGCAGAGAAAACAGGAGACCCCACAATGCCCACGGGCACAGCCAACAGCCTCGCCCAGCTCCCCCCACCAGTGACTCACCTCCACAGAGCCAGAGAGTGCCGAGTTTTCCAGTGCTCAGCACTCCAAGACCCCAAAGTGCAGTCCCCAGCTCCAACCCATCCCCTGGAACACCCCCCCAACATCCTCCCTGCCCGGTGGTGGGGGGAAATGGGGCAGGTTTCATCTTGCCCTGACACCTCAGTGGGTTTTTCCAGCCACGGAAAAACATGGGGTTCCACCGCGGCCCCCAAGCCTTGTGCCACCTGCGTGTGCCTGGCAGGCTGGCTGGGTTGTTGCCCCCCTCTTCTATTCTCCTTTATTCTCTCTCTTCCCTTCACCTGAGGCCAGAGTCGCTGGATTTTTTTTTCCCTGCAGGTTCAGGTGGAGGTGGAGCAGCGGGAGGGAGGGACGGCCAACCCTTCCCACAGGCCTGGAGCCCAGGGATTGGGGCGGCGGCAGCACCCGGCTGAGGGCAGGGGCTGAACCAGGAGGAGAATTAGATAAATTATTAAAACAAAAGAAAAAGAGAAAACCCAAGCACTGATCTGGCCGGTCTGGTTGGCTTGAGCAGGAGGGGACAGGCAGGAAGCTTGAGGCCGAGGAAACTCTAAAGGTAAATGCAGCTCTGTTCCACTTCCCTTTCCACGCCAATGCTGCCTCGGACAGGGTCAGCAGGGTTTCAGCCTCGCCCCACGCCCTTGGGTTCTCCTTCACTCTCCTCTGGTTTTTCTCTGGCTCTCTATCCCGATTTCTGCTGCCCCACAACCCCCTGGCCACTGTGCCTCCCTGCCCGCCTCGCTTTCCCCATGGCTGAGCTCCAGGGAATGCTGCTCCCCAGCCAGCACCCCCTGCCCCATGGCATCCACCATCTGGGGTGTCCCCAACCCCAAGATGCGGGAAATGGGAGCTGCAGCTGCCCGTTAGCAGGTGCTCCTCCCTCCCTTGCACTCAGCAGCCCTGGCACCCACTCCCCTGTGGGCATCCAGCACTGTGTCACGAGCAGGGGGGGCTTTGGGACCTCCCCACACTCCCTGACCAGGCTGAAGCTTGTTGGGGCTTCCTCATTCCAACCAGCTAAGGGAAATGATTTAGGAGTGACCCATCCAGGCTGGAGTGAGCAGAGCTGGAGCATCCTGCCAGGCAGAGACAGCCCCATACCACCCTGGTGATCATCTCCCATCCTTTCTGCATGTGAAATCCAGGTGGGCTGGCTCTCCTCCACCCCTTGCTCTTCCTTCCCTGGCCATGGAGAAGCCCAGTTAATCCTTTAGGTACAAATCATTTTGCTGCTGCTCAAGCTGGACGCGTAACGCGCGTCCCTCGCGTACCTTGACCCCCTGTTTTACCCCGGGCTGGTACTGGGCTGTGCCAGAGGGGAGCACACCGTGCCCCCATCCCTGCTCTGAGCTGAGCTGCACCACAGACCACCCCCTTCCCCTTCCACACCAGCAGACACAGCTTCTCCAGGCTGAGCCCAGCCCTGCTGCCACCCAAAATCAGGGTGCAGCCGAGAGTGCCAAAGCTCCAGGGAGAAGAGGCAGCTGGGAGAGGCTTTCCCCCCTCCTGACCCCCAGAGTTAGGCCGGGTGTTTACGATGGAAACACCAGCACCGTGATGTCCTTGAGACTCCCACCTCAGCCCTGGCACCCCCATCACCCACACCAGGGCTCCGTGGGTGTTTGGGGATGGCAGAGCCCGACCTTGCCAGGCTCTGCTCTGCCACCTGCTCCCGGTATCTGCCTCTTCCCACGGGGCCACGGTAGTGCCACCGCTGCCTATTGTGTGAGGGGGGGTCTCCGTGTGCCATCCCTGTGCTCCCCACTTTTGCCTGGCATGTCGTGCAGCTGTGCCAATCCCTGGCCACAGCCATGGGGTAGCAATGGGACACGCCAGGAACACGGCACCTGCTGGAGGAGCTCTCCTGCGTTTCCATAAACAAACTGTCCCGCTGTTAATTAGCGAGTTCAAGGGCATGTCAGGCTGGAGGCAGCTCTGCAGCTCATGGCGGGCTTGGCAAGCAGAGGAGTCCTGCTGAGCCCTCCCAAGGCAGGGATTCCTGGGAAGGTGCTGCACACCCTCTGGCTGAGCTCGCTTCCCCTCCCTGGTCTTGGGTCTGAGCTGAAGCCGCATTCTTAACATCCCACAGCACCCGGTTGGTCATTAATCACCTCCCACCCGTAAATCCACTGTTGGGAAAGCCAGGCTAGGAGTCGGTGCAGGGAGGGCAGGTGACACAGTGGCCACCATGCCGTGGGTGGGACTTTGGCTTTACCACAGAGCATCACCCACCACCCCCAGACCGAACTGCTGCGGGCATGGCCGGGCGCTCCCGGAGCAGGCAGCACTCACGGAGCCCTTCCTGGTCTCTCCCAGGCCCAGCCCGCCCTGTGGCAGAGGCAGGTGGACTTTGCCCCCCCGGAAGACGCTGCACACAGGGGTGCACGCAGGGCCCTTCAGGGATGCCGGCAGTGCCCGTCACCTGAGCACACCATGGCAGGTAGGTGAAATCCAAACTCTCACCTGCTCTCAGCTGGGAAGGGTCCCCGTGCAGGCACAGCTGGGGGTCCTGCTCTGGCTTCACCTCACAGGGTGGGAAAGGGTCCATCTCAGCCCCCCAAACCGGCTCAGCCTGTTGCTAACCAGCCCCGAGTGCTGCTTGCTGCCAGACCCCCACGGCAGAGCTTGTTTTTCCGGGATGGCTGTGACAGCAGGGAACTGGATCAGCTGTCCCATCCAAAGCCCCTCCCTGCTGTGCCCCCAGACCTCTGCAGTGTGCCCCCCGAGATCCTGGTCCCAGCTGCCAACGAGACGCTGGACCTGGCGCTGGGGAGCCGGGTCGTGCTGAACTGCACCGTGCGCTGGGCCGGGGCCGAGAGCTGCCGGCCCGTCCCTGCCTGGAGCAAGGATGGGCAGTGGCTGGGCAAYGGGAGCAGCCAGGACACCTCCTGGTAAGGAGCCAGCCCTGGGGACATACATCCATTCTGGGGGGGGTTGTCACCACAGAGCCCAACCCATGGTGGCCCCATTTCCCCTCAGGTCTGCCCAAAACACCTCAGATCAGCTCCTGGCCACCGTCCTGCACCTCAACCTCACCCACGATGACGACTTTGGGGTGTTTGCCTGCTGGCTCAGCAATGCCACAGCCACCTTCACCCTGCAGCGAGCGGGTAGGGACAGGCTGGGGACAGGGAGGGGACACCCCCATGGAGAGCCCGCATGCCATGGGGGATTGATGCGGGTAATAGGGGCACTGCTGCCTCTCCCGGGGTGCAAATCTTCACCAAACCCAGAAAACCCAGGCCAGGGCCACCGGCCACACTCACCGCGTCCTTCCCTGTCCTGGCAGAGACAGCGGGGCACGTGCCGGCGGTGCTGGCAGCCCTCCTGGTCCTGGCACTCCTGGTGCTCCTGGCTGTACTCTACGTCCGGTGCCGCCTGAACGTGCTCCTCTGGTACCGGAACCGCTACGGCGAGCTGGAGATCAACGGTGAGCCGGAGGGAACAGCTCCCCTGGGAACAGGGGGCTCACAGACCCCTCCCTGTGACACCCCGTGGCTCTCCCCAGACGGGAAGCTGTACGACGCCTACGTCTCCCACGCCACCGCCCCCGACGACCGAAAGTTCGTCCACTTCATCGTGAAGCCGCAGCTGGAGAACCGCTACGGCTACAAGCTCTTCCTGGACGAGCAGAACATCCTGCCCAACTCAGGTAGGCACCAGCCCCCCACAGGGCTGGGCAGGGTGGTCACACAGGCGCCCAGGGGCTTGAGACCCCTTTGCCCACAGAGCCATCAGCCGACCTGATCATGAATGTCAGCCGGTGCCGGCGCCTCATCGTGGTCCTCTCCGTGGCGTACCTGGAGCAGGATTGGTGCAACAGCAGCTTCAGGTAGGAGCGGAGCAGCTCCCACGGGAGAGGAGAGGGGCTGGTGGGTCCCTCACCCCTCTGCCACGTACCTGTCTCGCAGGGAAGGGCTCTGGAGGCTGCTGGAGCTTTCCAGGAAACCCATCTTCATCGTCTTCGAGAGCCAGTACCGGGAGATCACCCACCCTGCCATCACCCTGCTGAAGCAGCACCGGAGCACCGTGACCCTGCTGGTGTGGCGATCCGGCTCCATGGTGAGCTCCGAGCTGGATCCTGACCCACTGGCACTCCCCTTCCATCCCCAGCACCCCTCTTTTTGTCAGCCTCCTGTGTCAGCCTCCCTGCTGCCCTCTGGGGCTGCTCCGTGGTGAGAGCTGAGCAGGACCGATCCCAGCAGCACCCCACTTCCGTTCCCAGCTCCCCATTTTGTGTCAGCCTCCCTGCTGCCCTCTGGGGCTGCTCCCCAGGCTCCAATGCTAAAGAGCAGCTTGGGGCACTCGTCTTTTAGAGGCAATTTAAAAATGCAACCACAACAGCCCTGGATCTGGGTGCTTACCCCCAAACCCACACAGTCAGGGCCCTGTGAGGTTCCGGGGTCTCCCCAGCCCCAGCTCTCGGAGCAGAGTTTTGGCCCGTGGCTGCTCCGGCCATTTCAGGGCCAGGCTGGGAGCTGGAGCCCTGAGGAGTGTTCCAGCAGGTCGGGCAGGTTTCTCTGCCGGCGCGTGGGCACGATGCCACACTGGAGCACGGCCCTCACCTTGGCTGAGCTCCCACCACCAGGAAGAGAGAGCCGAGCCTGTGAAACCCTCCCCAGCACCGTGTGGGGCCAGGCTCGGCTTTGCCGTGGTCCCAGCGTGGCTCATCTCCCCCCTGACCCTGCAGACCCCGTCGTCAGACTTCTGGAAGGAGCTGTGCCTGGCCCTGCCACGCAAGGTGTCCTTCCAGGGGAGCGTGGGGGACCCGCAGACCCAGCTGCAGGAGGACAAGGACCCCATGCTGATCCTACACAGTAGCTACCTGGACAGCACGGGAGACCTCGACCCAGATGGGGACCTTGGCACAGGTCCGTGTCTGCTGATGTTTCTCCTGGGGGGACAGATGTGTGCTGGAGGTCACCTCTGGGCTTTGCCACCCCTTCTTGTGGCAGCAGGATGGGTCCAGCTCCTTCTCCCTGCCACCTAAATCCATCTCCCTGCTCCTGCCAGGCCTCCGAGGGCGCATCTTCGGCAGCCCCCCGGCCCCCCGCCTGGGCGCTCCCAGCACTCCGGCTGTCAGTGGGACGGAGGACGTGCAGCTCCGGGACAGCCACAGGCCCGAGATCGACGTCTCGGACCTGGGATCGCGCAACTACGGCGCCCGCACGGATTTCTACTGCCTGGTGACAGAGGATGACATCTGAGCAGAGCCACAGGCCAGAGACACGGTGTTCCCTGTCCCTGCAGGGACACCCAGACCAGGTCATGGCAGAGGAGCCCGGGCATTATGATGGGACCAGAGCCACGGTTGTGGTGGGAGAGCAGGAGCTGGCTCTGCGGTGGAAAACCGTCCCTAGGAACGCCCTGCCCACAGTACCACCCCTGGGTGCTGTGCCCCGTCCCTCGCCGTGGGCGGCAGGGACATTCTTCCTGCGTGATGGACGAGCGCTGGGATGGGCGATGCCCTCCAAGGAGCAACTGTGCCCCAGCCCCAGGGAGTGCCAGGCGGGAGTGGCGGCGGCACCTCTGTCCCACGGGAACCCCGTGGCAATAAAAGGCTGCTGCACCCAGTGGGTCTGTCCACGGCATGGACATGGGTAACACGAGGCGGGGGTTTCCCTACCACAGGCAGCAGGGTGGGCAGCTCTGTGCTGTGTCCCTCCCACACCAGTGTCCCTGTCACACTGACTCAGAGCCACACCAGGCACAGTGAGTGGGGTGGCACTGCAGGGTGAGCTCACCCCATGCTGGTTACCCCGAGGTGCTGTCCCCCCTCCCACGTGCCAGCCAAGCTCAGGGGCAGGTGGGCATCGTTCAAGGTCTTTATTTCAGGGGTACACAGGGCTCAGGGGGGTTGTACATGGAGAGCTGGGGAGGCATACACCCTGTGACCCCCAGCCGGGACCGCRCCGGGTGCTGCTCACCGAGGGGGCCACGCC
>NW_021938885.1:343919-345614 GCF_001715985.3 Manacus vitellinus
GCCCCTGTGCCACCCTATTAACTGTGGGAAGCCACCTCAGAGCCCTCTAAGCCCCTCAAGCCATGCAAAGCCCCGTCCCCACCCAGCTGGGGCATAGCACACGTATTCCACAGCACATCCCACACTGGTGCGGGGCACCGACACCCACCCAGCTCAGGGAGCTGGGATGAAGCAGCCCTGAAAGCCCCCCTGACCCAGCGTTGCTCTACAGGAGCCTTCCCAAATCCCTGTGGTTCCTGCCCCTCTGTCAAGATGCGGGACAAGCCAAGTTTTGCAGCCAGCTGCCTGAGGGTGGGGAGGGTCCCCAGGGGGTGCTGTGAGGCAGACCCCTACTAACGGGGTCCCTGTGGGGCCCCACAGCAGAGCCAAAAGCAGCCTCTGGGTTTAAGGCTGGGCAGGAGGGAGGACACGTGTCCCTCAGCAGGGGAAGGGGACCCAGCAGAGGGGGAGGCGCATGGGATGTGGTGGGGACTAGGCTACAGAGGGGGGGTCTGATGGCGAGCAGCCTCCCCAGGGCATGGCCGGCAGCACGGAGCATCCCAGCAGGGCATTCCAGCTCCCAGGGTGTCCTCACAGGCTGAGGAAGTCCTCCTTCCGGTACCCCTTCTGCAAGGAGACAGACCCCCATCACACGGGGCAGTGGGAATGTGCACATGGACCCCTCTGCTCCAGCACCCACAGGCCACGCCGTCCCCACGCCATCAGCACAGGGACAATGCTCTGGGAAGTCCCCACCTCTCAGGAGGGCCAGGCATGGAGTGGGGACCCACCGTGTGCCGGGGAAGCACTGGGGTGGTGCGGCTCTCCAGGGTGAATCCCCTGGCCTTGATTCCCTCGGGATGCCCCCCCAGACTCCCCCCCCGGATGCACGAGGCTCCAGAACGGGTACGTACCATCTTGAAGTCCCGGTGGAGCTTGGTGTACTGCCACATGTTTCCCAGGAGGCTGGCTGCGGCTCGGGAGGACTTCTCATTGTCCGAGCTGGGACAGGGATAGGATGCAGTGAGTTTTGGGGACGGCTGAGCATGGGATGGTGCCCACCAGCCCAAGGAGACCACCCCAGAGGGGCCTGGAGGCTCAGCGCAGGTGGGGAGAGGCAGGAGGCAAAAGGCTGGAGCCCACCACAACGGGCAGGAGGGAGGAGAAGCATCCTGATGGGAGAATGTGGCTGCAGCAACGGTGGGGTGCCCTAAGAGGGGGGCCCAGGGATGGCAGGAGGCCACGAGGCCACTCTGAGCCGGTCTGGGGACTCCCAACACCAAAGGAAGGGAAGGGAGACTTGTCGTGACCCTCTTCCACCGCACTGGACCAGGGGAGGAAGCGAAGAGCAGGACGGG
The DNA here is from genome assembly GCF_001715985.3 of Manacus vitellinus. NCBI lineage: Eukaryota > Metazoa > Chordata > Aves > Passeriformes > Pipridae > Manacus > Manacus vitellinus. The sequence continues at coordinate 345,257 of NW_021938885.1, forward strand.
AGCCCAGGTGGGAGCTGGGACAGCCAGGAGGACGGGGAGCACCCACCTGTCCCGTCGCTTCTTGATGAAGAAGAGCTTCCTGAGGCCGTCGAAGTAGACGATGTCGCGGGCAGCCATGGGGCTCTCCACCACCAGGTTGTTGAGCACGGCGATGATGTTCACGATGACATCGGCGGGCGGTGCCTTGTCCCCCACGCTCCCAGGCAGCTTCTCGATCAGGTGGCTGACCACCTTGGTGGCTGCGGGCAAAGGGCACGTCAGGGCTGGTGGCCAGACCCAGGGGACACGCGGCAGCCCCCGGGCGGCAAGGAGGGGACAGAGGGTGGAGCCGTGTCTGGGAACAGGGGATGGACCAGCC
>NW_021938885.1:351499-352701 GCF_001715985.3 Manacus vitellinus
CCTGACACTGAGTACCAGACCCCCACACTGTCCCTCCAACGAGCCCTGGAGTTTCACATGGTCTCCTAGAAGAGCCCCAGACAACATTCCCATTAACGCCCAGAGACTCACATAGCCCTGACACTGAGCTCCAGACCCCTACATTGTCCCTCCAGTGAGCTCGAGAGCCCCAGGGAACCTCCTAGGAGAGCCCTGGACCCCCATATGACCTCTCTGTAGAGCTCTGGACCTCTGCATTGTCCCTCCAACGAGCCCCAGACCTCCATATGGCCTTCCAGGAGACCCCTGCACTCCCAGGAAGCTCCACAGCCAGCCCCACACCTCCCACATTACCCATCACTTAACCCCAGTTATCCTCCCCAGGCACCCCCAGACTCCTGAGCCACTTTCCAGGGTCACCGTGAACCCCTCGGCAGCCCCACAAGGACCCCAAGCCCCCGGGTGCCCCTTGGGTACTGGGGGCCAGCCCGGAGCAGGGTCTCCCTGCAGTAATTCCTGGCCGGGCCCTCCCTGCTTTGCTTTTCAAATCAGCCGGGGAATTAAAAAACAACAATAATAAAAAAGGGGCGGCTGGGCGCCGCGGGCCCGCGGTGACGAACGCGGTGACTCAGCCCCTGCTGCCACCACAGGTACTAATTAGCCTCACCCCACCTGCCGAGCCCGGCACGGCCGGACTGGGGGCCACCGCGTTCCCCCACAGCCCAGCGTGCTCAGGATCAGCTCCCAAAATCCCCCCCTCCCGCAGTGACAGGTCACGCCGCCCTCCCGCCGCAGCCCCAGCTCTCTGACCGAGCTGCTCATCCCTGCCCTGAGTTGCGGCCGTTCTCAGCCACGGCCGGGCAGCGGCTCTGGCCCTGCTCGGGGACACGGTGGCTCGTCCCCGGTCGGGCTGGGCGGTTTGGGGCGAGCGTGGCCACGCGGGCCCGGCTGCACAGCCAGCCCTGGCTCAGCGCTTGGCGTCACCGCGTTCCGGGCTGGGCCGGCTTTACAACACCCGGCGGATGACACCAGGTTTGCGCTTCGGTCGGGGGTGAAAAGGGCGGCTCGTCCCCGAGGAATGTGCCGCCGTCAGCAGGAGCCGAGGCTGGGGCGGGGTGGCAAGAGCTGCGGGCCAGCGTTTTGGGGTGACAGTCCCCTGGTGGCCTGCCCAAAACCCTCTCAGTGCCACCGTCGTGCCAGGGACCCACCTCCCCGTCTGCGGG
>NW_021938885.1:357476-375807 GCF_001715985.3 Manacus vitellinus
GGACAGAAGGATGCAGCTCAGGGGATGGATAGACAGAGGGATGCAGCTCAGGGGATGGATGGACAGAGGCATGGGTTCAGGGGATGGATGGACAGAGGGATGGGGCTCAGGGGATGGATGGACAGAGGAATGAAGCTCAGGGGATGGATGGACAGAGGCATGGGCTCAGGGGATGGATGGACAGAGGGATGGGGCTCAGGGGATGGATGGACAGAGGGATGGGGCTCAGGGGATGGATGGACAGAGGGATGGGGCTCAGGGGATGGATGGACAGAGGAATGCAGCCCAGAGGATGGGGGGACAGAGGAATGCAGCCCAGGGGATGGATGGACAGAGGAATGCAGCCCAGGGGATGGATGGACAGAGGGATGTGGCCCATGGATGGCTGACCCTGCTCCCTGGGGGCTCAGGGGTTGCAGGACCCCCACGCTCACCTGTCCAGGAGCTCCCAGTCCTCCCCGCCCCAGCGGTCCCGGAACTCCTCCGTGTTCATCCCTCCCACGCGGTCAAAGTCCGACTTGTAGATGCCGAAGAGGCCAAAACCATTCACCTCCCAGTAGCCTGGAGGTGGGGGGAGCAACAAGGTGAGAGGTGGAGGGGACCCCCAAATGCCCACACCATCCCCTCTGGGCTCTCCCCAGCACCTGGGAGCCATGGGGATTCCCCATCCCAAGCCCTCTTCCCACTGTGAGTCCATCCCCTTCACTGCCACCTCCCGAAGGGGTGCTCTGGGTGACAGCCCAGTTTTGAGGGGCATCACACCTAGCACACCTCGAGCACCCTTAGGCTTGGAATCCCACCTTGCCCGAGCAAAGCAATCCCGTTCTCCCCCACATCCGAGCCCAGCTGTATCCAAACCCTGCACCGCAGTGGCCTTGGGTGGGCAGGGGATGTTTCCCGGCTGGAAAGGGGTCCTGGGTGAGGATCAACACACCATTGGGCTCCCGGGGAGAGCTGCCACAGCTCAGCCTCATGACGATGGGTGCATAGGCCAGCTTCCCTTCCACGCAGTGCTTCCGGATGCTGTCCAGGATGTTGGGTGGGAAATGGATGTGCAGGTCACAGAGGAACACGATGCTGTGCTCATCCTATGGGGGGGCAGACACAGGTGGGGGGAATCAAGGCACAACAGCCCCAGGAGAGAAGCCACTGCCAGAGCTGGTCCCTGTCCCCACTCACCTCCACCATGTCCACACCGGCCTGGAGCCCAGCTGAGCGCTCGAAATTCCCAGTGCGCCGCAGGTACTGGAACCTGGGGAGAGAGGACAGGGCAGGTAGCACTGCAGACAGACAGGGACACAGCCAGGAGGGGGACTGGGACCACCAGCGTGGGGAGGGGCCTTCTCAGTAAGGGCCAGGTGCTACAGCTCACACCAAGGGTCCCCCTGCAGAGTCACAGGCTCCTGAATCCCCAACTCCGTGTGGAAAACTAGCTTGAATGCCCAAAAATGAGGAGGAGGGAAGGAGCTGTGCGTGTGGGGAGGGAGCAGCAGATTGTGCGAGCACCTGTCCCACCGTGGGGAGCCCCGCAGACCCCCCGAGGCTGCGGGCCAGGACCCGTGCGGGGGGTTACCGGGGCAGCCGGGCGTCCTGCAGGGCCTTCTCCACATCCATGTCCTCGCTGTCGAAGTCCACCAGGATGACGTTGAAGTTGGCATCCCTCGTAGCCCCGTAGAGGCCGGCCATGTCCGAGATGAACTGCTGGACCCACCGGGCTTGGTTCTTCACTGCCAGAGACACGGCCCTCAGGCTCACGGCAGGGGGGGCTCCCAGAGCACCCCCTTCCCCGGGCAAACCTCGTCCTACTGCCACCTACCCGGCACCACGAAGTGCACCATGACGTCCTGCCTCCAGCTGAGCCGCAGGGGCCGGCACAGGACGGGTTTTCCATAGAGGATGCTCCAGGCACTGGGCTGGGGCTCGGTGGCCCCCAGGGCCAGCCCGTCGGGGTTGGCCTCGGCGCTGTCGTCCTGCTTGCCCTGGTGCAGGAGGACGTAGACGTACTCGGAGAGCCGCACCGTGCGCTGGCCCCGCTCCGACAGCTCCAGCTCCAGCAGGTACCGGTTGCCCCGGGCTGTATCCCGGCGCTTCTCCACGTTGATGATCCTCAGGAGGGTGTAGATGCTACAGGGAAAGGAGAAACCTTGAAATTCCCGTCACCCTGAGCTCCGCTTCCCCTGATCCAGGACCCACCGCCCAGCCTGGCGGGGCGCAGGCTCAGCCCCCCAAACTCCTGCTGGCACCCCGCTCCCTCCCTACCCTCCGTTCTTCTCGTTGAGCCTCTCCATGTACTGGGCCACCACATCCACCACCTCGCTCTCGCTCAGCTGCAGGTTGCCCGACACGTTGCAGCGCAGGTCGTTCCAGTCGGAGCGCAGCAGCTCGAAGTCCACGGAGCTGACGCTGAACGTCCGCTGCCAGTTGATGGAGTCCTCCAGCCAGCCCTGCTGCAGCTCCCCCGCCTCGTAGGAGTAGTCAGACACCTCTTCCTCCTCCTCCTCCTCCTCCTCCTCCTGGCCCTTTCCCTCCTCCTGCTGCGACGCTGTTGTTTCCGACATCTTCAGGAAGGATGTCACCCGCGTCCCCTCGGAGCGCGCGGCCTCGGAGGAGTTGTAATCGGCGGTGGCCGCTGTCCTGCCCGGGGCAGGGGTTGTGTCTTCGTGGGTCTCCCTGCTGAAGAGCCCCTCAGTCCCCAGGGCGAGGAGGCCGGGCAGTGCCCGCTGCTTGGGCGGCCGATCCCACCTCCTGCTACCTTTCCGCCTGGCAGGGTCCCTCTCCTTGGAGATGTTGCTCAGGAGCCAGGGGCTCCGGCGGCCGGGGACGGCTCGGAGCTTGCCAAGGGCAATGGGATGCTTCTGAGGGGTCCTGGAGCGGAGGTGGACTCTCTTCAGAGGCTTTGGGTGCAGGAAGATGCCGGGGAAGGCTGGCTCCTGGACGGGGGCTTTGCGCTTCCTGGGCTGCAGCCGGGTCACATAGACCTTCTCCTGGGCTTTCCGGGGCTTCTTGTCCTCGCTGGGAGCCGCCGGCCTGCTGGGACCCGGCGTTTTGGCTTTGCCACCAAAGATAGGCACGGAGAGGTGGGGCTGGAGGCTCAGGGCCCCGGCCGTGCTGCTTTGGAGACGCCGGCAGCCCCAGCTCATCCTCCTCGTCCCCGCCGGGCTCCTGGGGCAGCCAACGGAGTGCCCGTCCCGGGCCTCGTTCCGGCGTGGCATTCTCCTGGCCATGGGGATCCTGGAGGGACACCGGTGGGCTGGAGGTGCTCCACATCCCCAGCTGCCCAGGGGTGCCCACTTCGGCCCGTGCCCGGCCCCGCTTCCGTCGGAAGCTGTAGTAGTCCAGGTCGTCTCTGTAATCCCCAGTGACCAGCAGGGGATCCTTCCCTTTGGCTCCGGGTGCCGGCCCAAAGCTCTGCTCCTTGGCCTCAGGAGGGGGGTCTGTGGGCTCAGGGCTGTCCACTCCTTCCTCCTCATCCTCGAGGAAATCTGGGGAGCGAAGGCAAAGATAAACAGCCTGCGGCCAAGACAAGGAGGCAGAGCTTGTTCCCAGCAGAAGAGGAACCTACAAGTGGCTGAGGTGAGGGGACCAGAGCTGGGGGCACCAGGGGATACCCTCCAGGGCTACCAGGGGATGCCTGTTACCCTCCCCAAACCTCAGCTGCATCTTGGCACCAATCCTACTTCATCTGGGAGCAAACCCGACCTGCCAGGGCTTTGCCAAGCTGCCAACTAACCAAGGCAGGCTCTGAACAGCCTCTGGCTTCTCCACGAGCACCCCCAGGCTCCATGGACACCCCCAGACTCCACACTGGGTCCAGTCCTTGCTGCCCACTGCCCAGGCCAACCCCGGAGATGTGGGTACACAGCTTTGGGGGAGCAGGGAGAGCAAATCCCAATCAAGTGTCCCGCTTCCCACATCCCACAGTGCTCTGTGGCCAAGCCAGGCAGGATGCTCGGAGGGATGGTCAGAGGGATGCTGCTCCACACGGCCCTGCCCTCCTGGAGCCCCCAGCACCGCTGGATGATCCCGATGAGCCGCAGCTCCGAGCGGACGGGCTGCTGGGAGCTCGGCCCCGTGCCCGGCAATCCCACTGCCGGGGGTGGGTGGGGGGTGACTCACTGTCAGGGCTGAGGAAGAGAAACGCTCGGTGCCGCGGATCCTCCTCCTCCTCATCCATCTTCATGTACTTATAGAACCCAAACCTGGGGACGGAGAGGGAAGGTGAGGGCCCGGCGGGAAGGGAGGAGCGCGTCGGCTGCCAAGGGAGCTGGGGTTCCCAAATCCGGGAGCACTGCCAGCACTCAAGCTGCTACGTGCCTGGGAGATGGGGAAAGAGCCAGCCTGGGGCAGCCCTTCCACGAGGGACAGGGCTTGGGGACACACAGCTGAGGACGCATCATCTCAGTGCTGTTGACATCAGCCCCCTCCGTGTACCACCCCAAAATTCCAGTCCAGAGCACCTACTTTTCCAGGTAGAGGGGGGATTCCCTGTAGAAGCACTTGTTCTCTGTCTCCATGTGAGTGAGGCGTGTGTAGTCGTTGGGGTACACAAACGAGAGGTAGACCTGGGGAGGCAACCGTGCTGTGTCACCCCAATTCGGGGACCCAAGGCCACCACTGTGGCCCCCCAACACCTCAAACACCCCACAGGGTTTTAACTCCAACCCTCTCAGGCCAGGCTGGGGAAGCTCAGCCTGGCCCTCCAGCGAGGAACACTTTCTCCTGGATTTTAAGCAGCTGGAAACACCCCTGCCCTGGGCTCTGGCGTGTCCCCGTGGGAGTGTGACCCCATCCCCGCCGCAGGGAGACACTTACGAACTGCAGGCCCTGGTAGCGGGCGATGGGGAAATCCTTCACCACGTAGGTGGGGCTGTAGGCACAGGGCACCAGCACGTTCTCCACACGGGAGGCCTCAATGGCAGGGGCTGTGGAGAAGTGGGTGCAGCTCATTCCCAAGCCGTGCCCAAAGCCACTCCAACGAGCCCCCCACGGAGCCCAGCAGACACCTCCGCCCAAGAGATGGGCAGAGCAATGATCCAAGTGCTCACGGCACCCAGGTCCCGCCTTTTTCCTCCCCCGAGCCCCCCCGCCCCCAGGAATCGGCAAGGATCCGTTCCCAGGCACTTACTGAGGAAGAAGGTGTCCCTGGGGTCAGACTTGAGCATGTCGGCCCCGTGCTCGTCCTGCTGGGCCTCCCAGAGGTGGCTCCCGCTGTGGCTGGCCAAGGTCTGCGGGATGTGCTCCACGTGGTTCATCTTCAGGGACGACTCATCTGCGGGAGAGGGCAGGGGCTGAGCTCCAGGGGCACAACGGGAGCGTCCTCCACGGTGGCCCTTCCCAATCTCTCCAGCGCTCCTACCAAGAGGGTTGGGAGCACTGTGGATTCCCCCTGCTCCGGGGAAGCCGATGCTGCCCTCCCCTCCCAGCCATCTCGCAGACCCTGTGACTAATCAGCCTAATGATTATTGCATCAGCTAACGAGGACAAGGGCACAGCCTGATCCCAGCCAGGCCACCCAGCCCCGAAAACAAGGGAACACTCCAGGCTTTAACCCCCAAGGACATAGGGATTCAACCACGGATGTCCTTCCCTGCAGAGGTGCAGGTAATTGCAACAGGAGCTGCTTTGCCTCCTCTCCAGGGACGAGGGTGCCATGTCACCCTTGGCCATCAACCAGCCCCCAGGCTCCCACGGGAGCTCACCCTGCTCCGGTCACCTTGGCCATGCTCCAAGCTTCCTCCCATGGCTGCTCCCTTCCCAGGAAGCCCTGCCTGCTGCAGAGCCATGGGGAAGCAGGAGCCCCCTCCCTGAGCCCCAATTTCTCCTGCCTGGGGCAGGGAAAGGCTTCCCAAATGTGCCCCTACAGCTGGCTGAAGCTGGGCTGGAGCCCCTGGAAAAGCATGAAGGAAGGAACAAAGGAAGGAAGGAGGGAAGGAACCGTGCCTGCTGCTGGCAGCCCTCACACCACAGGGATGGGCTCCCCATGAGTGACCTGGCTTTACCCCAGGGTGCTGCTGGATCCACAGGAACTGGAAAGCAGGAAAGAGAAGCGGAAAGAGCCAGTGCTGATGGACAGCGGTTGGAGAGGGGGATTTATCTGCACGTCATCCATCTCATGGGCACTTGCATCAGCACCACCAGCACCCCTCATCCCTCTTTTCCCCATGGATCCTGCCTGCCCTCTCCTCCTTATTGACACCTTCCAGAGCAGGAATGATGACCACTCGGAGCACTGGGGCAGGACCCATCCATCAAGCCCTTTCCCGCTGCCAGGGCAAGGGCAGGAAGCAGAAGATCTATAGATTTAATTAAACCCTGCACCATCCATCCCCAATTACGTGACAGCTCCTCATAACTCAGGGCCAGGCCCGGGAGCCAGTGGGATCTTGGCAGCTGGGATGAAGCTGGAGCACTGGCAGGGCTGTGCTTCCATGGTGTGTTGCCTCCACATCCCATTTTTAGGAGTCTCAGCTTGCTTACAGCATCAACCCTACCCACCACAGCCCTTGCATCCCTCCTTACACTCAGCAAAAGCTCGGGGTGGGGGAGGTGGTTCAGAGGCTGAGATCTCCCTCCAGGATCCAATTTACCAGGCTCCAGGCTCTGGTGCCATCTCTCCCAGCTTCCAGCACATCCAGCCCCTGGAAAGCTTGCTGGCTGTGGCTGCAGGAGGCACCTGGCCCTTACCTGTGTACAGAGAGATGTAGGAGGAGTCGATCACCTCAAACTTCAAGCTGGGGAGGAAAACTCGCCACTGGGGAAAAATAAAAGGAGACAGGGAATGAGCGGGAGGGTGGCGGGGGGGTCGGGATGCAGCTGCCCATCCCTGGCATGTCAGGGTGGGTCCTCCCTGTCCACAGCCTTCAGACACTTCCCTGCAGAGGAGGAACAAGGGAGAGGACTGATCCTGCCCCACTGCCTGCCGTTACCCAAAGGGGTTTGGGATTAGCAGGAATCCCGGTGTGGGGGGAAGGCTCCCGGGGGCGGGATACAGGCTCATGTCGCTTCCCTCTGGGATTGCTGCACGGCCACCCATGGAAGGACACCTCTCCTCACTCCAGTGCTTCATAAAGGCTTGATTGAAGAGGGTCTTCAGAGCTGACTGCCCTGATTTAACTCCAGCATTTCAAAAGCCAGTCTGGAGCCTTTGTCGGGACAAGCCCTTCAATACCTCCGGGGAGAGACACATCAGGGTCCTGCTTTTGTTGTGGATGTTGTTTGTTGTCTCTTTGTGCACAGCTGAGAGGTTTATCTGCAGGGCTGAAAGGCTTCGCTCCCTCCCTCCAGCAAAAACATCCCATCTCAAAAACATCTCCCCCCCCCCAGTCTATTTGTTTTCCCCATTATTTGTTTTCCCCTCCAAGAAATGCAGATCTTATCGGGATGGAGGAGATGGGGAGGAGGGAGGCAGCCAGCGAGGAAGGGGTGTTGTCGGCCTCCCCGACGCTTTGCTGGCACCGGTTTGACTCCAGTGATTAATGAGCTCTTGGGAGAAAAGAAACCTTTGCTAACGAGCCAACATCTTCCCCTCCCACCAGCCCCAACCCCTGACACACGCTCCAGGCTTTGCCAGGGCTGCGCTGCCAAGGCAGGCAAGCTCAGATTTGAAACTCATGGTATTCCTAAGGGGAGAAAGAAAACAGGGACGTGCTCGATCATCTCGGCCACCTCCCCCACCGCTGACCCCGAGATGCAGCCAGCAAGGTGGGACCTGCCTGCTCCTGATCTCCTTGCCCACGGGAATGGGCTCAGCCCACAGGGACCTCCGCCCTCTGCCAGCCCTTCGGCAGAGGCCAAGGAGGAGGGATCAGGGATGGGAATGGCCACACGACCCTGGGAGTCCCGTCACTGCTGGAGCCTGCAGCAAAGGGGCTGCTCCCTTGGCATCCGTGATGGGAGCACAGGGGAGGGACAGCAGGGTCCTCAACTCCCACCAGGAGGAAAAGAGAACAGCAGCTCATGTGTTCCAGCACAGGCTGGAATAGGCAGGGAAACAGTCAGCAACACTGCCTCTGGCAGCCACAGGAGGGGGAAAATCGTGGCTTTGCTCCAGCATAAAGCACTTTAAGGCACACCAGGAAAAGCCCTGGCACTGGCTCTTGACAGGATCAGTCCTGGAATTTACTCACCCCAACTTCCACGTGGTCGGAGCCCCGGTCGTCCTGCTTGTGGAGCAGCTCAAAGTAGTAGCGCCGGGAGGACATGAGGCTGCAGGGGAGGGGACACAGAGGTCACGTCCCCTCAGGGAGCCCTGCCAGAGGGGACATCCTGGGACACCCTCCCTGTCCTGCCCACAGGTGAGTGAACCTTCCTGGAGAGCTGAGGTGGGTCCCTGCTCCCCCATCCCACTGCTGAGGAGCTTTGGGAGATCAGGGGGGACATCAGGTGGTCTCCTCCTTGTCACCTGCAGCCCCCGGCACCTTCAAACCACGGATTTGGGGTCCAGCCCAGCCCCCACAGGCCTTTTGGGAAGGGACCACGGCCAGGGGCTCTTCCCAGGGAGGAGTCAGTGCTCAGAGCCAGCAATCCCATCTGCCCAATTCCATCCCCATGGGATGGGCAGCGGGATCAAGGGCACACTCACCGCAGGGGCTTGGAGACTTGGGAGCTGAATTTGGTGAACTCTCCCGGCGCCGTCCACTCGGTGCCAAGCTGGGAAGGAAGGAGCAGCGTGAGAGTACCAGGACACCACCCCAAAGCCCACCAGCTTCCCATTGTAGGAGCCGACACCAGGAAAATGCAGGAGCAAACATTAAATCTCTTATTCTGGGACATAAGCTGGTCTTTGGCAGCTCCAGCCAGGATAGGACCAAGGGGCAGATGGTCCTTTAGAAGCCAAACCAGGCCTGGTCAGGGGCAGGGAAGGGGCCAGGCTGAAATAGCCTGGCATTCCCTTTCCCCTGGAGCAGGGAAAGGCAGGGAGGTGCCACTGACAGCACATACCTTGCCCACGAATGCAGCCAGCCGGGAATTGGAGGGACTGTCGTCAGAGCTGAGCCAGAACTCTGAGTTGTCATCCGATGCCACAGAAAACTGGAAATCCCCTGCAGAGAGCCAAGGAGAGAGTTGGCACGGAGGGACACAGGGACTCTGGTGGCATGGGCTCAGTCCCAGTGCCTCGTGGGGAGATGGGGAAACTGGGATGGATGGATGGATGGACAGAAGGGACGGAGCCACACCCAATCCCACATGATGGCTCTGTCCTGGATGGGAGCAGGGCTTCATCACCTCCCTTCAACACAACCAGGGAAAAGGGTCTTTGTTCCCAAAAAACCCTGGGAGCCACGGTTTGAAGACTGTCTCCAAAAGCCTTTCCGTCCTCACGTGGCTCAAGAAGGAGGAAGGAGGCAGCTTTTCCACATCACTGCATGGGAGGAAAGGCCAAGCTCCACCACTCACCATCCTTGAAGGGGTGGATGTAGCCAAAAATCCTCAGCCCGTAGTTCTTCCACTTGGGTGACACCGCCAGCTTCTTCACCGTGGTGCGGGTCTGCGGAGGAGGCAGGCAGGGAGCCATGGACACTCCATGCCTTGCTCCCACACCACCCAGCCCACCTCCTCTGTGCCAGCCTGGGGTCCCTCCCGCCTCCTGGCACAGAGGGGACGTGGAGGTCCCATCACCACCTTCCATCCCTGCTCTGCTTGGAATCACCAAACCCCACAAGCAAAGGTCTCGAGGACCAGTGGAGACCCAGCAGCAGGCAGGGAGGGATGGGTGGGCCCCTCCCTCCAACCCATCATCGCCTGGCCCGGGACTCACGTGGGGAAAGAGTGGGAAATGGAGGTTCTTCCTCAGGTGCCTCACGGCCCCACCGCACCAGTCCTCGAAGACGTGCAAGTTTGCCTTCCCCTTGTACTGTGGGAAAAGAGGGAGGTGAGCAGGAGGTCCCTCCCCCTCCTCCAGCACCTCCTTGGCTGCTCCCTGTCCACCTACCTGCTCATTCCAGGGCAAAGCTTGCTTGGTCAGGTTGAGTTTGGGGTGGGTGGTGGCTCGGTCGGAATGTTGGCCTCTGGAAAACCAGCCATCCACATCCTGCCCATCGTTCTGCCAAGGAAGCAGGGGGAGAGGTGAGATGGGGGGTCAGGGCCAGCCTGGCCATGCTGCAGGATGTCTCCATACCACCTGTGGTGAGGCCCTGGCACGGGCTGCCCAGAGAATTTGTGGCTGCCCCATTCCTGGAAGTGTCCAAGGCCAGGCTGGATGGAGCAACCTGGTTTAGTGGAAGGTGTCCCTGCCCATAGTGGGGGAGTGGAACTGGATGGGCTCTAAAGTCCCTTCCAACCCAAACCATTCCGGGATTTTATGATCTAAACATCTCACTTTGGATGTTGAACATGGCCAAACCAAGGTGAAACATTTCACAGCTCACAGCAAAGGAAAGCAGGAGGAGGCACAAAAATATTGGCAAGGTGTCCCAGGCAGCAGTTTCAAAATGGTCCAGCTCTCCTTGTTTCCCTTCCTCTGCCGAAACTTCTCCAAAACAGTGAGTTTTCTGCTCATCTAAAATGTTTGTCTGGTCTGAGGGGCTGCTGGAAATGGAGCATTTTGGACTCCATCTCCAAAAGAGCAGAGGTGATCTCTGTGTCCTGAGCAGTGGAAGCAGGATGTCTCTCCACTCCCTCTCTTCCTTTAAAGATGATTAGGTTAATCCCATTGCTTGTGTCTTGTAATTTAGAGGGATTAAGTGAGCATTCACCTACCCCCAGCTTGCTGAGAGGGTGACAGGTGGCAAGGAAGAGCCAGGCACTTCTGGAGCCCCTCCAGAGCATCCTCCTCTTCCTCAGCCCCCCCAGAGTATCCTCCTCTTCTACAGCCAGGGAAATAATTAGCCAAGTGCCTAAATAAACTCATTAATGTCTCGGAGGAGGGAGCGGTGCCCTTGGAAAATGTTCCGGGGGAGGTTTTTGTGCCACACTCACTGGAAGGATTCGCCCTCCTCCCAGGAAAAGCTGAGATGTGATCCCTGCTGTGCCCTCCATCCTCACCCAGCATCAGCCTGGGCCTCCTCCAGGCACCTCGGGCTCCCCCTTTGTCCTTCTGTCCCCCATTTCTGAGGAGCAGCAGCAGCTCAGCAGCGTTGGGATGGGGCAGGGGACACCCCATGACTTTCCCCTCCCACCTTCCCACCTGGCTGCCCTGCCCTCAGGCCTTTAGGTGACAACTGGTCGGGCAGGGGCTTGGTGACACGTTGGGGGATGAATGGACAGCAGGGTGTCTTCGTGGCTACAATTCCAAGTGCCTCCTGGGCTGTAGGCAAGGAGAGATCTCCCCTCCAGCCTCTGTTTGGAAGCTCCACTTGGGCTGTACTGGGCCCAGTCCGGGGCTCCCCAGTCCAGGATAGAGGTTGGCAGGATGGAGCAGAGGACACAGGAGAAGGTGGTTTTGCCCAGCAAAGCTGGAATTGCAGAGCAGAGGAAGCCAGACCCTTCTCAGGGGGAGCCTAGTGACAGGGCAGAGGCACGTGGAGCAGGGTATGGGAGAGTTGGTGGGATATCCCACCCAGTTCAGGGGGATACTGGGGGGTTTTATCCACCGTGAGGGCTGATGGGCAGAACCAGAGGCTGTACCCTCCCAGTCCTCGGATCCCCTCAGCTGGACAAGGCTTGGAGCACTCTGCTCTCGGACCGGTGACCTCCACATTCCCATTCCCACCCCGCGCTCCGCTCCCTGTTACCATCGGATCCTCCTCGCGGCTCTCGCTGGAATCCTCGGCTTTCCTGCGCCGCGCCGGGGCTGCCGCCGGCCTCCTGCCAGGATCCGTCACCTCCCCCGGCCTCTCGCCATCTGGGTGGGAGCAGAGGAGGGGTCAGAGCACGGCCCCCCGCCCCAGCACCGCTCCTCTCTCGGGGACACCCCTCTCCCTGGCACTGGGAAGGGCAGGCGCTGGCACCGCCCGCTGCTCCCAGGGGACCGGGACACGGAAAGGGGGGTGACGCTGGGGGGCTCTGGCTGCGATTCTCCTCATTACATTTGCACTAAGCAGCTTTGCAGCAGCTCAGCAGCAGGTTTAATTACACCCCGCCCGCAGCTCCCGGTCCTTTACGTTAAGAGATGCCGGGATAAGCTCCCGAGGGTCTCACTCCCCATCCATCCTCAGGGATGCATTCCAGCTCCCTGCCCCTCCAGCCCCCAGCTCTCCCGCAGCATCCCACAGCTCTGCCCAGAGCACACCGGCCCCGAACCCCCAGACATGATCCCCCAAACCCACCTTCCCCCCCAGCACCGCGTTAACGCCGAGCCCTCGCTCCCAGCCCCGGCGGCTTTGTCACCGTGCGCTGTGCTGATCATCCCCAACCTCTGACTGCCCTCCGCAGCTCCCGCCCCTTTTCCTTGGGCAGGGAATTTTAAACCAGCCCCCTCCCCCCAAAAGAATGGTGCAGACTTGGAAAAGACATTAGTTATTTGGGGGGGAGGGCACGTCCTCTTTGTCTGCCGCCCCAAAACCCGGTGGGACGGAGGGAGACGGCAGTTCAACCAGCGCTGCCGGCGCACGGCTCGGCCCCACAGTTCAACCCGCAAGAGAGGGAAGCTCCAGCCAATGCTCGGAGAGGTGGCTGTCCCAAAGCCACCGCCACAAGCACCTGTGAGCCCCCCCCACCAAAAACCAGCCACCCCCATATGGCAATGAGGGGGAGCCCCAGATGCACCGAGCAGTGACCCCAGCCATGGGCATCGCAGAAAAGGGGTGACCGACCCCCTCCCAAGGGTCTGGTGCTACGTCCCCATCCCTCCACACCCTCCTTCCCCCCATCAGCAAGTCGTGGGGCCTCCCACCTCTCAGACTGGAACAGCCTCAGCAGCTGCCACAGCCGAGGAGGGGCTCGGAATGCCCGGAGCCCCCCACCACATGCCTCCCACGCCATTAGTATTCCAGTGGCTGCACAGCCGGCGTCTCCTTGGAGATGGCAGCACAAATCCCATCCCCACGGCAGGGACAGGAAATTAAGCTCTAAAGCCCCTTCTTCTGCTCTCGGCCATTCTTCAGCCGCTGGCAACCCCGACCGGCTCCTGGCAGCTCCCCCGGCCGCTCCCTCCCCTCGCCCGGCTCCATCCCTGCATCCTTCCTCCCTCCGCGAGGAGGGTGATGGGGAGCAGGCAGGACTGGAGCCAGCACTCATCTCCTCCACTCCCAGACTCCCCATCACTCCTAGGATGCTCCTGCCGCCACGGGCAGTGGAATTAAAGCCGATCCCTGGCTGTGCTGAGGCTGCAGACGCTGCTGCTCCACAGACATTCCCCCCGATGCTGCTCTGTGGATTAATCACGGCCACGAGGAGTTCAACGCTCCCAAGGGACCTGCCCGGGGGTGGGATGCAGCCCTGGCTCTGTGGTACCCACACAGGGAGTCTCTCCCAGCCTTGGAGGAGATAAGCCTGTCTCCCATGGGATTCGCCAGCACCATCCCTGGCTGCATCCACAGGGATGCCTGGATGTGTCCACCTCACCTCATGCTCCTCCAGGCACCGTGCTGGGACTGGGCCCAGCTGCAAGGCACTGGAGGAGAGAGCTGGGGGAAGATTGTTGGATATAAACTAGAGCAAAGGGAGGAAAAGCCACGAGGTAATCCAGGCTGGGCAGGCACATCCTTGGACCCTGCTCAGCCCCCATCCCTTCCGAGGGGCTCCCACATCCCAGGAGGAGCGAAAGCACCAGCAAAGCCCCTGGAAAAACTTCCAGGCTTCCATGTCAACCTTTATTCCCTGGCAATTTAAGCATCAAAGAGGAAAGTGAAGGGCGGCCTGAGCCAAACACCCGACTGCTGGTCAGGCTGTGGGGAACTGGGAACCAGGGAACCAGTGCCATTGGGATAAGGGGTGGGGAAGGGGATGGGGAAGGGCAGCACCTTGTGCCAACGAGCATCACTGCTCCCAAAACACCTGAGTCCCTTTGGTCTGAACCACAGCCCTGCAGGAGGAGTGGGCCAGGGGGAGGAGAAGAGGAGGAAGAAGGCAAGGAACTGGAAGTGTTCCAGTTCCTCCCAGCATCCTCACAGCCCATGAGCCGTACCCAGCATCCTACAGGAATGCACAGGAGCACTGCTGCATCCATTCCCTCAGCCAGGCTCCCTCAGGGACCAGAAAGGACAGGCGAGGGACGGGGGAAGGTCTGAGGACGAGCAGGGACGCGCTGGCTGCAGGATGGAGATGCTCAGGGAGAGAATGGAAGCACTAAAAGCCCTTCCCTGGAGCGACGCTGATGCTTTGGGAGCAGCAAGGAGGGGGCAGGAGGCACAGACCATCGCACAAACCATCTCTGAGTCACAGCAGCCTCCAGACAGGGAGCCAGGGCCAGGATGCTCATCCTTGGGATGAGGCCACGGGCGTGAGGGACCCACATGGGAGATGCCTCCCAGGACAGAAGCAACTCCCCGTTACCGCAACCCCATAACCCAGCTCCAAACCACCTGTGCTGCGCCGGGAAGCACAGAGAGCCTTTCACACCCCACCTCCTGCCTCCCACCTCCTCCTCCTCCTCCTCCCCAGCCCCGAAAACACAGCCCCTTTCTTCCATCGGCTTTCGGAGCCGGGGTTTCTCCTGGCCCCTTTCCAAGCCCTGCGACGGGGAGCGAGGTGACACTTGCACCCAGACACAGCTGCAGCAGAGGTGGCAGAAGTGGCAGCGCCTTTGGGGAACCCACAGGTTTCATTTCCAAAATTTTTCCGGCGCAGGCACAGCCTCGGAGCGGGAGCATCCCCGCACAAACCTCCTAACTAGATATTAAGTGATTATAATTAGCCAGCAAGGAATCAATATCACAGACCCCCCCCTTCCAGTGCCACAAAAACATGGTGCTGCCCACCAGGAAGAAATGCTGGAGCTGGCAGCGGTGCTGCCCGCTCCATGACAGCCCTCTCAGCTGGAGCGATGGAAATTCATGTGGAATTGCTCTGGCTGGCAAAGGAGCTGCCATAAGACCCCTCAGGCTGACAAACACCTGCCAGGAGAGGTGGCCCCGACACTTCCACGCTTGGCTCAGGGTCCCAAATCCCTCCTGGGCATCGAAAACCCCCAGATCTCCCACATTTCCTTCACTGTGCATCCAGTGCCCTCCAGTGCCCCGAAGTGAGCTGGAGCAACTTCCACAGGACCCTGCCCCCTCCCAACAACAGGGATGATGCTCACTCACAGCACTGAGCACAAAGATTTTCCTTCCTGGGATGCCACGTCTGGAGAAGGTCCCTGTGAAATGCTGGGAATTTTAGGGTGCGTTTCATCCCAACAACATTCCAGCCTCCGAGCTCTGCATTGCCTGTGGGGTCGCCATCCCACTTCCAGCTTTCCAGCCTGTTCCAGCCGGCACCTGGTTTATCTCCACCAGCCCCAGGGGCTTCTAACCTGGCACTGGGACCCCGTGCCAAGGCAGGTCCAGCCAGGGAAAACAGCCTTTCCCAACAGGGATAGGAGAGTGGGGCAATGCCAGGAGAAAGGAAAGCAGCTGCCTCACAAACCCCGCTGCCCTTCAAAGGGCACTTCTCATCCTCTTCCTTCCCTACCTGCTCCCAGCATCCCAGACCAAAGGAATGAACCCCATGGCAGATTGTGGCGCTCCAAACTTCCAATTAAAATCAAAGGATCTGCCAAGACAGATCCCAAAGGGACACGTTTTCCCCCCACAGCTTGGAGAGACACACCTGAGTGTCACCCCAAAACTTCTCCCTCTTGCTTTCCCTGTGTGTGGCAACCCCAAGAACGGGTCCCTTGAGGACAGGGCACAGAGCATCCATCCCATCACTGCCTGGGGATCAGGAGTTTTGGGAGCCCTCTGGACCATGGCAGAGGGGTATCCCTGTTCCCACTTCCCCGGCTCCAGATCATGCTATATCCAGCAGGCAGAGAGAGGCCTGGCTGGGTTTTCCTCCCCAGACAGCCCCGTTTCATCCACGAACTGGCTCCAGCACCCCCAGCACCCATCCTATGCTCAAAACCCAGCTCCAGCACCGCCAACACCCCCCCGCCCCTTGCTGAATTCCAGCCCCACACCCCCACACTAAGAGCCACTTTAGGGTTTCGTTATAATTTTTTCCCCTCTTCTTCTGTCTTTTTTTTTTTTCCCCAATCCTTTTTCCTCCCCTTTCCACCTGGTGCACCAGCGTTTCCACCCCATTGGCTCGGAGCTGTTTCCAGCCGGCAGAGCACCGTAATGGCCTCATTATTTCCGATGAGGAATCCGTGTGTTCAATTAGGCAGAGGAGGGTAATTATCTGCTTGGAGAAGATCAGGGAAGGAGGGGGGTGCTTTAGCAGGGACCAGCACAGCTCCCAGCTGAGCCCCTGGATGCTCCAGCTCCACGTGTCACCACCGGCTGGGCTGAGGGGACACGGAGACCCCCGGGATAATCCCCCCTGTGCCTTCGTTGTGCTCCCAACCCCACTTGGCTGGATCTTCCCCTCTTTACACCCCCCAGAGCCACCTAAAAGCCTCGTGCCCTGCACCTGCAGCTTCCAGAGCGTCCAGCTGCTCGCTGACACTCACTTTAATGAGTAATTAACCTTTTTCCTTCGTAATTAACCAGGCAGCACCCCTGGCACAGACAAGCCCTGGCTCACAGTGGCCAAATCCAAAAGTCATCTCCAAACTCCTTTTGGTGCACAGACCCTTGGGGTGATGCTCTCCCCCAAAACTCACCCTTAAACCCTCGCACCAAGCTTTCTCTGTTTCCCCCCCCCCCTCGGTTATATCTGTTATTCCTCCTTTTTTTTTTCCACTCCATTTGACATTTTTCCAACTAAACCACTCCCTGGCTCTCCCTCCTCGGCAGCAGCAGGATGAGGGTCCCTCTGTGCATGGCTAAACCCTTCCCCAGTCTCCATTCGACCCCTTTCCATCACCTCATGTCCAAAGAGGCTCAGTGGGACCGGAGCTCTGGCTTTGCCACACCTTCACCCTGGTTTCAGGCACCCACTGGAAAATCCCAGCGCAAGGAGCAGCGTCTCCCTGGAGTCCTGTCCCAGACAGCTGGGTCCAGCCCTGGCGAGGCCCAGCTTTCCCTGGGGAATCACCCACCTCTCCACAGCCCAGCTAGAGAAGGTGCCTGTGTTCCCCATGGCACACGGCAGCCCAGAGCCATCACCAGGCCTGTGGCAAACGCTGCTGGAGCACCAGGCATTTCCCAAGCCAGGATCCCCCTGTGCCATCCTCGTCCTACGGGCACCTTCCCATCTCCCTCCCCACCTCCCACAGACCCTGCTCTCCCCCAGAGCCGGAGCTGGGGCCGGGCATCTCCTCGCTTCCACAGTAAACCCCGTGGCTTCCCCTTGGAGCATCCCAAGGGGCGGGCTGGGATGCAGGGCACATAGGGAGGAGGTGGGGAGAGCAAGGATAGGCACCTGCCATGTTCAGCACCTGCAAACACCCCGGCACACGGCACTGCTGTGCATCCTCCCTGCAGGAAGAGCCTGGCTCACCCTCGGGCCGCTGCACCCCGACATCCGGAGGGACCCCGATCCATGGTTTTCCCAGCTAGCCATCCACAGGGATGGTGATCCCACGCCATTTCCCCCCCACCCACCCGAGGCTGCTGATCCCGACAAGAGGCCGGACACGGCCCTTCCAAACACTGGGGACGTGGGATAACCACAGGGACATGGGGTAGCAGCTTGGGGACAGCCCCTCTGGATAACTGGGAACACAGAGCAGTGGCTCGGAGATAACGGGAACACAGGGCAGCCCCCAGGGACAAGCCCTCGGGCACAGCCGCAGGGGTAACAGCGGGAACACAGGTCTGGGATAATGGGACAACCCCTCGGGGACAGCCACAGGCACACGGGGCACACTCTGCCCCTTTCCCACCAAGGAGGACCCCGCGGGGAGCCGGGACTCGGCAGCCCCCGGTGCCCCCCCCTCCCTCGGAGACGACGTTCAGCCTCCTCATTTCCTGCCTCGCTCGTTCGCATTATCCCGATTTCCCGATTTTACCACAAAGGCCCGAAAATTTGCAGGATCATCCTCCCGCTCCGGTCGGAAACTTTGGGTTTTCCAGCCGAGAGGCTTCGCCAGCCCCCGGGGGCCGCTCCGACCCACTCGGGAAAAGCCTTTTCCTCCCTCAATAGCCGCTAAACCCCGTTTCCTTCCCATTTTTTTTAGGGCAAAACGGGCTGGGCGAGGTCAGTCCCACCAGGAACGCTACGGCTTAAGTTTCGCCGGGCAAATATTCCCTGCCGCTTTGTGCTTCCCGAGCAGCCCCTGGGGGTCTGCGAGGGGAAAACCCGGGAGCAATTGGGCACGAAGCCGAACCGTGGGGCACCTGCCCCTCCGGTTCATCCCTGCGGAGCATCCCGGAATCCATCCCGGCACTGGCCAAGGTCGGGAGGAGGAAGGAATTTTTTTTTTTTT
>NW_021938885.1:377439-379131 GCF_001715985.3 Manacus vitellinus
TGCGGGATCCCACGGGATGGGGTGCGGGGATACCCTGCATCAGCCCCTCCGCTGGGTGCGGGGATCCCGCGGGATGGGGTGCGGGGATACCTCGGATGAGCCCCCCTGCTGGGTGCGGGGATCCCGCGGGGAGCAGAATCCCCAGGATCCTCTACACTGGGTGCTGGGACCCCCATGATCCCCCTCGCTGGATGCAGGGATTCCATGGGTGCCGGGATCCCCAGGATCCCCCTCGCGGGATGCAGAGACCCCGGGGGTCACAGCCCTGTGCCCCCCCAGCCGCCTGTGCTCGGCCGGGCTGAGACCGGCCACAACTCACTGCACCGATGTGCGGGCTGGTTCTTCCCTCCGCAGCGCAGCGGTGAAAACAATGGAATTTTCCCCCTCCTTTCCCGTTCCACAGGCTGAGGCAGCGGCTCCTCCTCGCTGTAATCAGTTATTATGGGGAAAAATACACTCACGGCTGGGGAAACTAGAGGGCAGCCCTGGGCTGCACTTCTCAGAAACCAAATCCCTGTTTCCAGGACCGGGCTGTCCTTGTTTGGTTTATTTAAGCACAAACATTCCCGGACTTGCCAGAAAAATGTTATTGCCTCCTTACAGGACGGTGTATCCGGTGGATTCGGGCGCATTAACACAGTTCAAACACTCTCACACCGTAAAGGCTGTTGGTGCAACAGTTGGGGAGGGGGATTTCAGTAAGAGGAAACTCCAGGGGCCATGGAGCTGCATCCCAAGAATCCAAACTGCGGCAGCAGGCGGCTGGGGGTGCCAGAGGGAGTGGCCGGTGCCGTGTGGAGGGGACCCTATTTAGGGTCTGTTCTTCACGCACCCCAAAACGCTCACAGTTGTCCCCAGGTGGCCATCTGGGGGAGGACAAGGACGGGGACAAAATAGGGCCAAGGAAAGAGGAGGAGCAAAGAAGGGGGTACAGAAAGAAGGGGAAAGAATGGGGTAAAGCAGGAGGGGGGAGGAAAAAGCGAGCAAAAAAGGGGGTAAAGAAGGGGCCAAGGGAAGAAGAGGACAACTAAGAATGCAGGGGGGGGGGGAAAGACAGGGAAAAGAGTGGGGTAAAGGTTGGACAGAAGGAAAGAGGACAAGGAAAGGGGTCAAAAAAGGGGACAAGGAAAGGGACAGGAAAGGAAGAGGACAAAGAAAGAAAAGGGAAAGAGTAGGGTAAAGTGAAAAGGGGGCAAAGAACAGGTAAAGATGAAGACAAGGAAAGAGGGGGGCAAACGAAGGGGCAAAGAAAGGAGAGGGGAAAGGGGTAAAGAAAGGCATAAAGAAGGGGACAAGGAAACAGGTACAGAAAAAGGGATAAAGGAGGGGACGAGGAAAACGGGTCCAGGGTTTTTCCCGCCCTTACCGGGACGTCCGGAGGGGCGGCCTTTTCCCGCCCCATCCTCAGTCTTGAGGAAACGAAACAGCCGTCGGTGAGACCGCCCTAAACCCCCCCTCCCGTGCCACCTCCTTCCTCGACCACGGCGTTTTCCCTGTGCCGCCGCCGGTGTGCATGAAGAGCCTCGGGATGGAGCAGACGCTGCCACCCTACGAGGTGCTGCCCACGGGGGTGAACATGGAGGAGCTGCCCCGGATGAGCACGACCACGACCACGGCGGTGACGGTGGAGGAGGAGCAGCTGCCCCCCCGAGACCACCTGGTCTGGTCCCTCTTCACCACCCTGTACGGCAA
>NW_021938885.1:379406-382103 GCF_001715985.3 Manacus vitellinus
GTGGACCCCACAGAGCCCCCTGTCCATGGACTCCTGGCCCCACAGAGCACCCGTGGACCCCACAGAGCCCCCTCTCTATGGAGCCCTGGCCCCACAGCGTCCTGGAGTACCCCTGGTGATTTGGGGGGATTCAGCCCAGGGTGGCAACCTCCAGCACCTCCCACACCTGCCTGCAGCCTTGAGCCCCCCGGGGCCACCCCCTTCCGACCTCACTGACTCTCCCCTCTGCCTCCCCACAGTCCAGGGACCGCAAAATGCTGGGTGACCGCAGCGGGGCCCTGAGCTACGGCTCCACGGCCAAGTGCCTGAACATCACAGCCCTGGTGCTCAACATCACCGGCATCGTCATCGTCATCATCGTCCTCGCCGTGGTGTTCAGCACAGCGAGACACTACGGCCGCGGATAGCCCACTTAGCACCTCCTTGCTCCACTGGCAGCGAGTTCCCCCAGTGCCTGGCAGGAGCTCCACTCACCCCTCAGCGCCAGGGGGTGCCCCTTGGGGCCCGCCGGGGCCCTGTCCCGCTTTCCTCACTGCTCAAAGCTGTTGTTGAGCCCTTGCTGATGCTGGAAGTGCCTGGGGACGGACACCCTTCCTCAGGTGGCAGCCGAGCACCCCCAAAATGGCCGTGACCTGCTTGCTGCTTTGCTCTGGGTTTGGAGCCCCAGCTGACCCGAAACAATCCCCGGGAGAAGCACTTTGTTTGGAGAAAACCTGGTTCGAATAA
Organism: Manacus vitellinus; assembly: GCF_001715985.3. Lineage (NCBI taxonomy): Eukaryota > Metazoa > Chordata > Aves > Passeriformes > Pipridae > Manacus > Manacus vitellinus. The sequence continues at coordinate 380,133 of NW_021938885.1, forward strand.
AGATTTCTTTCACTTTTGCCCCGGCTCGGTTTTATTTCGGCAGGAAGAGGTTCAGGGTCCCCCCCCAACCACAGCGTGGCTGGTTAAGAAACAACATCGGCAGCTGGAGGTGCCTGGGGGGGCGGGGAGGGAAATTGTCTCTCATGGCAGAAACAATGCTCAGGGACACACCCGGCCCCATGAACGCGGATGCTGCACCCATAGGGTCACCCCGAGGACGGGAGGAGAACCTCACCTGTGCCAGGGTGTCACCCAGAGCACCCTCGCCCTCACTGGCCCTCAGGGAGGGCTGGGAGAAAGCAGAGTTGAGGATTAGCTGGACTGGGGGAGGCAGGATGTGCAAAGGGCACGAGCGGAATGAGCTGGAATGTGACTGTGCAGGACAGCGGGGCTGGAGAGGCTCCCGGAGGGAAGGGGGTGGTGGGTGCTGTGGCTCCATCCCGAGTGGCCGTGCTGCACATCTCCCGGGGCTGGATTCCTCGGCGATTTGGGATGCTGGTAAAGTTCGCAGATAGGAGCCCGGCTGTCCTGGGAACAGCTGCCATGGCAAGCGGGGAACAAATGATGTGTCTTGCTGGCGTGCACAGCTTTTGGTTTCGTTGTTTCACCTCAGCACACGAATTTCCTCACAATCACTCTCCCCGTCCTGCGTGGGGGGGTGAGGGAGGGTGAAGGGAGTCGTGCTTGGTGGAAACCACATCCTGCGGTGGGGGGGGGAAGGAAGCTGTGCTCGGTTGAAGCCACACGGAGCGCCAGCCGTCCCTGTCCCCTGGCCGGGAGAGCTGGCAGGGCAGCAGGCAGCGATCCGGGCAGCGATCCGGGCAGCGATCCTCGCGCCTCCGGCCACCGCACGTGCCGCTCCCTGCCCGGCCCCGGAGTGACCACGGAAAATCCTGGCCCGAGTCCACCTGGCAGTGCTTCAGCTACGCAGCTGTCCTGGCTTCCCCCTTCCCCTCCGTGCTCCTCGCCCTCCCCTCGGCAGGCCCTGGTCCTCGGGGTTGGGGCCCCGCAAGGATGGGAACAAAACCCTGTTTTTCCCTCTCCCCGAGAGCTTCGGGTTCCTGGCAGGACACCGCATTCGTAAGATGTCAGAAATCCCACTCACAGACACAGCGGGTATTTGTTGCAGGATCCCTGGCACTGAGAGCCCAGTGAATCATTTTTTTGCTCCGTTTCTTCCCGGAAAACACAGGCTCCTTGCTGCAAACGGGGATGTGCTGCCTGCCTAGCCCCACCCTTGGCCTGCCCAAATCCCAGCACATCCAATGGGGAATTGGGACAACGAAGGCCACTGCTCTGAGATCCCCTCTTCCTCCTGCTCCCTGTTTTTATCAACAGCTTCCAGCACAAATCCAAAGTGCAGGCCCATACAAACCAACGTGAAAAAAATTGACCCCTTCCCAGTCCAAACCAGCCACCAGCAAAACCTTCTTCCAGCCTGTGACCACACCAGGCTGCCATTGAGAGCTCCCTCCAGTCTGTCCACTCCAACCCCAAAGTCCTATGGACTCCACTTGGAGTCCCCAGAGTCCCCTCAAATCCCCTTGGGGTTCACAAAGTCCCCTCAAATCCCCTTGGAGTCCCCAAAGTCCCCTCAAATCCCCTTGGAGTCCCCAAAGTCCCCTTGAGTCCCCTTGGAGTCCATAAGGTCCCACGGAGTTCCCTCGGAGTCCCCAAAGTCTCTTTGAATCCCCCGAAAGTTCCCAAGCCCCCCTGGATTCCCCCAAGTGCCCTTCAGAGTCTCCAAGCTCCCTTGGAGACACCTGAAGTCCCCTCAGAGTCCGTAAAATCTCCTCAGAGTCGTTTCAGAGCCCCCAAGACCTTTAAGCCCCCCAAAGTCCTCAAGCCCCATTGGAGCCCCGCAGGGTCCCCTGGAGCCCCACAGGGTCCCCTGGAGCCCCCAGACTCCCCTCGGAGCCTCTCGAGTCCCCTTAAGCCCCCCCGGTCCCCCAGAGCTGCCCTGCACCCCCA
>NW_021938885.1:385430-394828 GCF_001715985.3 Manacus vitellinus
GGACCGGAAGGTGTCTGGGGACGTGGAAGCCGCTCGGCACTTCAGCTCCAAGGCCCGGTGCTACAACGCCCTGGCCACGGCGGGCAGCGTGGTGCTGCCACTGCTCGTCGTCGCCCTCGTCGTCACCGGCGTCATCCACCTCTCCAAGCTCGCCCAGGACTCCGTCGGCTTCTTCACTTACCAGCTCGGCGGGAGGGATGACGAGGACCACTGATGGGGGCGGGGTGAAGGGCTCGTGGAACCTCCTTCGCGCCGCTGGTGGCTCCCCAAAAAAGGGCCACCACCCCTCTCTGCCACCCCAGGCCACAGCCACCAGCTCTGACACCCACGGGGCACGGCGTGGCCGGTTTGGGGGGGCAGCTCCAGGGGCTTCTCCTCCACTACTATGACCCCTCCCTGCCTGGCCTGACCCCGCTCCCTGCCACGCTTTGGGGGCAGAGCAGTTATTTTCATTTATCTTGTGTTTTTGGGTTTTTTATCTCCCGTTATCCCCCCCGTGTGGAGCTCAGCCTCCCTCCAGCTTCCGTGATCACTATTTAAATCATTAAACGTTTCACACAGCGTGAGTTTCTGCCTGTGGAGGAAGGGGACAAGGGGGGTGCCAAAGGAAAAACGTAAACAAGGATTTTTGACTCCAGTTGAGCTCCCTGCAGCCAGGAGACGCTGCAATCCCCAGGACCACCGGCCACCAGGACCCCCGTGGCCGAGGAGGGGAGGGAGCAGAGAAGCTCCTTGGCCCCATGGGGACACGCTGAAGCTAATGGTGTGTCACTCTCCCAGGGGGAGCTGAGACCTGCAAACTCATTGCAGCAACACAGGTCCCTGTCCAGGATGGGGAGGTGTGTGTGGGACGCAGCCCCACTGCTCCCTGCTGTCCCTCCCTGGGCTGGAACCGGCTCATTTTGGCTAAACGGGACTAAAGGATCCCTTTTTTGCTGCTAAACCCCCTTTAGTGCCATGACCAGACCTGGCTCAGTGTGGGGTTTTATCCCAGCCCCATCCAAATCCCAGTCCGGGTGCAGCTCTCCGGGCTGGTGCCAGAGCTAGGGGACGGTGCGTCCTTTTGTCCTGCCAAGAGCTGCAGCTAATTAGGGGCTGGTGGCTCTGATGAGGCCGGAGCAAGAGGCCGGGTAATTACACGGCAAGAGAGTCCCTGCTCCTCCCCTAAGCATTCCCAGATGCCGCGGGGCAGGGAGCGGCCGCGGGGCTTTATATAAACCCAGCCAAGATTCCTGGGGTTGGTTTGGCGAGGAGAGACCCCACGGGGCAGGGAACGCCTCCGGCACTCCCTCCTTCCCCCCAGGGCTGCCCTGCACTGAGCCCCACGGGGAGGTGAGAGGGAGGATGCTGTGAGACCCAGGCCTGGGGGTACCGTGCCCCCCTCCCTGTACGGGCACAGCCCTTCCTTGGGGTTTCTGGGGCACCAAAAATGCCCTGAGCAAACCCACAGCAGCGTTTTGCTCTCCCCGAGGCTGCTCGTGCCTGGAAAAACACTGCCCATGTCACCCGTCTGACACGATGATATCACAAATCACTGATGTCCAGGCTTCCTGCAGCCCTTCAGACGCCAAGTTAGAAAGGATTTAACTCCAAAGCTGCTTGACAAGAGCGGGAATAGTGTAGATGAGGGGTTTGAAAACACAGTAGAGATGTTACACACCAGAAAACAGGAAAGGAGTTGCCAACACGGGGCTAAAAGGTTTTTGGCTGCATATTTTGGACTGATATCAGTGCCAAAACACCACTCATCTGGTGAAGCAACAATGGCTGAGGCTTCACAGCCCTTTGAGCCCATGGAGCAACGTGAGGGGAAGGCAAGGACCAGGGCAGTACATGCTGGAGGAGCTGGAGTCAGGGTCACAGATCCGTTCAGGAAGGGACTTCCTTACAAATGCAGATACAGAGAGCATAAACAACTCCTGAGTGTTTAGAAAATTCATTTGGAATGGTCATTTTCAGGCTTGATTTTGCCTCCTGTGCTGAGTGAGAGACGCTGGAGGTGCGTGAAGGGGATTCTGGGGCTCAGTGCCCCCAGAACAGACATGTTGACCCCCTGCCATGGTCACAGCTCTGTGTTCCCTCCTCGGGAACACAAGGACAGGTGGCACATTCAGTCCTGGGGGGCCAAGGGCTCACGGCACAGCCTGGGCCCCCTCCTCTGCCCATTGTTACCTTCCCCCTTTGCCAACATCCCAGATCCGCTGCTCCCGTGGGCAAAACCTGGACCAGCCAAGGTTTAGGGGGTCCTGGTGGGTGACCTCTGGATCCAGCCGGGTGCCATGGGGAAGGAGACACTCTGCCCTGCAACCAAAACACCCTTGTGTGAGGTATGGGAATGGTTTCTCCCCAAATTCTTTATCTGGGGGAGCGGAGCCGGGTGCTGCTGCCGTACCCTCCCGCAGGGGAAAGCGGTGCCCCGACTCCAGCACTGCCTCCAGGGGAGATGCCAGAGGGTCCTGGGAGGTCTCAGTCACTTCCGTACAGATCTCTGCTGTGGTGATGGCGAAATCCAGTTTGTTGCCCAAGTAGGAGATGCCGGAGAGCTTCAGCTCGGTGATGTCATGGGGAAAGGCAGGATCGAAGCGGAGGCCGGACCTCGAGATCCTGGAAAGGCAGGAGCACATCAGGGTATGAACAGTGGGAGCCACATGTGAACAACTTCTGGGATGTAGCCACCTCTCCAGGCATCTCCACCTCGTGCACCCTGGAGGAGTGTGAAAGTATCCTCAGTGCATCCAAGGATCTCTGGGCAAATCCCAAACACACCAATGGAGCATCTGCTGAGGAGCTACAGGGGCCATAATTTCACAGCCCAGCACCCAAAGACATTCCTGTCCCACTCCAGTTCCACAGTTTGGGCCTGGGGTTTCCTTAAAGTTGGATTTTATACTTTTTCTAATTAAAAATAAAAAAAATAAAAAAAAAAGGGAGAAAAATGTATTATTCTTTTCTTCTGGGGCAGCTCAGTTCCAGACACCCACCTCGGCTCCCACTCCCGTGGTTTGGAGGGCTGGAAGCACAGCTGTTCATGCTCCTTCTCCAGAGATAGTGGAGCAAACAGCCTGACACTTCCTCCAGCCCTGATTCAAAGCCAAACAGCCTGTGTGGGTGTTGGCTCTGGGTGAGGAAAAACAATGGTCACTGTTGTCTCTGACCCAGATCTTGGCACATGAGAGCTCTTGACCATCAACTCCAGCATGTTGAGAGGGACTGGAGAGGGCTCGAGGGAGGCTCGAGAGCCTGGAGAGCCCCAGTGCCAGGCAGGATCTGTGCCCTATGGTGGGAAGGGCAGGAGCAAGGCTCCCAGGGCTGCACAGTGTCATCCCAACCTCTGGAAATTTGGCCAGAGCCCCAAAGCCCGTGGCTTGTGCCTGTCCCACGAGGGGCCCGACCCGACACACCCGGGGTGCCTGGAGACCTCCCAGCTCGGCCAAAGCCGAGGCTGAGGTTTCCAGCTGGGAATACTGCAGCTCACACCCAGCTCCACCAAGGAATGGGTGGGTTTTCCAGCTGGGAATACGGCAGCTCAAACCCCAGTTCCACCAAGGAACTGGTGGGTTTCCCAGCACCTCTGGCCACACACACGGAGTAAAAACACGTGGTTAGTGCTGGGAGTTTTCACTGGCAATCAAAAGGCTTGATCCAGCCTCAGTTAAACCAAGAATAGGTTTAAGAGGCGATGGCTCCAGGGTGGAAACCACCAGATACGAGACACAGCTCTGAAATTATATGAACAGTTCCCTGTTTTCCCGAGATATTTTAAAGCTGAGGCGATGCCTGCTCAGCACTTCCCTCCACGGAGGCTCCCAGAGCCACGTGTGTGCGGGGGGCCACAGAGGGGGCTGCAGAAGGTGTTTCCTCACCCCATCCAAAGGAGAAAAGATGATGTTACAGAAGGTGTTTCCTCACCCCATCCAAAGGAGACAGGAGGATGTTGCAGCTGAGCCAGAGAACAGGCCTAGGGAATGGCATTTTACTTCCCAAACGTGTCCCAGACTGAGTCTCTCGCCTGTTCCCAATCTTGGACATTTTAAGGGACATGCAGGAATTAAATGTGACACAACAGGTCTCACCTGAACCCTGTGTAGCCGAAGAGGATGGCTTGCAGAAATCCACCCATCCCTGTCAGGAAGTTCACAGCTCCCGAACCATCCGAGTTCTCCACCCAGACCTGCACTGGCATGAGAAAGAAAACTCAGGAGTTGATTTGGGACACTTCAGGCAGTTTTGTGGGTTTGAATGCCGTTGTCACCGTCCCTGTCACACATCTGGGGCGTCTCTCAGTGGGGTGTCACCTACTTGGGAGCAGGTGAGACACAAACCAGAGGGACTTGCAGCCCCGCCACTCACCTTGAAGGGCTCTGTGATGTTGCTGAAGCACTTGTGCAGTTGGCTCTGGGCTCTCTGCACCTCCTTCAGCTCCAGCCAGCCCACGGCAAACATGCTCTGCCAGGGAGGGAAAGGGTCTGTCACTGCTGCTGGTGACAGCACAGCAGAGCAGCACCTCCACCGCCACCATCCTGACCCAGAGCCAACACCCCCCACACACACCCCGGCCCTGCGCCGTCCTCCATCTCCCCTGAGCTCTGGAGCAGGTCTGATGAATCCTGCCTGGTGGGTCTGGCAGTCACTGTCCTGGATGGAAACAACACCCCAAGGGCAAATCCCACCCTGGGCTCTGCCCTCTCCATACCCAGGTCATGGCTGGCCCGGCTGGGTCGGTGACGGGCTCGTACATCTCCAGGTCGTTCCTCCGGACCTCGGCGCTCATGGGGTGCATCAGTGGGAAGCCGAGCAGGACCACGTCAGCTTGTTTCACTGGCTCACCTGGGGGGAGAGGGGCAAGCCAGACAGTGGGCACTGTCTAGGAATGACGGCTCAAGGGGCTGGTTGGACCGCGGGCAAGAACTGGGAACAACAGACTGATGGATGCACCTGACTGTCACCAAGGGGATCATAGCAACCTTGTTACCTCCAGTAAGACTCTTCCTACTCTGTGCTCCCAAATTCCCTCATTTTTTCAGCCCACTAATGAGAAATGACCCAGAGAGGTGGGAAAACCGTCCCCAAGCCTGGCTCTTCGCACCCGGGAAGCGACAGGAACTCTTCTTTCACCATTCCCAAGTCTGAACCAGTCGGAGTCCTGCTCCTTCCAGGGTTAAAAGTGTGACCCGTGGCTGCCTCCAAGGGCTGCCCCTGCCTCCCTGCTCACCTGGGCTGTAGCCATCATACTCAGGGTGATATTTCCTCTCTGCATCAAACGGCACTTTGATTTTCCTGGCACGGTCCTCCCGCTCCTCTGGCACTGGGAGCAGCAGGTCCCGAGCAACTTCAGCAGCAAAGTTTAGGCTGGAAAAAGGGAGAAACAATGTTTTACGTCAGGGATGGGTGACGGTGGGAGGAGAAAAGAGACAGAAGGACATGATTAAGCTGCGGAAAAAGCTGCTGTGGAAGAACAGGGGTCAGAGATTGAGCCAGGGGTAACACCTCCTGTCACGGAGCCAGGAGCTCATTCCTCTGGCTGTGGGTGTCTCCAGCTGGTTAATTGCACAGACATCTCATGGAATGCAGAGGGAGAAGCCCCACTGTGAAGGGAGATCCCTCTCAGTCTCACATGGGCACCTGAGGAGTGGCCATGGCCCGAACTGCTCCTTCCTCTGACTGCAGAGGGGTGACAGGGAGAGGGGTGTGAGGAGACGGAAGAAGCATCCCCTTGGGAGCCCCACTGCCTCCCGTCCCTGCAGAGTGGGAGAGAGGAGAGCCAGGCAGTGCTTCCAGGAAGCAGAGAGCTGGACAGCGTTTCCAGGAGGCAGAGAGCCAGGCAGTGATTCCAGGCGACATCCCACACGTTACCTGCGCCGGGCCACGGCGTTGGTGTAAGCGGAGTTATCGACCTGGTGGTGATACTCGTCTGGGGGCATGACACCTGGGGGGACAGGAGGGCACACTTCACACCTGAGCACACCCAGGGGTCCTGGGCCCCTCCTCAGGGGAATGGTTGGAGAATGGGGAACGTCCTGCCTGCCCAGCCAGAGGTGCAGCCTCTGGCAGGATCCCACATGGTCTCAGTGGGATGCTCGATAAAAGAACATCTGTGGTACTGGTGGTGAAGGAGGAACAACCTGGGTTACAGCTTTGGCTGATGGGTGTAGGTACCTCATCCTGAGGGCATCTCCCCCCACTTCACGGGCAAGGGAACCTTCCAGTCACGGAATCCCAGGGTAGACAGGGTTGGGAGAGGCCTTAAAACTCACCCAGTTCCACACCCCTGCCATGGGCAGAGACACCTTCCACTAGACCAGGTGGCTCTGAACCTCTGCTTTCTACCCCCTTCCCATGGCACAGGTACCTCTGATGTGGTAGAGCTGCTCCTCCTCGCTCCACACCATCCTGCTGCACCAGTACTGAGCTACGGCTTCCACCAGCTCCCAGCCCCCATCCTCCCGGAACAGCTTCTGGTCCTGGGGGAGCCAAAGCCAGGGAAAAACAGGGGCATGAGCGAGATCCTGCTAGACCCAAAATCAGCAGGAGGTCGGAGAGGAGCTCTGAGGAGATGGAGGGGACAGGAGGAAAAGTCAGAAAACTGGCCTGGATTGAGCCAACAGGGTGCTGAGACACCCACGGGAGCACGGACGGATGAGGCAAGGCTGAGGGAGGGACCCCGAGGAGCAGACAGAGCAGAATTCCTCTGGGAAGGGACGGTGACAGTCACCAGGTGTCCTGTGGGCCCTGCCACTGAGCCGCCCAGGCGGTACAAACTCCCTTTACCTGCGTGGTGCAGTAATACTGCTCGAAGGCCACCAGGACGTCCCCGGTGACGTGGATCTCCTGGGCCCCATAGATCTCCTCGGGGCACACCTCGCGGCCGGTGGCTGCGCTCTCCCACGGGAACTTGGCGCCCTGCCAGCAGAAAACAACCTTGAGGGCCTCCCCTCCTGGGGACAGGGGCTGGTGACGTGCCCTCGGCCCGCCGTCCCTGTCCCACCTCGTAGCCTTGTTCCCGCGCGTTGCGCACGGCCCCCGCCAGCGTGCGGATCCGGTACTCCAGGATGGCTCGGGCAGCTTCAGGATAAAGCAGCAGGATGTTGGGGAACATCCAGGTGTCCTGCGGGACAAGGTGGTGGGACTGGCTGGTGGGGCACCGCCAGCTTCGCCCTTCAGTGGAAGGATGGAGTGTTCTCCATCCCTATTGAAGGACAGCCTTCGCCATCCTTATTAAAGGATAGTCTTTTCCATCCTGATAGAAGGATGGAATTTTCCCCATCCCAATGGAACGATGCCATCTTCTCCATCCCAGTCACTGTGCCAAGCCCCCAGGGTACCAGCCAGCACGGCCCCCACTCACCTGGTCCCAGAAGATGTGTCCCCAGTAGTCCTCACCCCGGGTTCCGTTGGACAAGCCGCCAGGACTGATGCCATGGAAGAGGAATCCCGGGATGCCTCGGGGTGGGAGGGCACTCAGCAGGTAGTAGAGGCAGCCGTGCAGGGCCTGCTGCAGGGCCAGGGGCCCGTCCAGCTCCACGGAGCAGCGCCGGCGCAGCGCGGCCCAGGCACGGGTGTGGGAGCGGAGCAGGGCCCCCACGGCCATCAGGGACAGCCCCTCGCCGTAGCTCCGCTTGGCCTCCTCCTCGCTCTCGGCCACGGCTGTCAGGAACTCCCAGGAGCGCTCCTGCTCCTCCCCACCCAGCGTCAGGGAGGGTGGGACGGGCGTCCAGAGCATGTGAACGGTGGGACGGGGCCCCCCCTCCACCTCGGGAACCAGCGTCTGCCCGTGGACGTAGCTGTGGGAGACAGGGAGGGATGGGGCAGGGAGCGTGGGGCAGGGGGGACCCCGTGCACATCCAACACCCAGAGGGGACTCCAAGGTGCCAGGCTCCCATTCCCAGATGGAAACTGCCTCATCCCCACACTTCAGCTCTGCTGCTGTCCCATCCCCAACGTGCAGGATACTGAGATTCGTCAGAGAATCCCAGAATGGTTTGGCTTGGAAGGGACCTTAAAGCCCACTCAGTCCCACCCCCTGCCATGGGCAGGGACACCTTCCACAACCCCACGTTGCTCCAAGCCCCGTCCAACCTGGCCTTGGACACTTCCAGGGATGGGGCAGCCACAGCTTCTCTGGGCAACCTGTGCCAGGGCCTCCCCACCCTCACAGGGAAGGATTTCTTCCCAGTATCCCATCTAACCCTGCCCTCTTTCAGTGCGAAGCCCCAGCAAATGGTCCCCAATCCCAGGAATCTAGTTCTGAAGGTCATCTCCTCCAAACTCCCCATCTTGCCCAGTCTCACTTCTTTGGAATCACATCTGGCCCCTGGGGCCTTTGTTGCTCTTACACATCAGTGTAAGGGATAATTCTGGAGCTGCAACTATATAAAAATGTTTCTATGCTTAATTTGAGGGGAAGTTTCATACACCTGCCTGGAAAAAGCAGGCGTGCAGAAGCCTCCACGCCACACACCAATCCAGCCCCACACCACCCACCATTCCAGACCAGCTCCAGCCTCACATCTGTAGTTTAGTGCCCAGAGCAGAGTGGGCAGTGTGCCACAGCCCACGGAGGGTGGGCTCAGGGCAGGGACCCTGATCCCCCACACTCACTGTGCTCCCTGGAAGTCCAGTCCTGGGAGCAGGTCCAGGTCCTGGCTCTGTGGCACGAACGGGGTCTGCAGTTGGATGGTGACGGGCTGTGTGGAGCGATCCAAGCGCCGGATGGTGACGCTGAAGGCCATCAGGTGGACCAGGGAGTGGTGGGCGTAGAGCTGCTGGGTGGCCACGTAACCAGGGCACTGAATTGTGTGGCTGAAGGTCCCTGCAAGCACAGCTAGAGCCTTTGGCACCCGCAGGTCCTGGTGTTCTCTCCCAGATTCCTACCCCTTCCCTATCTACTGGTTCCTGCAGGCCTTTCCCAGGTCCAGATCCAGCTGTTGACCAGACAGTGCTGCTGACACTGCTCCTGGCCGAGCTGCTGAGGGACGGTTTGTGCCATTAAACATTTTATCAGGCTTCATGATTTTCTAAACCTGCTAATCCAGCAGGGATTGAGCTACAGCCTGAAAACTGAAAACTGCTTATTTTATTGTTATATTACTTACACATGAAAGGGGGCTCATGAGTGAAACTTATTATATGAAAGGGGAATTTTTCCAGTTGCTTCAGAAGGACAACACCCTGAGGTGAACAGAGAACGAGAAGAGGTGACTGTACAGAAGTGAGAATTTAACCTCCGGGAGAGGGCAGGGAAGGAGCCTGAGGGGAAGGCGTGTCAGATTTGGGATGGGGAGGTTCCTCCCCGCTCCCAGCTCAGCTCACCTGTCCGGGTGTTCAGTGTGAAGCTCTCGGCGGGGCTGTCTGTACCGGGCACCGCCACCCGCACGCCGAGGGGGCTGGGGACATCGGCG
>NW_021938885.1:395083-397261 GCF_001715985.3 Manacus vitellinus
GGGGACGAGCTGCTGCTCCCCTCCCCGGCACGTCCCCGGGGCGCCCTGGCTGCCGCAGAGGTGCTGCTCGCCTGTCACCATCTCCAGCCCTTTTAGAGTCCCCTCTGGTCACCCCCAGAGGGGTGCTCCATCCCAGCTCCCTCTCCACCCCATCACCCCATCCCAGCATCTCCTGCAGCTCCCCCAAAACCCACAGGCTTCGTCACTTCTCAGCCTTTCCCCTCTTCCTCTTCTGCTGCCCTCTCTGTGATGGGATTGCACCAGTTTCTCCCAACACACACAACCACCTTCCTCTTCTGGCCTCCTCTTCCTCCTGAGTGTTGTTCCATGACACTTTGAAACAATCTGTGTCTCCTGAGCTTCCCCCTTTCCCAGCTCGCTGCACCTCCCTGTTCCCCCTCACTCCTGCATCTCCAGCTCAGCTTTCTGGGGCAGGAGCTTTCTATTTCATTGGCAGATTTACAAACATATTTGTTTCGCGTATAAATATATAAATATAATTAAAGACTAAAGGTACCTACAGATACAGAAACGTGCAAACAGCACCTGACAAAAGGGAGCTGCAGCTGGCTCCTGGCAATGCTGGGCACTGGAATAACACAGGAATGATGAAATGAGGCTCTGAGAGACTCTGGGCAGAGCTGGGAATCCAGCCGGGGTAACACGGGGTCAGGGAAGGCCCCAAAATCCCTCCCTGACAGCAGCCAGATGCGGCAGCTTTCAGGCTCAGCTCAGTTTCCTCACTTAGACTGAACCGGGAGGAAAATCCTGCCTTCGGGAAAGTTAAAAATCCCACCCCAGCCCAAGCCCAAGGGTGCAGAAGTGAGGAGGTGGGTCTTGCCTTCGGTCCGGGGCTGAGCCGAGCCCTGGCCCTGCAGGCGGGGAGAGGCTGTCCCAGGGAAGGACGGAAGTTGCCTGACCGAGAGAGAAGGAAGGAAATCGCTTTTTTATCCCTTAAAAAAAAGAAAAAAATCAGCCTCCGCACGCAGGTGTTTGCCAAGCTCAGTTGAGTGCCCGCGGCAGGAAAGGGGCAGAGGTCCAGGCTCTGCCCCCTGCCCTGGGAAGGAGGAACTGAAAGAGAAAAACCAACTCGGATGATTTATGATCCAAAAGATGCCTGAGAACCGCAGTGGAGAGACGGGGGGAGCAGCACACACACACATACACCCCCAGCCAGAGCCACACACCACGACCATCCTGTGTCCCCAGCCACGCTCTGACCCTTCTGCTCGCCTGTTTTCAGGGGGAACGGACCTGGACTTTGGCTCTGGCACGCTTTTCCCAGCTTCCTTCCTGCCAGCCCTCTATCCCATCATGGCTTTTCCAGGCACAGCCCTGTCCCAGTGAGCCCCCACCCCGGCTTCCCACACCCAGGGCTGCTGCTGGCATCCAGCTCCATTCCCCAAGTCCCTGACAGCCCCCTCAGCTGGAGCAGCATCTCACTGAGTTATTCCCAAGGAGGGGACAAGAAAACACCTGTCATTCCCTGGTTGAGCTGCCCCATGCTCCAGGGCTGCAGCAGAAAGATCCAGAGATGCAGAATCTCAGAATGGTTTGGGTTGGAACTTAAAGGCCATCTCGTTCCAAGCCCCTCCATGGGAAAAGGAGTTCTGCTCAAGGGAAAAGGATTCTGCTCAGGGAAAAGGAGTTCTGCTCCAAGGGAAAAGGAGTTCTGCTCAAAGGGAAAAGGAGTTCTGCTCAAAGGGAAAAGGAGTTCTGCTCAAAGGGAAAGGGAGTTCTGCTCGAGGGAAAGGGAGTTCTGCTCGAGGGAAAAGGAGTTCTGCTCAAAGGGAAGGGGAGTTCTGCTCGAGGGAAAAGGAGTTCTGCTCAGGGAAAAAGGAGTTCTGCTCAGGGGAAAGGGAGTTCTGCTCAGGGGAAAGGGAGTTCTGCTCAGGGGAAAGGGAGTTCTGCTCAGGGGAAAGGGAGTTCTGCTCAGGGAAAAGGAATTCTGCTGAGGGAAAAAGGGCTGCTCCAAGGGAAGGGGAGGCCTCTGCTCTCTAGCAGAGCAGCGCAGTGTCCCCCTGTGCCAGCTGGGGACAGTTTTTGGCCTCAGAGCCTTGGGCAGTTGGGTGCTGCTGAGGGAAAAAAACCCTGAAAACGATTAAGGGAAGAAAAATTCGGCAGAGAACAATTCGGGAAAGTCTTTCCACCTCAAGGGTGTTCCGCCCCGTGCCCTCG
>NW_021938885.1:397736-407108 GCF_001715985.3 Manacus vitellinus
CCCTGTGCCCCCCCACCCTCAGGCTCCTGTTGGATTTTATCCTTTCAAGCCCCTTTTTAAACCTTTGGGGTTTGGGGCACACACTTAGTGTCCCGTGCAGCCCAGGGTGTCCCTCAGGGAGGTGAAGCCATGGGACAGCAGGACACTGGTGGTCCCTCAGGGGCAGACATGGGCCCAGTTCCTCCATCCTGGGACACTCAGCCCAAAGCCAGTGTCCCCATGAACAAGGACAGGGGCTGCTGTCACTGCAGAGCCTGTAGGTCCCTCTAACACTCCCCCTCTGGGGACAGTCCCCCCCAATCCATATCCCCCTGGGCAGGGTGAAACAAGGCGGGGAAAAAGGAGCTTTTCACCAAAATCCTGGCTGGTTCCCCCTCCACCCCTTGCCTGGGCAGTTTTCCCCCTGCTGCCTTCCCAAGGTCTGCATGAGCCTGGACATGCTTTTTCCAGCCAAATAAGTGAAAGGAAGGTGCCAGTGCAGGGGGTTGATGCTGCCCTGGTGCAGCAGAGAAACAAGGGGCTGCTGCTGGCTGCAATTTCCAAAGTCACCTGAAAGTCAGGCACAGATGCCTCTGGAAACGCTGAGGGCCCTGGCCAGAGCCTCAAGGTCACGCACTGCTCCAGTTTGCCAGTGAATATCCCAGCAGAGAAACATGGAGAGATGGAAAAAGCGAGCCTGGAGAGCACCAGGTCCATCTGCTGCCAGTGGGAATGGCTGTGCTTCCCAAAGCTCCCTCCACAGCCCCACGGTGGGTCCATCCCACAGCCACGGGGCTGGGAAGAGCACAGAGAAGTGAGCTGGGTCCATGGTGTTGGACGGCACCAGCGCAGCCACCCCGGGAGCCCCACAAATCATGGAACAATCATCCCAGGAGCCCCCACACCATGGCACAGCCATCCCAGGAGCACCCCCCTCCCATCCCATGGCCCAGCCATCCAACTGATTCCCGTTCCTTCTCCCCCTCAGGAGCAAGGCATTGCCTTGGCTGCGATGTTCGCGTCGTTCCTGCTGCCCACAGCCTGGGTCCTGGCCCACATAGACCACTACAAGGCCAGGCCGGAGTGAGGAGTGGCAGGAGCAGCCTGTTCCCTGCAGAGAGAATCCTGAGGGAAGAGCCCCTGGGACGGACCCTCTCTGGGATGGAACCCCCCAGGCCTGTTCATTAAAATTCACTTTTGCATTCAGCACAACGGCTCCTCGGGTTTGCTTCATCCACGTGGGTGTCCGTAGGGAATGACCTGGAAATCTGTCCTGAAGGCAGAATTCCCTCCAGTGGGAAGGGATATTCCCTCTGGAGCCTTTACCTGCTGCAGCTGCAGTGCAGCACAGGGCAGGCACCCGGTCACCTCTCCCAGCAAAGCCAAGGTGAATTCCTGGTAGGAAAACACCCAAAGGCTGGAAGTCACATTAAAAGTGTCCCACAGGCACCCAACTGCCCCCCTCCCTGCACAAAGGGCATTTCCACCCACCACATCCCAAATTACCTGTGTCAGGGAAGCAGCCAGCACATGAGAAAGGTCGGGTAGCAAAAGGTACTTCCAGATATCTTGGAAAAACCTCTGGAGCCGTCACAGATCCACAGATCTCATCTCCATTACCAGGAGCTGCTTGGGGCTTCACAGCCAGGCGAGTGCTCCCACAGCACAGGGGCTGTCGGAATCCTCCTGGGAGAAGCTGTCAGTGCTTCCCACAGTGACATTCCGGGTTTTTTGATGCTGATCTCAAGCAGCAGTGGCCCCGCAACTCGCTGGCTCAGGTGGAGCTTCCTCCATCCCAACGTGTAGGGACACAGCCCTGGCAATGAGGGCAAGATCTGACACAGCACTGGGAAAGGAGACTGGGCTCCTTAAAGCCTTTTCTTGTCCTTAACTGAAATGAAGGGAACAGTTTCCAGAACACTTGTCTCCTCCACACGCTCTCCTGAAGTCAGCAAAAGTGACAGGAATGGGTGTTGGAAGACAAGACGCAGCAGGAACTGGTAAAGTCAAATCCAACAGCTGAACTGACAGGGAAAAGGCAGGCACTGGGCACTGAACACCCCCCATCCAGGAAGGAATTTCGGCCAGAAGGGTCTGGAAAGCAGTAGTAGGAGGGTGAGCAGGTACAGACTCCTGAAGCCCAGCAGTGACAAGGACTGACCACGGATACATTGGCAGCAGCTTTTAAAAACCCACCCACACCCCAGGGAATTTAACGAGATCCGTGGACACAACTCCATCCAATCTGAAGTCACTATATATAGTCACGGCTATAACTCCCCGTGCCAAGTGCTGTCCTGCCTTATAGCAAGGAGTTCATGCATCCCTAGGGACACTGGGAGAGATCCCAGCTCAGATCCCCATTTGTTCCACATTCTCAACCTGCACAAAAAACTTCCACCCCAGAAAACCACGGAAGCAACAGGACAAACAACTCCTAACAAAGTCACCACCGTTAAGAAACAAAAGGAGAACAAAAACCTGTCCCCGCCCTGGTTTCAGCTCTCAGTCCATTACAGTTAGCTTGGCAACAGGGATCAGGGCTGGAATTCCCCACAAAAGGAACCTGACCAGGTTCATGCCCAGGTACCATGTGCTCCACACTCACACACTGATCCCACCAGAGACTGGCAGGTTTAAAGCTGGATTACTCTGGGAAAGGGGTTTGCAATGTGGAACCGAGAGGAAATGTGACACTCGGGGGGACACACACACACGTGTTTTCAAAGGGATGGAGATGACACAGGATTCCAGAAAAGGGAAGGCAGAGACGTTTATTCCGGCAATGCCGCTGCACCTCACCTGAGCACAAAGCGCTGGTGAAAGACAAACCACGCCCTCAAGTGTGTGAACACACCCAGTAACCGGGATTCCCGGGAAAACCCTTGGATGGAGCAAACACTCCCTCTACTGCAAATGAGGAGGGGTGAAGGGAGGATGATTTGGGGAAGAGGACTGAGGGAATGCTGCCTTGGGGCCACTGCAGGGGCAGGGGGAGAGGGCAGCGGGGCTGGCTGTGCCCCCTAAGGCCAAGACCCCTCGGTACCTGCACCAGGATCCCACCCTCCCGCAGCAGCTGGAGGCAGGAGGGATTGGGAGTCATCCATCCCCTCCCAGGACGGAGCTCTGGGATCAGAGCCACTCGTGTCAGCAGAGGGAAAGCCTGACTCAAGCACCAAAGGGTCACACAGCAAAAGGCCACGTACTCCTCCGAAATACATCCCATGCTGCTCCCCCCTGTGCCCACCCACCCCCTCCATGGATTCAGTGCAGTCAGTGGTCTGAGTGCTGCCAGCCTCAGGAGCAGCAGGAATCACTCTCCTGGGGCCAGAGCCAGGCCCTCTATGTCAGGATGTCGTGGGCTTGGTGCTCCACCAGCATCTCCATGCTCCGCACGTCCGTGCACCAGAACTCCAGGCGGTCCTTCATCCCTTTGATCTGCAAGGCAAGGCCACGGTGAGCTGGCGCCTCAGCTCCTGGGAATGCCCATGGGCACCTCCAGGGACACACACCTCAGACCCCAAACCACTCCTCAGAACCCCACACACTGGGAAAGGGCACTGTCCCGTCCCTGGAAGTGTCCAAGGCCAGGTTGGACGGGGCTTGGAACAACCTGGGCTAGTGGAAGGTGTCCCTGCCCTCGGCAGGGGGTGGGACTGGATGGTCTTTAAGGTCCCCTCCATCCCAAACCATCCTGGGATTAACAGTTTCTACCAGCAAATCAGCAACTGTTAAAAGTTAAACTGAAACGCACCAAAGGAATTCCTTGCAGCTGGAATTCCATATACTCATTTTTGGGTTTAAAGGTAAAGGCACCCTGTGCAGTCTCCTAAAACATTACCAGGATGAACTTGAGAAGCTCAACATCCTCTGAATCACCCTCTTCCCGAGGGGAATGTGCCTCCTACATCCCCAAAACTCCCAGAGGGCTATTTCATGCATTTTGGAATGAGGCAGCCACATGGATGTTTGGATTCCTCTGGAAAACACAGCCATGGCTTCTGTGTTCCGTGGTGTTTGTGTGGCTTCCACAAGGGACGTGTCACCCCTGTCAGGTTTCTGACCACCCACTCCCTACACGGGTGTGAAGAGCACCAGCTACCCCAGGGTGAAATTACAGGCACCATGTAAAAGGAAAAGCTGATTCCCCTTCAGGAGGCTCATTCCCAAGCTGTGACCCTTCCCAGTGCCGATTTCATTCCCGTTACCTGCTGCAGGTCCAGCACACGTGGCTGCACCCACGTCATGTGCACCCTCTTGTCCACCTCGTCAATGCTGCCCTTCACCAGGCCCACCGAGAGCGCCTTCATCACCAGCAGCTCCACCTGGGAACAGAAACAATTCAAGGAAATTTCTCAGTTTCTCCCCTGAGGTGAACAAAACCTTCACTTGGGGCCTTCACAGCAGACTGTTCACACGCAGAGTGCAGGGCAGCAGCTCTCACTGCCCCCCTTTCAGGTGACAGAACTGCCTTGAGACTCGACATCTCGACGTACAGGAGGGAGCTCTTTTCCCCCAAAACCAGATTGGTTTTCTTTTCTCTGAAATCCCAGGAAGAATGAGGCAATTGGAAAAAAGCCAACAGAGCCAGAGCACCCCCAGGCAGCAGGAACGGGGGTCTGGCCAGATGGAGGGAGTCGGGCTCTTCTCCCAGGGAACAAGGGACAAGAGGAAGCGACCTCATGCTGCGCCAGGGGAGTTTCAAGTTGGACATCAGGAGGAATTTCTTCATGGAAAGGGTTGCCAGGCCTTGGCAGGGGTTGCCCAGGGTGGTGGTGGATGCCCATCCCTGGAGGTGTGCAAGGAATGTGGCACTCAGTGCTCTGGGCTGGGGGACGAGGAGGGCATCGGGCACAGGTTCTCAGTGATCTTGGAGGTCTTTTCCAACCTCAGTGATCCTGGGATTTCGTGTGACTCAGGAATACCCAGACACTCTTAGAGCTCCCAAACCAGGACGTTACTAAGTTTGTCTGACCCCAAACTCACCTCGTTGACGGTGACTTTGGCACTCTTGGCAATCTCCTCAAAGGTGAGTTGTCGGTGGTTGGCTGGGCGGGTGAAAGTCATCTGAGTCCAGGGAACAGAGCAAAAAAACAAACCCCACAGGGTTTTAGTGGTTCCCACAGCACACAGAGCCTCCCTTGTGCTGCCCTGCCCAGTCTCACTCTGCATCGGCAACTGCATTTCTCATATTTAACTAAAATAAGTCAAATAAAGTCCAACTTTCAGAGCTATCGCTCCAGACACCATCCCTGAGACACAAGGCTTCCTCTGCCCCTCTTCCATATCACAGAATCCCAGAATGCTTTGGGTGGGAAGGGACCTTAAAGCTCATCCCATTCCACCCCCTGCCATGGGCAGGGACACCTTCCCCTAGCCCAGGTTGCTCCAAGCCCCATCCAGCCTGGCCTGGGACACTTCCAGGGTTGGGGCAGCCACAGCTTCTCTGGGCAACATCCCAGCTCACCTCCATGAGACACAACAGCTGGATCTTCTGCAGCAGGAGCGCTTCATTCGCAGCCAGGTCAGGCTGTGGGGGGAGAAAATGCACCACATCAGGTCATTATTGCATTTTTCCCTCAACCTGGGGGAGAGCAGCTTGTTACACGCAGGAGTAAATCCCTGAGGGGGCTTTATTTAGGAGGGAGGAGGCCATCACAGCCCAGCCACCACCTGGGAATGGTTCCAGAAAACAAATCCCAGGGGCTGCACACAAAACACAGAGCTCACCAGGCAGGCAGCCTGTCAAGGGCCAGTGGACTCACAAATCCACCTGCAAACTACTGCTGTGTCAGTAATTGCTGGGGTAGCCAGTGCAGGTAACATCCAACACCATTGTTTTCCTCACACTTCCCAGAACAGGAAGGAAAACCACTCTTTTCCACCGGAAGCCCTCCTGTTATGGAGATTAAATCTGGAATTATCTGGCTGTGCGGGACATTTGTGTGTGCTCTGCCCTTGGATCACAGGAGATTTCTCTCTATTTCTTTCCATCAACCAGAGGGGAGCCAAAAGAAAACTAATGATGTGTATAATGATGAAATAATTCCTATACCCCAATTAGAATTATACCAGTGCACCAGAGCCAGGAATTAGGTAAAGGTAGTAAAGCAGAGGTCCAGAGGCTCCAAGTGGGCTCTGTAAACCCTGAGCTCGGGCCTTCAGCAGTACAACACCCCTCACCTGCTGCCCCCAGGCCGACTTGAGGGCCTGGAAGGTCTCCACGTTGCCACTGTTGAAGGCAAAGAGGGTGTCAATGAGCCACTGCCGGTCTGTGCTCCTCAGGGACTCCAGCACGGGGTGCATGAGCTGCAGGAACCAGGCAGGAGGGCGTTAGCAGGGTAAAATCAGCTCCTGAGGCTCCGTGGAGGAATGTGGCAGGACTTACCAGCTCCCCAAAGTTGTAAACACCTTCTCCCAGCAGCCCAGCCAGCCCCAGGGTGAAGGCTCTCTCCTGCTGCTCTGATACTGGAAAAAAAACCCAACAAACAGACCAAAAATGGTTTGAATGAAGAAAGATGCCAGAACAAAGATAATTTGGGTAAAGCAGCAGTTCAAGCCCCAGCAACCCCTCCCTCATCCTTCTCTGTGCCTGCATTAAACCATTCCCAGCCCTCACCCTCTCCCAAGCCTGGAAATTCAGGAGCCCGCAGTAACCACAGCACAAAAGCGCCACTTTTGGAATCCAGAGCGAAGATTTTTGGGGAATTAGAACAAACACCCCCTTCTGGCAGGGGCACTCCCCCCTCCCATCACCCCGGGGCAGCTCAGGAGCAGGATCCTGGGTGGGGTCACCGCTCGATCCAGCCAGACCTTGGATCCACCACGGCACGGCCAAAACAACACAGAAGAAAAACCCTCTGCCAGGGCATTTATTTGATAAAGCAGAGCGTGGAAAGCGGGATTTTCCACGCAGAGGAGTCACCTGGCAGGTCCTTGACCTCGATGCAGCCCAGGAAGCGCAGAGCATCCTTGTAGTAGGCGGCGTGGTTCCCCACCGTCTGGTAGTACTTGCTAGAGAGGTCGTAGAAGCGGCTGTGCACCGAGGTCACCCCGGGCAGGGTGTTCAGCAGCTCCTCCACCTCCTCGATGGTCTCCTGGGCAGGGGGAAGAACCTGCCTTTGTAAAGGGCGAGGAGCACCCGGTGCAGCGCCGGGATCCCGGGCGGGAGGGTCACGGCATTCCAGGGTGCTGCCCAGGGCAGGAGGGACACCCTGCCAGTGTCAGCACGGCCAAAGCCACCACCGTGGGATCTGTGCATGTATTTATATGCTTGTTTAAAAATAAAGCAGCAGTCTCCCTTCACACAGTAGTGAGGGGGGGAAAAAAACCCACCCCCTAACCAGCTGTAATTATATATATACTAAGGGGTTTAAAATGAAGGGAAAAGGTTTGGGTGGGATTTTGGGGTAAATCCTTCCCTGTGAGGGTGGTGAGGACCTGGCACAGGTTGCCCAGAGAAGCTGTGGCTGCCTCATTGCTCAAGGAGAGGTTGATGGGGGTTGGAGCAACCTGGGATAGCGGAAGGTGTCCCTGCCCATGGAACTGGATGGTCTTCAATATCCCTTCCAACACAAACCATTCCAGCATTCCATGGTATACACGCCCAAAGCCATCGCTCTGCGCTTGCTCTAGGAGATCTAAAGCTGCCCTGCATGAAAAACCTCATTTTGGGTTTAAAAGATGGTTCCAAAACAAGTCAAGGATGACAAACCCCACGTGCTTCGCTCAGGCAGCAACACTCCAGGTCACCAGGAGCAGCTCCCACATCCTGGGGAGGCTCACGAGACCCTCTGAGCTGGGAGCTGGGACAATCAAGGAACGCCACAGCACCCCAAGACCTCCCAGCCCGGGCCACCCCTCACCTTGGTGACCTGCAGGTCCCCGATGTTGAGCTTGAGGGCCCCGATGGCTGTTTTGCACAGGATCACGGCCTCGTCACTGCTCTTCACCTGCAGGGACACAGGGGAACCTGCTGGGAGTGTCACCTGCAGCCAGGTGGCTGGGACAGGGCTGGGTGCACATCACTGATCACATTCCTGCAGTAAAATCCCTGGATTCTGCAGCACAGGTGTCACACACACAGACCGGAGCCTCCTCACCTGCCAGTGAACTGCCACAGGGAGCAGCTTCAGACGTACCTTTTCCCGAGTCTTCTCCAGGAAAGTCAGGGCCACGTTGGGATCTGGAGCAGAGAAAAAACAGGTTTTAAAAAGTAGCAGTGCCAGGAGGTCCCGTGGAGCTGAACTTCACCTAAAAATACGTCGTTAACTGGATTCCTGAAGGCTGGAATGTGTGTTTTCCACAGCATGCCCTCAACCTGCAGCAGGTGCTGCCAGGTAGGCCGGGCTTTTCCTCACCAACCACCTCTCCAGGGAAGCTGTGGACTTCCTACTCCAGGAGGCAGCAACAACCTAAGCATTCCAAGCCAGTGCTTTCCCTTCCGAAAGCACCAGGGCAGCAGCTCCCCATCCGAGATTCACCTGTGCCTGGCCACATTCCACAGGGATCAGGGGCTAAGAGCAGCTCAGGGAGAGGGGGAGGACACGCACCTGTCATCTGCCGGACCACGTGCAGGATGATCTCCACCAGGGACAGGGGGTTCACCCTGCAAAGAGCAGCTCAGGGTCAGCACAGGCCCCCCAGGTGACCCCCAAGCCCCCCCCAGGTGACCCCCAGGTGACTCACCTGTGCTCAAACTCGCTGATGAAGTTCTCGTAGAGCTGTGGGGACAAGGAAAGGGACACTCAGGGCAAATGAAACCCCAGTTCAGAGCTTCTCACTCTTATTTCCTCTCCATTCCAGCTCATTTGAACATCCCTGGAAGTGCCCAAGGCCAGGCTGGACAGGGTTTCGAGGGACCTGGGCTAGTGGAAGGTGTCCCTTCCAGGGACAGTGGAGCATGATGATCCTTAAGGTCCCTTCTAACCCAAACCATTCTATGATTTTTCCAACAAACTGGGCACCCATACAGAAATTCCAGCACTGTGAAGAATCCAGGAGCCCAGAACTACCCATTTTAGCTCCTCCCAGCTCCAAGGAGGGACCTGAGGGAAGCATCCGTGAACACCCAACACTCCACCCTGCACTTGGCAAACCTCTTGTTACAGAAGGGAGTGGAAAAAAAAAAAGAATAAAAATCCCCCTGCATCTCCCAAACGTAAAAAACTTGAAGTGAATGAAAGCAAAGAATGACTTCGAAGGTTACAAAACCCTCAAGAACCCCCCTGTATCTCTCAAATATAAAAAACTTAGAGTGAATGAAAATAAAGAACGACTTCGAAGGTTACAAAAAACCCGACATGTTTAATTTTAACCGGATTTTCACACAGACACTGCAGGCTTGCGGGAGGTGAGTCCACCCGGGCCAGTGATTCTCCAGGAGGATTATTG
>NW_021938885.1:408427-426073 GCF_001715985.3 Manacus vitellinus
GCAGTGCAGTGTCACATCCCTGGGAAGGCACTGTCACATCCGTGACAGCAGGGAAAGGCAGTGCAGTGTCACATCCCTGGGAAGGCACTGTCACATCCGTGACAGCAGGGAAAGGCAGTGCAGTGTCACATCCCTGGGAAGACACAGCCATACTCTCTGTGACAGCAGGGAAAGGCAGTGCAATGTCACATCCCAGGGAAGGCACTGTCGCATCCCTGTGACAGCAAAGTAAGGCAGTGCAGTGTCACATCTCTGGAAAGGCAGAGCCATATTCTCTGTGACAGCAGGGAAAGGCAGTGCAGTGTCACAGCCCTGGGAAGGCAGAGTTGACCACACTGAAGCCAGGAGACACTTCCAGTGTCATCGCTGCCAGTCTCCACTTCCAGCCCCTGTCACTATTCTTTGGGCTTGCCAAGCCCCCCCCAAGCTCTCCCCACGCCTGCTCTGCACTGTGCACAATGCCCTGCTCCAGCAGCACTAATTTTCTGGGAGAAGCTGTTCCCTGCTGATTATGCCTGTTCCCGAACTGCTAATGACTGTTCCCAAGCTGATAATGACTGTTCCCAGCCCAGCTGGGCACAGGGCTGTGATTCCTTTGGGCATGGACACACGGAACTCTCCTAGGGCAGAGGAGGGGAACGGGGAAATGACAGTGTCTATGCTCACCTGGGCAGGGTGACACATCGCCCTGATAGAAATTTGTTGAACTCAGGACAGTCTCCTGGATCCCAGAGTGGTGGGACTCGTGATTCCCAGTGCTGCTGCTCCCACAGCCCTGTGTCCACCCCTGTCGGAAAAAACCCTCTCACGGGAATACCAGGGATGTATTTTAGATCCACATAAGGGAGCGCAGAGGGACGTGTCTGCTCCTGGGTTTGGGTCAGACTAGCAGCCAGGCTTTCTCCTAGTGAAGCCCTGGCACAGTCCTGCCCGTGGAAGAGCTTTCTGTGGAATTTTTGGGTGTTTTTCTCCCCCAGAGCCAAGGTTGCTGTCAGTTCTCTCAGGACACACCTGCTGTGCTTCCCCCCCGTGCCGAGCAGGATCCAAGGCTCCAGGCCCTTCTCTCTGAGCGCGGCTGCCAGAGCCATTTTGGGCCGGGGCAGGTGGGGAGGTGACGAGGGGAAGGAGAAACTCACCTTGAAGGACGTGGCCGAGCTCCTGCGGAAGAAGGAATGTCGTCGTGTGGTGGTGATGGCCGGAGCCGGGATCAGCACACCCAGCGGCATCCCGGACTTCAGGTGATGCCTCTGTCCTCTTTGTCCTTTGCCAGTGCTGGGGGGGCCGAGTCTTCTCCATGGAAAGGGTGGTTGAACATTGGAAGGGGCTGCCCGGGGAGGTGGTGGAGTCCCCATCCCTGGAGGTATCCAAGGAACAGCTGGACGTGGCACTCAGCGCTCTGGGGTGGGTGACAAGGTCATGATCGGTCACAGGGTGGGCTCGACGACCTTCGGGGGCCTTTTCCAACCTAAATGATCCTGGGATTCTGTCTCCAGCCCAGGTAACGCTGGTGCTGCAGCCCCTCCCAGCTCCCCCCTGTCCGTGCAGGTCCCCCGGGAGCGGCCTGTACAGCAACCTGGAGCAGTACGACATCCCGTACCCCGAGGCCATCTTCGAGCTGGGCTATTTCTTTGTCAACCCCAAGCCTTTCTTCACCCTGGCCAAGGAGCTCTACCCCGGCAACTACCGCCCCAATTCCGCCCACTACTTCCTGCGGCTGCTGCACGACAAGGGGCTGCTCCTGCGCCTCTACACCCAGAACATCGACGGGCTGGAGAGACGTGAGTTCCCCCTCCCAGCAGCACCACCAGGAGGAGCTGGGGGGAGAAGCAGGACTGGGGAGATGTGCACGGGGAGCGTCTGGCTCAGTCCTTTCCCACATGCTATATTCCAGTGGCTGGGATCCCTCCCGACAAGCTGGTGGAAGCCCATGGCACCTTCGCCACTGCCACCTGTACGGTGTGTAAGAGGAACTTCCCCGGGGAGGACTTCAGGGTGAGTGGGCCCAGCCGGGCATCAACGCAGTAGTTAACACCAGGAGGCGTTAATTGTTATAATAATGACAGGTCCTCGGCCTGTTCTTTTGCCCTGGAAACAAGAGGGGATGAGACTCTGAGCTGGGCATTTCTGTGAGGACACGTGGTGGTTTCTGACCCCTGCGATGAGCAGTTTTGGGGTCTCTCCTTTCAGGGGGATGTCACGGGGGACAGGGTCCCTGTGACAGGCAGTTTTGGGGTCTCTCCTTTCAGGGGGATGTCATGGGGGACAGGGTCCCTGTGACAGGCAGTTTTGGGGTCTCTCCTTTCAGGGGGATGTCATGGGGGACAGGGTCCCTGTGACAGGCAGTTTTGGGGTCTCTCCTTTCAGGGGGATGTCATGGGGGACAGGGTCTCTGACAGGCAGTTTTGGGGTCTCTCCTTTCAGGGGGATGTCATGGGGGACAGGGTCTCTGACAGGCAGTTTTGGGGTCTCTCCTTTCAGGGGGATGTCATGGGGGACAGGGTCCCTCGCTGCCCTGTGTGCACCGGAGTTGTGAAGCCTGACATCGTGTTCTTCGGTGAGGAGCTCCCGCAGCGCTTCCTCCTGCACCTGGCAGACTTCCCCCTGGCAGACCTGCTCTTCATCATTGGGACATCCCTGGAGGTCTGGGAATAAGGGGAGCCCAAGGGGGAAAAAGGCGCTCGGAAAACAGGGGCTCCGGAGGGGAGAGAGGGCTTAGAGGAGAAGGCGAGAAACTGGGTTTAGGGAGGTGAAATCTGAGGTGGAGGGTAAGAAATAGGGTGCAGGTGCTCCGAGAGACCCTCTAGAAACCAGGAGGGCACCTGGAGAGCCTTGGGGTCACTTCAGGAAAGGCCACCAGGTGACACCGTGACCCATCGAGAGCCGGGGTGGCTGAGCCTACAGCGGGGGAACCATCACACACTCAGCAGTTCTGAGCCTGGAACTGGTGGCTGTGGCAGGGTGACGGTCCCCCTGCCCTCCCGGTTCCCCCCTCAGGTGGAGCCCTTTGCCAGCCTGGCCGGAGCCGTGCGCAGCTCCGTGCCCCGGGTCCTCATCAACCGGGAGCTCGTGGGCCCCTTCGCGTGGCAGCAGCGCCACAACGACGTGGCCCAGCTCGGGGACGTGGTCGGGGGCGTCGAGAAGCTGGTGGAGCTGCTGGGCTGGAACGACGAGATGCAAACACTGATCCAGAAGGAGAAAGAGAAGGTGGGAAGGGGCTCTGAGCCCCACCTCCCCCCTCAGCCTTTGCATTCCCTGTGCTGGGGTTATCCCGGGAGCGGGTTTGTGCTTGCTGAGGCTGCCTGCTGTCTGCCTCCACGGGGAAGGACTGCAGCAGGGCTAAAAAACCCCAAACCAACCCAAACCTGAGTGCTGTTTCACAGCCAGGGTGCCAGAGCAGAGTGCTGTGGGCTGAACGTGTCCGTGGTAGATGGGAAGATGCAGATCTGCCAGTCCCAGATGAAATAGGAATGTGGAAAAGGGCAGGATTTCGCCTTTGATCATTTCTTTCCCTGTGCCATTCTCACATCTGTAAACTTCTGGGATCTTCAGGAGTGAGAAATTGCAGGGGAACAAGTCCTTAATTATTAGAGTTCAGTGCTGCTGTTAATTACTGCATTGCTGTAGACCACTGGGAAGATTTTTCCATATTTGACATCAAACAGTTGTATTTTTTAGGGATACACTGCCCATACGTGATTTCTTCATAAAATCTGGCTCCAAGATTCCAGTTTTTAGATCCAGGTTGTTCTCATTTTCATCAGATCGTGAGGCAGGAATTGAGTAGGAATTCTTAAGTCTTTTGGCCAGGTTTCTGATTTTTTTGGTACAAACGTTCTGGGGTCCAGCCAGCCCTTGGCTTGATGCTTGTGCTGCTCTGAATCCCTGATGGATAATGCTGATAGAGAAAGAAAACTAAGGCCAGGTTGGACAGGGCTTGGAGCAATCTGGTCTAGTGGAAGGTGTCCCTGCCCATGGCAGGGGGTGGAACGAGATGAGCTTTAAGGTCCCTTCCAACCCAAACCATCCTGGGATTCTGTGAAAGCTGCGGGGATGGTGCTTGGAGCTGGAATGTTTGATGCTCCCTGGCAAACGCTGTGCTCTCCCTGTTTTCAGCTGGATGCAAAGGACAAGTAGGACGGTGCTCCTGCCACCCCTCAGCACATCACTTGATGATGTCCAGCCATAAATGTCACCAGCAAGTGGCAGGGCGCTCGTGCCAGCACGTCCAGCGAGCTCCGTGTCTGCAGGTGGCCGTTTGGATCTGCCTCCTTCCAGCTGTCCATCCCGGAGCCCCTTGCTGGGGCTGGTTCTAGGGAGCAGGAGCTGGGAATGCCAGGAGTCTGGAGCAAGTTTTCCAGCTCCAACTGGACTGAGCATCCGAGGTCTCTCCCCCACAGCCACTGTTCCCTTGGCCACGATCCTGAGCTGCTGCAGACTGTGTTGGTTCTTCCATGAAATCTCTGCTAATCAGGGTGCAGTCTGGGGGCAGGGGGGCTGCCCCCCATTCCCATTCCAGCTCAAGCTGCTGCGGGATTTCTGAATCACTAGAGTGTTAATTATTTAATAATAAAGAGATATAATTCATTTCTGGATGTCACCTGAGGGGTTTTCTGTAAAGTCACACCTTTCCTGGGGTTTGAGCACGTTCTGTCCCCACCACTTCTCTCTTGACCTGCTTTTTGGTACATTTTTTTCCTTTTTCCCCCCTCACACAAGTGCCTTTCCCTGCTGTAGATGCCACCCTGAGGGGTGGCATTACCACAGCCCTGCAGCCATGTCCTGCTCTGTCCCAAACCTGCCACAACACAATGCAGAGCCTCCTGGCACATGGATCCACACTGAAAACGCTGGGGACTTGTTTTTAACAAACTTGTTTTTTTGCTTCCCAAAAAAAACCAATTCCATGATTCTGTGAATGCCTCATGCAAAGTGCCCTGTGCCAAGCCCAGCCCCTGCTCCGGGGCATTCCAGGCCAGGCCTGGCAGCTGCTCTGAGGGATTTAAAGCACTCTGGAAAATTAAAACAACAATATCAGAGGTAATTGCATTAAAAACACCAATCCCCCCTTTTCCTTTTGCACGGAAAGCTTGGGAGAGCTTCAACAGCTGGGAAGGGATCAGGGTCTGTGTCTGCACCCACAAGGGCTGTGGTGGGTTTTTTACTAGTTAAAAAAAAAAAAAAAAGAGAAAGATGCTGTTGGCCCAAAACCTCCCACTGTGACAGAGCGGGGCTGTGCCAGCCCAGCAGCCCGGCCGTGACCCTTGGGGGTCAGTTTTACATCAGTTACTGGCACTTCAACCATTACTAAACAATTCTTTATCACCGAGGAGCTAAACAGAATCCCAGAATCATCCACGTTGGAAAAGACCTCCAAGATCATCGAGTCCGCCCTGTGACTGATCTCCACCTTGTCCCCCAGCCCAGAGCACTGAGTGCCACGTCCAGTCATTCCTTGGACACCTGCAGGGGTGGGGACTCCACCACCTCCCTGGGCAGCCCCTGCCAATGCCTGACCACCCTTTCTATGAGGAAGTTCTTCCTGATGTCCAACCTGAACCTCCCCTGGCACAACTTGAGGCTGTTTCCTCTTATCCTGTCCCTTCTTCCCTGGGAGCAGAGCCCAACACCACCCCCCCCCGGCTCCCCCCTCCTGTCAGGGGGTTGCAGAGGTTGAGAAGGTTCCCCCTGAGCCTCCTTTGCTCCAGGCTGAGCCCCCCCAGCTCCCTCAGCTGCTCCTGCTGCTCCAGCCCCTTCCCCATCTCTGTTTCCTTCTCTGGACACACTCCAGCACCACCTCCTCGCCATGAGGGGTGGTCACAGAGCTGGACACAGCACTGGAGGCACCTCAGGAGTGCCCAGCACAGAGGGAAAACAGAGCAAAGCACCTCTCCAGCTCTTCCCCTCCAAGACCACGCTCAGAAACACCCCCAGCTCCTAAGGACACACAGGCAGGAACACCTGGGAACACCTCTGCCGTGGGTTCCCAGGGATTTCCTCGCGGTCGAGGAATCACAGCCACGTGCCCACGTGTCAGGTTGGCTTTATTCAAGCGTCACTTGTGCATTCCTACTCGTGACAGGACATTTGGGAACTGGGGTACATGAGACGAACGGGAAGGTTTTCTTTCAAAAGAAAACAGAAGTAAAAATAAAGACAAATCTACACCAGGCCTGAGAGCGGCCCCTGGGGCACAGAGAGACCCGGGGACAGCGAGGAGGAGCGAAGGACGGAGCACAGGTGTTGGCCTTTCCTTTGGAAAGTGGGATTTGGGGAGAGGCGAATGCCCAAACCCAGCTGGCTGGTGACAGGGACAGTGCCCAGTGCCAGGGAAGGGCCATCAGAGCATTCCCAGCAGCCACCCACACGCTCTCTCCCGTGGCCAGTGGGATGCTGGAAGCTTCCTCAAAGGCCTCGCTCAGTTTCCCTCTGTCCGCCCACGGGCTCCAGGTGCACACGGACACCGGTGCACTCGGACACAGCCTCCTGCACCACACCCTGCGGATCCCACTCCCCAGGAGCTGCTGTGATTCATGGCCCACACCCCTCTCCAGCAGACCCCCCCTTCCCACAGCATTCCCAGGGAGCAGCCCCCCACTGTGGGGCCGGGCACACGCAGGAGGCTCCGTGGATTGACAGACCCTGATGGAGCGGCAGGAAGAGCCTCTCCCTGACACTTCTTCCCAAACAGCACGCATTTAAATCAAAAAATCCTACTGGAAAGTCCCGGAAGCGATTTGGAGTGTGAAATCCTGAAGGCTGCCGACAGGAGAGATCAAGGTGGAGCCAGGCCACGGAGACCTCTGGAAGGAGAGGTGGCTATGGAGCTGGGAAGGAGGCAGGTGTTCCGTGTGGTGGGCTGTGAGGGATCCAGGCTGGATACGGATCCTGCAGGGAGAGTCCTGGCCCAGTGCCAGCCTCTGGGTGCAGCACCAGTTCCCGAGGGAGAGTGGCTGGAGCCCAGCTCTCCGTGGCTGGGGCAGGAGCCGGGTCAGTCCAGCCCCAGGTCCGAGTCGGACGACGAGCGCTCGTCGGCCATGCTGCGGATGGCGTTTTCCATGGGCGCCAGGTTTCCGCTCGGAGTGATGCCCATGGGCTGGATCACCTTCTCCCTGCAGCCAGGAAAGGTAAGGCAGAGCTGCTGGAGAGCAGAGGAACAGACCAGGAATACAGTAGGAATGCAGGGCTTGTGGAAATGGCCCGGAATACCCAAGGCACCACTAAGGATCCCTTCTGAGAAATGGGGACAGTCCCAGCCCTAAAACCTCCAGCGTGGCAAGGCAATGGCTGGAAGCACAATCCACAAACAATACCATTCCCATGCTCAGGTTCCCTGGAACAGGCTCATTTCTAGAGTCCTGTTCTGTGTGGTTCAGGATTCCCACAGGAAAACTAGCACTGGTGTCTGTGTTCCTCTCCCTCTAACACGTGATGGGAGTACACGTGTTACTTCCCTCCCTTCCTGAACAGGAGCACCTGTGAAAGATGAATGAGGGATGACTGGAGAAAGCTTTCCAGCAGAGAAAGGGGCTGGTGGCACTGGCTGTCCCCAAAATGCTGCTTCCTCCTGAGCAGCCTGGCCAGGACTGAGACCGCTGTCCTTCCTGAGTTCCTGGACAAACATGGCAAGCAGGTGTTTGGGAACAGCGCAGGCACAGCAAGGAATTTTGCAGTGTCCCATCGTGCCAAAGCTGAGGGAAGAGTTTCTCCAGGTATCCCCACCGCTCCCTCTCCTAAGTCCCTTCAGGCCTTGGGAATGCAGCCAAAGGAAGGCCTGTGACAGATGTACCCCCGACACGCAGGTGTGGACACGGACACACACCCACGCCCCGGTACCTGGACAACTTGTCGAACATATTGACCAACTTCATGGCTTCGTGCTCCTTCTGCTCCTCTGTCATCCCTTCCATGGGGTTGGGAAGCTTCTCCTCCACACGGCCCGTCACGGGGTTGATGCTGCGCGGACGACAGTGAGGTCAGGGCACGGGAGAGGGGACAGCAGGGGGACAAAGGGCTGCCTGGGATCCTCCTGTGCCTCATGGAGCAGAGGAATGGCACGGCAGGGCTGGCTGTCACCTCTGCTCGTGCCCTTAGTGCCCAAGTGCCATCACAGTTCTATGGGGGCTTCCAACCTACATCCTTAAAAACCCTGCCCATTTCTCCAGCAGGAGCAACACCCCCTCCTGCCAATGCCACAGTGCCACTGGAAACTGGGTGCACAAGGCCAGGTGACACTTCCTCCCTCTCCTCAAGGTCGGAGGCAAAAGCTAATGGAGAAAATCCCAAGAAACCCAACCTGCAGGGACACTGAAAAGGAAGCTGGTGAGTGCGGGATACATAGGTGGGCACAGACCTGGGGCTGTCCCCACACACCTCCCACCCTCCAGGTACCACCCACTGCAGAGTAAAAGAGAGGGAAAGGGCAAAAGAGAGGGAAGGGAAAAAGAGAAGCCAAAAACCAGCTGGGTGCAACAGCACTGGGCTCTGGAGAGGGAGAGGAGCCATGGGCACGTGGAAGAGCAGGACAGGGAGATGGCAGGAGGCAGATGGAGAGGGATAGAGCAGGAATGGGAGGAAGATGTGGAAAGAAGGGTGCTCTAGAGGGGGAGCAGACTTCTTTACTTGGGCTTTGCCTCTTTGTACTCCTCCGTGTCCGTGTCTTCATCCTCCGAGTACTCCCCCTCTTCCCGGCCGCCGGCCATGAGGCCCCGCGCCGCCAGCAGCCCCGCAGCGTTCCCGTACCCCGTGTACTTCACAAACCGGGACACTGCCGGGAGAAGGACAGAGACCACGCTGTGCTCCCCCTCCTGCCTCCAGCCCCACGGTCACACCAGGCCACAGAGACCCAGGGACACTGACAGGGGGACAGCAGCCACGGGCGGGGGGCTCAACGTGGGCCAGGCTGTCTGCAGGGTGCTGGGGTGGCCCGAGCACAGCTTGTTCCTCACTGCTGGTCTGAGAGACAGCACCTCCTTCCCACAGAGCTCCCGGAACCCTCCCCTTTTCCCTGTCCCCAGGGGAGGTCCCTCACGGAGGGACCCCATCCAACGCACTCTGGCTCTCCCGGAGCCCACCTTGAGGGGCCCCCCCGTCAAAGCCCCCCCAGACCCCGGGACTCACCGCTCTCCTTGCAGAGCACGAAGAGGAACTCGGCGGCGCAGTGCTTGACGTCGGTGTCGATGTGGGTCATGAGCCTCACCAGCTTGTTCCGCAGGGAATTCCCCACCTCCGGCCGGTTCCGCACGTCCCGCAGCGGCGGCAGCACCTGGGGACGTGGGAGAAACACTGTGGGTGCCAGAGGCCTCAACCACCCACGCGAGAACCCGGAGGTGTGTGGAGGGCAGCCATAACCAGGGGTTTGCTCGTCTCCTCTCCCCTCAGGGCAGCGTCCCTGACCTCGGGGCTGAGCACAGCGTACCCTGGCCTTCAGGAACTTCCTGGTCTGGCGGTGGACACGGGCACTCTCCGTCAGCAGGTTCAGCACAGGGGTCAGGCTCTCCTTCAGCTTGTGGCCCTGCAGAAACATCCCCAAAAGGAGCAGCACGTCAGTCATGCCGAGCTCAGCCTGTCCGGCTCACGCTGGAGAACACGAGTACGGTCTGCCGGGGAGACGGATGGACACAAAGCTTCCCGGTCCCTGCCACAGGCATTCAGTACCTCCTCCCTCCCCACACCACACAGCTCGCCATGGCACAGGCAGTGCCAGAAATCCTTGGGCAAGGCATCCGGGGCAGAAAAGTGCAGTGGTAAAATTCTGAGGCCCTTTGGGATAACTCCCGAGGCTGAAAACCACGGTCAGCTTGAAAATAATGCAAATTCAGGCCTCCAGAGGCTTTCACTGCTGAGTGAAACAGGGCTAATATGTCAATCACCCAGTTAATCATCCATTGTTCCACTGATCTCACTGATCTTTGAGGGCCTGCAGCCCTCAAAGCAATGACAGTCACCTTCCTGTCCATGGATGTTGGTTTAGTCCCATCGACCACAGCTCTGCCAAGAGCTGCCCTTTCTACAACCCCAAACCAAGCATGCTGGCACTGGGCTCTTCCAGGCTGAGGAAAAGGTGCCCTGAACCTGTGGGAAAGAGCAGTGAGGACCCCCCCCAGCCCTCACCCTGTCCAGGCGGCGCTCCAGGAAATCCAGGAGGATGCTGACTGCATCCATGTTGACACCCATGTACTCCAGCGAGCCCGGTCGCACTTTGGGGGTCAGGAGCACATCCAGACACTTGAGGGGCAGGTTGCCCAGCAGGTTGACTGTGTGGCTACATGTGTGAAAGGGAAGAGAAGAGAACACATAGTGATGGAGCTTTGCTCACACGAGTCCTTCAGCTCTGTGGAAATGAAGGTCTGTCATTAACTTCCAGGAGTGCGAGGACCCCGCGATCCAAGTTGTCTTGGAGCACCCCAGGCTCCACACACCACTGAAAGGGAATAACTGAAACTGCTTTTTAGGCAGCTGAACTGTGTGCTGGGGACTCTAAAGAGACTTCAGTGACAACTGAGAACCCAGGGGATTTGACAGAGCCAGCCTGGGTGATCAAAGGTGCGTCTCTGTGTTGTCCTGCTGTGTCACTCCTCCTCACCATGATGATCCAACACCAGCACTGCTTGGTTTTCCCCTGACTGCGTGTTCTTGGGGACAGAACCGTGTCACCTTGCTCCAAGCAGACACCCCTGCACCAGTAATGCCCGGCAACATGACACAGCCAATTTCTCAGCATGGCTTAAGGCTAATTAAGGCCACCTCACGGACTCTTCACCAAAAGCAGCACAAGTCTGCTCTGGCCAGTTGCCCACTGAGATGGCTGTCGCTGTAGGGACAGCCTGACAAAGGACATTGGAAGAGGATCATGTGCCTGGGGGAGCCCTGCTCCAGGGGCAGCTCGAGGCCCAGGTGGTTCCCAGCACTCACCTGTGGAACTCCTCAGTCCTGTCCTCGCCGTCGGCCGAGATCATGAGGCAGTGGCGCAGGAGGGCACCCAAGTGCCGGTACAGAGCAGCATCTTCCTGGCCCCAAAATGGAAAATGGAAACCTTGATCAGCAAAGGGGATCCCACACGTCCCAGAGCCTGCTGCCCCTGCAGCCACAGCCTGATCATGCACAGCGGGGTGTTCAAGGGGAAGCAGCCTCCCAGTTCTCCTTTTGGGGCCAACACGTGGTCTTCCAGCTGCCCGACACACTTCCACTCACTCTGTGACACTGAGTTAAGGGCTGGACTAGGCTCCAAAATGCTCCATGGATTAGCCAGAGGGATGGTGTTCTCCATCACACCTCCTTCTGACCTTGGCCTTAAGGTGAAGAGGTACCTGGCCACACTCAGACATGAATTATCTGGGGGCTCTGCTCTCCCTCTCGCTCAGCAAATCACATCATTAAGGGAAAATCCCCAACTTTTAAATGGGAATGCTCTAAATGCTGTAAGGGTTAATACTGCACTGGACAGAGGCAGTGCCTGGGGCACACCTGAGTCCCTCACCACTCTGACATGTACCTGGGGCTGCACGAGGACCAGTCGGGGACAGGAGGAAATGCAAGGGAGGAGAAAAGCAGCAAAGCCAGATCCCGGGGACGGGTGAGCACCACAGACCCGAGGAGCTTACCTCGTCCACTTCCCTCTTGCTGGAATCAAAGGTGATGTTGAAGAGCACTTTGAGGATCTCCATGGCTCGCTCCGTCTCCTGCCGGGGCAAAGGCGGGAGAAGCCCCTCCTCGCCGGCGACTTCGTAGGGGTCCAACCACTTCACGCCGAGCGTCAGCTCCAGGGTGTCTGCCATCAGGCTGACCCCCCGCAGCTCCTGGGCGAGCTGCTGCCGGATGTCCACCCTCAGGGCCGTCAGCAGGAACAGCAGGCGCAGGTCGAAGAACTTGACGTCGTGAGGGAGGCTCCGCTCGTTGTAGAGCTTGATGCGCCGCGCCAGCCCCACCACCAGCCGGGCCTCGGCCGTCAGCTCCTGCGCCCGCGGGCTGCTGAACACGATGTTGCACAGGCATTTGAGGGATTCCAGGATCACGTCCAAGTCCGGGACCTCCCGGATGAGCTCCTCCGAGTAGTCGATGCCGGCGTGCCTGGAGAGGGTCTTCAGGCCTTCCTCGGTGGCGAAAGGGCCGAGGCAGTGCTTGTCCCGGGACAGGATGCGGATGCTCTCCAGGCAGGTGACCTGGCAGGACGGCTGCAGCTCCCTCTCCAGGAACTTGATCAGCAGCTGGGCCATTTTCTGTGCAGTTGGAAACAAGCAATGCCTGGGATACCAACAATTCCCAGTGCTCTTTCCAACCCTGTCACGCTCTGCCCTGGACAACGGGAGCATCACCTGGAGGTGGGTCTGCTCAGGTGTGCACTCAGCAGCACTCAGGAAGTGCCTGGCTCTGGCATTGGGTCCTGCACCAGTTTGGGCAAGAACAACCAGCAACACATGGCTGGGAGAGGGTACTGGGTGTAAAGGGAGGGCACAAACAGGTCACTGTTGTAGCTTTGCCCTGGTGAGGATGGTTCAGGCTGAGAGGGTTTGCCTGACCACTGGATTAAGGGCAAAAACCTCCCTCAGCCCTTCACCTCAGGGCTTCCCTCAGGAGTCACCATGCATTTGACAGCAGCTCTCTGCTCCTGTGCGAGATCAGGGAGGCACCTGCTCCAGAGCATCCACAAACAGATGGAGAGGTGGAGAGAGGCATCAGAGAACCACCAAGGGAGGGCCACAGGACCCAAGGGAGATGAGTAGAGCACATGATGCCCTGGGAAACGGAGGTGAAGAGACCTCAGGAGATTCAAATAAAGCAGCATCTCCTTAACCCCAGTGCTGCCTGGAGACCTACTGGCCCAGATCCTCCTTGGGTACAGACTGGCAGAGCCCCACTAACACAATTCACGGGAGCTGCAAAGCTCCTCCCTGTGGGGAACGGTGAGTCATGGAGGAGCACAGGAAAGGCCTCACAGCCACGGGCAGCTCGGGCTCAACCACGTGTGGCAACACTTCACATCACACCAGTAATGCCCACACACACAGCTGGGTGAGGTGAGAGCTCACCAGACCTCTAACACAACACGTCTGAAACCACGGATCTCTCCGTGATGTTAAAAGAGCAAAGGAACCCGAAAATGAGGTTTGCAACTGGCTAAACGCAGCCCCATCAGTTACACTTCAGAATAATCAGAGAATTGTTAAGGTTGCAGCCATTAATTGTAATCATTTAGGTTGGAAAAGATCTCCAAGGCCACCGAGTCCAATCTGTGACCCATCCCCACCTTGTCACCCGGCCCAGAGCACTGAGTGCCACATCTAGTTGTTCCTCCAGGGATGGGGACTCCACCACCTCCTTGGGCAGCCCCTTCCAGTGCCTGACAACCCTTTCCGTGAGGAAATTCCTCCTGATGCCCAACCTGAACCTCCCCTGGCGAAACGAAACTACTGAAGGAAGGAAGGAAGAAAAAAGGAACTTCAGTCCTTAATGTGAGGCTCCTGGAGTGCCCCATGGTCACACCCTGGGGAAGTGAGGAAATACAGCTGTTCCTCTGCTCCTTCCACGCAGAAGGCAGAGACAGTTTCAGATCCAGACGCAGCGAGCAAAGCCTTGGGCTGGCTCAGGGGAAAGAGACCCCAGGGCTGAACCACCGGGACACCCGAGCGCCAGGAACTGGTGGTGATGCTCGACTCATATTTCACAGCAGGCACCCCAAAAGCGGGACACTGTGCCTGGATCCATGTCCGGCAGCAAAGAGCTCGGATCTCGTCAGATCCAATCCCACACTTCGGGCTGTGCCTGGGCACGCTCCGCGTGGCAGCAGCTGGCACTGGCTCAGCCAAAGGAGGTCCTGTTCTCCACCCAGGTCGCCTGGTCTGCACTTGCTGTGCTAACATGGGCACTGGCACCATCCACCAGTGAACTGACCGCAAAACTGAGCCAGCTGGAAAATAATCCTGGGAACCCAGAGTTGTTCTTGCAGCAGAGCAGCCAGGACGAGGCTGGTCCGGCAGGAAGAGCTGCAGGAGCAGGAACAAGCAGTTCCTTCCCTCTGAGTGCCAGATCACACCAGCTTAAAGGATCTGCTAATACACAGTTCCAGGTAAATCCCACTGCTGGCTCCCAGTGGAACCCCTCACCCTTCCTGGGAGCCTGGGGATCACACCCATTACACCCATGGTTGGGACTGTATGGATCACAGGACCACTGCTAAGGCCAGATGGATGTTGACTTTTACCCAAAACACCAACTCCTGCTGGAAAAATCGGAGCCAGGTGCTCCAAGCGCACCATTCCCTGCCCAAGTTAATGGCAAACTCTCATTTCTTTCCCTGTGGGAGCTGCCTGCCAAGCCCAGCTGGACACAAGTATGGAGCAGCAGATTTACACACCGACCAAAGAGGAAAAGCAAGGAGCATGTGCCTACCTTCCTCTCCTCCCGCTCCTCATCCTCGAAGGTGAAGCACTGAGACTTCTGTGGAAAAAGCAAAACAAATCAGAGTAAGGAACAGGTTAAAACTCCACGGAACGAGGGCATTCCGCTGGAAAGCAGCAGGTCCCAAAACACGCTGCAACAGCAAACACACCTTCTCCCGACAGTCCCTGCCATGACAGGCATCACCCCTGGATCCACGGCACTGGCAGAATGCCATGGGTCAACCGATGGATGGATTTAGATTAAATCCCTCAGCAGCACAGTGGGTACCCATCCCAATCCCAATATCCCCTATGAGCCGGTAATTCCTCAGCTCAGTGACACCACCAAGCTGATGCTGCACACATCTCCCCTTGACATTTATTTGTTCCTTTTCCCGGCCTAAAAAAAGTGCTGTCTCCTTGGTACATGGCAATAGATCTTCGTGGTTACCCAGGTCAAGTTCTTTCAACACAAGGGGCCTGATCTCCACAGGTCCCCTTCCTAACAAACACTCCTGCTCTCCATTCACGGGAAACATTTCTGTTTCTGCCTTTTGGTTGTTCTTCACTGACAGTCTCCTTCCTGGCTCACCTGGAAGTCTCACCTGCTCCCATGGAACCTGAGAGCACAGGAGACCACAGGCTCCTGGGGAGAAGCAGCACTTCCCAGTGAATGAGGCTATCCTTGTTTACACCAAGAAAACCTTTGGTCTGAGCACGGAGAACAAAACTGTTTAAAATCCATAAAACACCGATGACGTGTGTGCAGCCACCAAGAGCCCAGGGATGGCTTTGGTCTGTCCAGCCTGGAAGCAGCGATGGACACAGCGACGCCCCAGGAGCAACAGCAGCCCCAGGGGGTGGGGGCAGGACAGGTGTATTCCCATCAGGCTGTGTGAGCTGATCCAGGCTGTTGGATCACATTACCAGTCCCAGCACTGCTTTGTTCCCCAGGCAG
Source organism: Manacus vitellinus (assembly GCF_001715985.3). Taxonomy (NCBI): domain Eukaryota; kingdom Metazoa; phylum Chordata; class Aves; order Passeriformes; family Pipridae; genus Manacus; species Manacus vitellinus. Next base: position 423,761 of record NW_021938885.1, read on the forward strand.
CCAGGCTCGTTCTTCCCCCAGCACGTCCTCTCTGCAGGCCCCAATCCCTTTTGGGGGTAATTTGGCCATACCTGGGGGTTTTGCTTTAGCTGCAGTTTATTCCCAGCAACCAAAAAACCTTTGTGTGTGCAACAGTGAATTAAAATAAATCCCCAGGAAAGGTTGCAGAACCATCAGTCTTGCAGCAAAAGCGATGCCAGGCCATGCCGGCTTTATGTGCAGTTTCATAATCCTCTTTGACTGCTCCATTTCCTTCAGACGGGCCAGCAAACCCTCTGGCTCGAGTTCCATATGCCTGATACACCAGGAAGGACCCAGCTGGGGGGGATCCACGGGAAATGCTGTGGTCTGGGGGCCTTGAGCCGGTCACACAGATGCTGTTTGCACCTCGATGACTCTGGTGTGGCACCCGCTTGTGGGTGCTGCTAACCCTCAGTGCTGTCCTCAACAGGGGTCTGTCTGCTCCTCCTCGTCCAAGATCTCCCCATTCCAAATCCGACTGCTACGAACAGTTCCACACTCCCTCTCTCACACACGCTTCTGCAAGATATTCCTCAGGTTTTCCCTGCTGGCTTCCCACCTACTCCAGCCTGGTGCAGAGTGAGTCACAGCGATCTGCAGGGCCAGCCCCTCCCGGGGGAACCCTCCGAAGGAAATTTCCCTGACAACCAGAGTCTGTTTCAAGCGGGATTTCACGGAATCACAGAGTCTCCTCAGTTGGAAGGGACATACAAGGATCACTCAGTCCCACTCCTGGCCCTGCTCAGCCCCAACAATCCCACCCTGTGCCTGAGAGCGTTGTCCAAATGCTCCTTGAGCTCCAGCAGCCTTGGGGTCGTGACCACTGCCCTGGGGAGCCTGTTCAGTGCCCAACCACCCTCTGGGGGAAGAATCTTTTTCCTAATATCTGTCCTAAACCTCCCCTGACACAGCTCCAGCTGTTCCCTCAGGTCCTGTCACTGGTCACAGCGAGCAGAGATCAGTGGTGCCCCTTGGAAGGAAGCTGTAAACAGCTGAGGTCTATCCTCAGTCTCCTCTTTTCAGGGCAGAAATTTACCCCCAGAGATAATCTTTTCCCACTTTATGGCTAGAAACACTCCCAACTCTGCTTCCAAATCGTCGGGTTTTGATATTCAGAGCTGTGCAGTCACCTCTAATCACCTTTGACTTGCAAATCCTGACGTTGTTTCACCTGCAGCTCCTCCCCGGCCTGTTTTATCACCCCCAAACCTGCCTCAACATAAAGGCTCCTCCTACTGGGTCCTTACACTGACTCTTATTTCCCTGCCAGGTTTTACTTGGCATGTCGATAATAATGTTTTTAAGAGCCCCTGACACCAGGGAGGGGTTGATGCTCACTCACCTCCTGGTTGTAGACCTGGAGCACCTTGAGAACCGTGTCCTGCTCCCCGCTTTCCAGCGTGGTGACCACAGCCCTGAGCTCCATTATCCCAACAGCTCAGCTACGGCACAACTGGGAGCGAGGGGACTTCCAGGGTGATGCAAAAGCACCTCGGCAGACAAATATCTGAGAGGGAAGAGAGAAAGGGGTGGGGAGAGGAAGGAGGGAAAAAACACAACACACACACACAAAAAACCACAAGTGATATTGCTCACGCTGCTGCATCCATAAAAGCGGAGCAGATGGATAACCCGAGCAAAGCTAGCACCAGCTTCCTCTCTCTCCCGCTAATCCTCTTCTTCCTCGCTTTGCTTTTCAATGTTTAATACGTGCCCTCCCAGGAAAGCGCTCAGGGAAAGCCTTCCCCCCACCAGCCGGGGATTAACGCGGAGCAGATAACAGCAGCTCCCTGAAATAGCTCCCTGCCGCCTCCTCCTCCTCCTCCTCCTCCCCGGTTGCCCTGATTCCTGCTGCCGCACAGGGGGGAAAATAACAAATAAACCCAGCAACATTCCCGCGGAGTGACAAGGGATGGAGCGGCGAGGCAGCCGGGCGGGAGAGCATCCTCCGGCTCCAGGCGGAGGTACCTTTCCAGGAGGTGGGAAGCAGATGAGGAGGGTTCCGCGGAGGGTCGGATTATGGCCGATCCCCGCACGCACAGCCCAAACGCGCGTCCGGAGCCGCCGTCCCCCGGGAGATGATGTCCCTGCCGCCAGTGCCAGGGAGCAGATGCGCAGGGACACGGGAGATGGGATTATTTCAGTCACGGCCCCGGTTTAAGGGCTCAGGGAGCCACGCGAGCCCGCGGTGCTGGGACGTGACTCCCGATGGGGGGAAATCCGGCAGATTTGGGTGCACAGGTGGACTTGGATACACGTTCAGCCTTCGTGTTGCCATGGGCCGTGTTCTGC
>NW_021938885.1:427256-431457 GCF_001715985.3 Manacus vitellinus
TAGTCCCCCTCTTGACCCCCCCAACTGCCCCACAACAGGTCATAATGCCAGGAGACCCCAACACGGATGAGGGGTTAAGAGCCCTGGATTTGCCCGGCTTCACCCAAATCTCATCCCTGGATGTCGTCCCTGGGCACGAAGCCCCCAAGCTGCTGCTGCTGCTGGGCCATGGTGGCAATTCAGGGGGCAAGTCAGGGATCCTGTCCCAGTCAGTTTGGGGTGGTTTTGTCCAAACCAATCTGGGAGGGTTCCAGAGGTGCGAGGCGGGGCTGTGACAGCCGGAGATCCCTCGGGCAGCTGCACACGTGTGCCATGCCGGGGCAGGTACAACGTGTGCTCCTCCCTCTTACCCCCAGGACAGAGTCCAAGCGCCATGGAGGACCTGCTGGATGTGGAGAACAAGCGGATGGCCGACAGCCTGGCCAGCAAGGTCACCAGGCTGAAATCCGTGAGTGCCGAGGGGGACGTGGGGAAGGAGGGGCTCTGCTTACCTGGGGGTGCTGCAGAGGATCACAGAACCACGGGATGGTTTGGGTGGGAAGGGGCCTTAAAGCGCATCCAGTCCCGCCCCTTGGGTGGGCAGGAACACCTTCCACTAGCCCAGGTTGCTCCAGCTTGGATTTGAACACTTCCAGGGATGGGGCAGCCGCAGCTTCTCTGGGCAACCTGTGCCAGTGCCCCAGCACCCTCACCTGTGCTCTGCAGAGGCTTCCTGTGCATCACCTTAGTTGGTGATACAGTGGTTTAATTTTCACTTGTGTAGTGCCAAGGACACCTTTACAAATTCCCGCTTTCCCTTTGGGGTTTACAACATCATCTGACACTCAGGAAAAGGAGTTTTAGGCTCAGAGAGAAACATCAAAAAAGAAACATAAAACATATATAAAACATAAACACCCCTGCACAGAGGGGTGTTGCCAAGCTCACCTGCTTGGGAAAAAATTCACAATAAAAAGGCAAGGAGATTAATTTTGGAAAATACCTGTGTCTCTGTGCAAATGATCTTAAAACTGGTTTGCTCTTAATATCAAGTACTTTGATTTAGAGATTTAAGCTCTGTTTTCTATTGTTATAAAAATTGTTATAGCATTATAATTATTCTAACAATTATTGTTATATTATTATAAAATTGTTGTGACAATTATAACATTATTATAAATTATTATTTAAAAAATAGTAGAAACCACGAAAGAAGTCAGTGACTCACAGTGTAGAAGGGCAGACTCTGAATTCCTACCCTTGTGTCCCAGGGATTAAACACCCTGACAGATTTAGACAGTCAGGCTTTACTTTCAGTGCTGCAGAGGTGGAAAAGTTCAACAACCCTACAGGGAAATGAGAATCATTTTCCTTGTTCCTGTCCCAGACAAGCCCCTGTGTGTCTGCGGGAGCCAGGAAAGCAGCAGGTTGCTTTGATAACTTTCATTTTAGAGGTTCTCCGTACGTGACAAGCTCCTGAATGCCCGTTCCCTCCCTTGTTCTGCAGCTGGCTCTGGATATTGACAAGGATGCTGAGGAACAGAACCGCTACCTGGATGGCATGGTAAGGACCTGGGGAATGGGGCACAGGGCTTTCTGTGCTGCTGGGAAACCGGGATGGCAGCTCAGGCTGGCACACTATGGTAGATCCCTGCGGTCCTGGATGCCAGGCAGTTGTAACTAAATTGTAACTAAACCCGTTCCCAGCGGATTTACTGCTCTGTAAATGTTGGATAGCTGGCAGGTGCAGCATCACCTTGTCCGGGGTTGGTATCTGGCACCTGAAGGGCTGATGTGGGACAGCACACCTGGGAAATGCCAGTGGAGGTCCCTCCTTGCTGGGATTAAAGCTGCCTCCGGGCTGTTCCTCAGCTCTCCCTTGGTGTTCGGTGCTGCTGTATGAACCAATTCCTGAACTCCAGCACCTCCAGCAGGCTCCCTGTGGGCCTTGTGGGACACTGGTGTCTTCAGAGGGAGTACAGGTGATGCTCTGGGTCTCACAGGCTGTTGAGTGTCCTGGTCTGCCACACAACTCCCAACAAATCAGGGAATTGGGATGAAAGGTGAGATGGCAAGAGCCCTTAAGGGAGAAGCCCTAAATGGGCACCAAACTGCGCTGCTCTTACACAAGAGGTTTTGAGGCATTTCAGGAGCAACGTGAGCAGAAGCTCCAGAAAGGTGGGAACGGTGCTGATCCCGGAGCACTGGAAGGGAAGGACCTTGAGGGAAACAGGTGGCTGCTGTGCAGCTTCTGTGCAAATGTTTTTAGCCAGGAGGTGGGAGATTCCTCAAGGATTCCTTCATCTGTGGCACAGTAGGATGGGCTTATCCTAGGACCCGAGGGAATGGCTGGAGTTGTATTAGGTTGGGTATTAGGGTAAACTTCTTCCCCCAGAGGGTGTCTGGGCACTGGAACAGGCTCCCCAGGGCAGTGGTTGTAGCCACAAACCTGCCGGAGCTCAGGGACACGGTCGAGTTGTTGAGGTGTCCTGTGCAGGGCCAGGAGTCGGACTGGATGACCCTTGTGGAATCCCTCCAACTCGGGATATTCCACGACTCTACGATGCCTCCACCTTGGCTGTCTCTGCCCTCCACAGGACTCAGATTTCCTCAGTGTGACGGGGCTGCTGACGGGCAGCGTGAAGCGCTTCTCCACCATGGCGCGCTCCGGGCGGGACAACCGCCGGCTGCTCTGCGCCGTGTCCGTGGCCCTCATCCTCATCTTCTTCATCCTCTACTACCTGGTGTCCAGGGCGGGCACCTGAGCCGGGCTGGGCAGGTGTCACAGGGCCCCGAGCCGGGCAGGCGCCACAGGCCGGACCCGCGGCACCCACAGGCCTGTCCACACCTTCCCGGGAGGAGCCTCCGGCCAGACCTCCTCCTTCCAAGTGACTCTTCCTCCCACCAGCTCCTCGTGTCGCTCCGGCTGGGCCCAGACGGCTCTTCCAAAGCAAGAACATTTGTCTCCAAAGGGATCCCCGTGTCTAACAGGGATTTGGGGCTGTGACCTCCTGCCTCGTTCGTGTGCCGCGGGCTGTTCTCAAGGGCCACTTCCCCGTCACCTCCCTCACAGAGCCTGGGAACTGCTGAGGTGGGGCTCACAAATCCAGGGACTTGTTCATACTCTGAGGTTTTGTCAGCCAGCTGAACTTCGGGAGCTGTAGGGTTTAGGATGCTGATTTACGGGGTTTGGGAGTGCCAGTGTGTGACTTAACATTCCGCGTGGCCGCTCTCAGTTTTCCTGGGACTTGCAGAACTTATCCTTGGTGTCCCTGGGCTGAAAGGAAACCTGTGCTGCTTTGGGATGGAATTAGTGATGGATCTGGGCCTGGGTACTCTCAGGTCGCTGCAGGGAAGAGCTGCAGAGGAGCAGAACTTGGATTAAATCCTGGCTTGGCCCTCTTTATCTTCCTCAGTCCAGTTAATTTTGGTTGTTGTGGCACCCTGGTTTTGGAGCACTCTGGGGAGATGCTGTGCCAATGAAGCAGAGGTTGAGGTGAGGTGGAATTCCCCCACAGTGGGAGTCCAGGATGGATTTGCTGATTTGTTTTATGAATTTAGAAGGTACCAGAGGAACCCTGCCTTGCCTTAGGTTGTGTCTCTGCTTATTTGCCTCTCTCTCCCTATAACAACCAGGGCCCAGCCATTCCTCTTCCTCTGATTTAGTCTCTCTTTTGCCTCATCATGGGTGGCTGGGTGTTCCCTTTGCCTTCTCTCTCTTCCCATCGGGAACTCCTTTGTCCTGGAGCTAAGGTGCCTGCAAAAGGAATGCTGTCCCTTGTACCAAACATACCTTGGCTGGATTAGGTGTGTTCTTTTCCACATTTGGCAAAAATCCTGCAGGGAAAGCAAGGAGAAAGGAGGCGGCAGAGACTTCCTCTGGTTCTTCCTGCTTCCCTGGTGTGTGGCAGCTCCAGGCTCCTTCCCTTTGGGAAGAATCGATGGCCTCTAATTCCTGGAGCAGGTAACTCCTGACAAAAGGCTGCTGGAGCAGCCGGGGGGGGGTTCCTGCTGTAAATAAAGCTGATTTTAGACCTTCTAGTCCTACTGTTTGTTCCTCATACAAGGTTGATTGCCCTGGCTGTACCTGAGCCACCCTGGGGCTGGAGAGGGACCCTCCGGGGAGGTGGGGGGTCCCGCAGCCCTGTGACGCGCCCGGTGTCACGGGGAAACGAGGATGAGGGTGCACAGGGACACCGGGGCAGGTCTGGGGACAGACTGC
>NW_021938885.1:434417-452560 GCF_001715985.3 Manacus vitellinus
CCGACCTGCTGGCCACACTGGCTGCCTCCGTGCTGGGCCAGCTCAGGCCGTGCTGGCTACGTGCAGCTCTTCACGCCAGGGACTGCCTTCGCCAGCCCTGCCCTAACTTCAAGGTGCGGGCACCGTCGGGCACGGGGCGGCTTTGGGGGGTGATTGGGGCTGCCGTGGGCCAGGGCGGGGAGCCAAAGGTAGTCAGGGGTCGTCTGGAAGACAGATCTGGGGCTGGCATGGGGCATTTTGGGGGTGGAACAGGGCAGGCTGGGGGTCACTCAGTGACCGGTTTGGAGCCTGCATGAGGCAGTTTGGGGGGCTTTGTTGGAGTGTGACCCCCCCATTTGTGGCACAGGGGGAGTTCTGCGTGGCAGCGGTGCGCGAGGGGCTGGTGGTGGCCTTTGTGCGCTGGCTGTGCCGCACGGCCCGTGGCTTTGCTGATGGCCCGGCCGAGCGGGGGGCCCCTGCTGCCCCCCCGGCCCTGCTGCTGCTCCTCGCCCGCCTCTGCCTGGACTACGAGAACTCCACCATCAGCTACATCCTCACCCTCACCGACGAGCAGTTCCCACCCCAGGTGAGCCCCAGAATGTCCTTAAGGAGACTCTGAATGTCCCCAAGATGTCACAGATTGGCTCCACACCCCTCTGTGTCCCAGCCCCAGGCACCACAGCATGGGCACCTTCCTTCTGTCTCTGTTCCCAAAAACAGCCCTGAGTAGACCCAAAATGCTCTGATTAGCCCCAAAATAGCCTCTATGTGACCTCAGATGACCCCTCTGTGGCCCTGTGCCCACCCAGGGGATGGTGGTGGGGACAGTGCCCTGTGTGGGGGTTTTGGGATCTTCCCTTTTGTCTTTATGTACCTCCAAATACCCCCAAGACCCTCCCTGTGCCCTGCCGTCACCCATGTCCATCCAGGAGGTGACCCCAGAGATGGCACTGCCTGTGGAGACAGGAGGGTCCTGACCTGTGTGGTGTCTCCCAAACGTCCCTAAAAGAGCACCTCGGGAGGTCCCCAGGGGGGTTCTGCATGTCCCAGCGTGCCCCCGATGCCCCACGAACACAACAGGGGCAGTGATGCTGCTGCAGCAGCACACAGGGCTGGCAGTGACCCCGTGCCTGGTGCTGGCAGGGGAGGTGTGGGGGCCATTCCTACCTGTTGCTGTGCCCCCAGGACTCGGGCCCGGCGGTGACCCCGGGGCCGGCGCTGTGTGCGGAGGCGCGGGCGGCGGCGCAGCGGCTGCTGGACCACTATGTGCAGGTGCAGGGCGCGGCCGTGGCGCAGATGCTGCGCAAGAGCGTCGAGACGCGCGACTGGCTGGGCACCGTCGAGCCCCGCAACGTCCGCGCCGTCATGAAGCGCGTGGTGGAGGACATCACTGCCATCGACGTCCAGGTCAGGCTGGCGGCCCCTGGAGGGGTCCCCGCAGTCCCCATAAGGTCCTTGAGGGCTTTGGGAAGATCCCTTTGGTGGGAAGTTGCCAGCAGCTTCCAGAGGTTCCAGTGGATCTGGGTAGGGAGGAGCTGAAGTCCCTGAAGCATCCAGAGGGTTTGCCCGAGGTCTCAGTCTGGTCCTTGAGGATCTTTGGGGATCCCAGAAGGTTTTGGGAGGGATGCTGGGTGTTTTGGGGGGGGGTCCCAGCAGGGGGTTTTGAGTGCTGAGGGTGTGGTGCCACACACAGGTGGGGCAGCTCTTCGAGGAAGGAGTGCGGCGGGCGCAGAGCAGCGATTCCAGCCGACGTGCCTTCTCTGTCTACAGCAGCTCGCGGGCACCCGGCCGCTATGCCCCGAGCTACACCCCCAGGTCAGCCATGGCACCCCTGTGCCGCTCCTGCAGTACCCATCGCATCTTCCCTGGCACTCTCTTCACACCCCTAGACTGTCCTAATATCCACCTGACAGCCCTTGGCTGTCCCCATGTCCCCAAACTGTCCTAACGATGATCCCTGTTTATCCCAACAATCCCCATGTTCCCCCCAGCTGTCCCAGTATCCCCTGGTGATCCCTGTATCCCTTGTGTCTCATAGTTGTCTTGTCCCTCCATGTCCTGTGACCATCCCCACATTTCCCTTTCTGTCCCCAAACCACCCCTACATTCTCTCACCATCTTCATGGCCCCTGATGGTCCCTGTGTCCCTGTCCCCACATCCTTGGCTCTCTCAAGTCCCTGACTGTCCCTGACTCCCTGTCCCCAGTGCCCCCATGGACACCCACCTGCTCAGCAACATCCAGAAGCTTTTCTCAGAGCGCATTGACATCTTCAGCCCTGTCGAGTTCAACAAGGTGAGGCCATCCACGTCCCTAAACAGGGGCTCTAAACTGCCCACCTTCCCACTGTCACATGTCCCTGGTGTCCCCATGACACAGGTGTTGGGGCCTGGGGGGTGCTCAGGAGCTGACAACCAGGACAAGGGTGTGCCCACTATCCCCTGTTCTAGGTGTCACTGCTCAGGGGTGACCAGGCCCAGGGTGCCTGGGGAGTGTCAGCCAGGCCAGGGGTCTCCCCATGCCCCTGAGGATGCCACCCCATTGCCCGCTGTGCCCACACAGGTGTCGGTGCTGACGGGGATCATCAAGATCAGCCTGAAGACGCTGCTGGAGTGCGTGCGGCTGCGCACGCTGGGGCGCTTCGGGCTGCAGCAGGTGCAGGTGGACGGGCACTACCTGCAGCTCTACCTGTGGCGCTTCGCCTCCGACGAGCGCGTGGTGCAGGGGCTGCTGGACGAGGTGGCTGCCAGCGCTGCCCACCGCTGCCTGGACCCCGTGCCCATGGAGCACAGCGTCGTGGAGCTCATCTGCGAGCGCGGGTAGCGCGCGGGGACGAGGGACAGGGACCCGCCCTACCTGTGTCACCGTGCGGCAGAGCCCGGCAGGGACATGTCCTGCGTCCTGCTACATCTCTGGGGACACACCTGTACCCTGCGAGTCCCCACACGTGCTGTGCTGTCTCCTTCCCAACGTGGCAGCACACAAGGACATCCCATGTCCCCGCACATGGCAACGTGAAGGGATACCCCCTATCCCCACGCCAGGTCACCCCGTGTCATCAAACCACACCCCTATTGCCTCCCCACCCCAGTGACACCCTCAGTGTGTGCTGACACCCACAGCCCCTGTGACACAGTGTCATCCCCTCACCTTGGTGACATCCCCTTGTGCCCTTTGTCACTAAATAAATGATGTGTGAGCTGAGTGTTGTGTCCCTGTCTGTGCCTGGGGGGCAGGATCTGACCACGCACACAGGGGGTCCCACCTCCAGCCAGGGTGACAGCTCAGGGACAGGGGCTGGGCACTCAGTGATGTCCCCAAGGGACCCACAGCCATGAAGGCCCCAAACCTTAAAATTCAGGGACCAAAACCCTCTGTGGTTGCTACAAAGTGCTGGGGAACACCCAGGGACACAGATTTTCCACCAGAGTTGGAAAGTTCTTCCCTAACAGGACATTTCCTGCCTCAAGGAACCAGCACGAAGCAACTCAAAGAGACAGTCCTCAAACCCTCCATTTCTCACAAAAAGCAGCAAGGAGCCTAGAGCTGGAGACTGAAGTCACTTTATCCAACAGCATTTGGCCAGGTCAGCAGCTTTTGGACAAGAAGTTGTGGTCACGCAGATACAGACCTGGATCCACAGAGCAGCCATGGAAGCACAAAAGCACCTCATGGATACAGACACCGATAGCCAGACCTGGATTTACAAGGCAGCCCCAGAAGCACAGACACCAACATATTTACATATAAAACCCCCCATAGTTTTGAGCACATTTGCTGGCGAACAGAGCATTGGATACAGACATACAGATGGGCACGTGGACAGGCTGAGGGCCCCTCACACAGGGCACAGTCCTTACGTGGGTTTTACAGGGAATGGGAATGCTGAGCTGGAATTTTGGTTTGGGTTGGCCAGAGTCCATTTGACAGTGACTGACTGAACAGGAAGTGCTAAACAGGCCAAGAGACACAACCAGCTGATACTGAACCACAGCCAAGGGATTAGGGTTAAACATCCTCTCAATCCCATCCGGCCACAGAGGTGGAATTACAATGAGAAACAAAACTGCCAGAACCTTTGCACAGTTTCTCCTAACAAGGCCCAGAGCACTTGGGGGTCCTTGGGGACACAGTCACATCTGGAGTCATGTCTCTCTGCAGCTGAAGGAAGGTGAGACCCTCAGTGTGTTCCAGCTTGAGCTGTGCCAATGTCAGCCTCGGCCTGGCTGATGGACACGACCACACAGGTGGGAAAGGGAGTAACAAATCCTTTTGGGATTGCAGGAGATGAAGAGCAACACCTGGGAACACCTTCCTGAGAAGAGCAGTGGAGTAGGCCAGATGTGCCCAGGTGTGTGCAATGGTCCCTGATTGTCACTGGCCTCGAGGCCAGCACGGAAGTACAACTGCTGGCAGGTACTGCCAGGCCTGCTCCGCTGAGAGGGGGGGATCCCACAGCTTCAGGTGATGTCCGTCACCCACTAAAGGTCCGAGTCCATGCCAGCTCCAAGCTGAGAGTAAGAGAGAGGCAATTCCCTAGGCAGCACTTTGTAGCTTGGCCTGACAGAAACCAACCACGCCAACCAAGGCGCAGGAACCCGGGAAGAGCTGCCATTTATTACACACTAAAACCTAAATATTTCAAGTGAACAGTGACTCCTTCCTCACCTGGAGACAGGAAATCCTACCTGCTGCACACCTGAGCTCACCTCAGGGCTTCTTGAGGCCGCAGGGCAGCCCCAGGCCCGGCTTGGCCCCCACGGTGGGCGGCGAGTGCCACACGGCCGAGCTGGTGCGCTTGAAGTAGCGGGGCTTGCTCTTGTAGAAGATGTCCTCCAGCTTGGGGCTGGGGATGGCCCCGAACAGCGCATCCACGTCAGGGGGGTTGTAGTACTGCCGGATCACAGCCTGGCTGAGCTGATTCCCTGCAGGAACGGGTGAGGTTTGCGTTAATGTTGTTAATTGGGATGGCCGTGTGGGCTGCTGCCCACAGTGTGTCCCCTCTTAGCTTGTCTCTCACTGCTCCAAGGCATCTTATCAGAGTATTTGTCACCTGACAAGTTGTGACAAGATCCCCAAGAGCTGGAGGAGCCCCTGACTCTGATTCCACATAGAATCGTGGAATGGTTGGGGTTGGAACAGACTTTAAAACTCATCCAGTTCCAATCCCTTGCCATGGGCAGGGACACCTTCCACTAAACCAGGTTGCTCTGAGCCCCACCCAACGTGGCCTTGGACATGGAAGTACTCGCTTCATGCTGGGGTAGTTGTAACTAACCCAGGTAGCAGGAGCTGAGCAAAACCCAACACCAGGTTCCACAGCCTGCTGAGGCAGACCTGCCACGAGGGTGTTGGGGCTTCCAGACAGACATCCCCCCACATGTACCTGTGGCCCAGGCAGGGACGGGCTTGCGGGGCTCGCTCTCATCGTCCGTCGAGTCGTCGCTGTTCAGGTCCATCCCATAATCGTTTGAGCTTGTGATGGCGGGCTTGGGTTCTTTCCTGCTCTGTGGAGTCATCTGGTATGAAGTGCAGGCAGGGGAATTCTAGAAGGCAAACACATTCCACAGGTGTTGGATGCAGCAGCACTGCCCCGCTCTGAGATACGTTGGGACTGGCTTGTCCCCAACCTCCTGCTCTGTCACCTCATGGCAAACCCCGAGTCTGGCAGCTCTTCAGTTTGCACCTAAGAGCTTGACCCAAGTTATGACCCAATTACGGCTGTGCATGGCCTTCTCCTGTTTAATTAGGCTGATTATTGGCAAGAGCATGCAGCAAGAGATGGATCTAACAGACCTAATAGAGCAGCAGCTCCACTCGGGTCAAGCAAAGGTTAAATGGAAGTTTTATGTCACTGGAGCAGTCATGTGCACTAAACACTCTGCAACCTGTCTTCTGGGCTTGATTAATGATATAAAACTGACAAATGATGTGCAGAGAACCTGACCACCAGGTCAGCCAAACCGAGTTCGTGCTGATGGGAGCAGCAGTGCCAGGAAGTGCAAGGGGGGGAGAAAACCTACAGCTGCTGATTTCAGTTTTTTTCAACTGGACATTTTCAGTTTTGCAAGCAGTCGGAGAGCCACGTGTTTGTTGTCAGTGTTGAGGGCACGGAGGTACACCCGCAGGTTTCTCCCCTGCCAAACCAACACCGTTCCACAGGCTCTGCTGCCACCTTGTGGCGGTTCCCAAAATTGACCCTAAATAAAACTGTCAGCATCTTTTCTGCTCCTGAGGTCCTTCCTGTATTTAAGAGGAGTCCAGACGGCTCCAATAGCTGCTTGCTTTATCCCAGAGCCAGAAACCCTGGCCAATCCCTCCTGCTTCTCTTCTCTCTGTCATTGAAATATTCACAGAGTCAAACCCAGATAACCAGGATTTACAGAATTCCTGGGTTATTGGAAAGGCAGATAAAAGCAGAGGGTGGAACTGCCCAAGGCAGGAGCAGGTCAGTGCTGGGACTGAAGTTCTCTGCTGTCACCTCTAAGGACACACCCCCAAGTTACCTCCTTATTCTCCAGGAGTGGTGCCCGGGCACTGTCTTTGGCCTTTTGTTCCTCTGACAATTTCTTCTGCTCTTCCTCCTGCCTCTTCCTCTCCGCCAGCATCTGCTGCTCCCGCTGCCAAGTGACACCCATGGAATTACCCTTAGGGATTACACTGCCAACCCAGCCATCCATCTTTGTGACAGGCAAAATAACTAAGCACCCAACTGCAGCTCATGCAGCTGAGGAGCACTTGGGACAAGGTGCACTTCCCTCAGAGGGGTACAAACCCATGGACACCCGTGTCAGAGCATCAGCTTCCTTTCCCTGATAAAGCCAGGGCCCCCCACCTTGAAAAGCTTGCTGCTGACTTCAGGCTATAAAAGCCAGAAACCAGCTGACCATCCGCAGAAGTCTGTGCTACTGATCTTGGTCTCTTTCTAGGCTAGTACACAATATTTTTAGAGGCTAAGTCCCCCCACTGCACCGTAACCATCCCAAAGAGGTCAAACTTCCAGCTCAGAAGTGCCACAAGTGGCTCCTCAGCATCCCAGCTGAGCGGGTCTTCTGAGGTCAGTCATGTGGCTCTCCCCCTCCCCAAAACCAAGCACTTACCTCTTTCTTCTCCATCTCCTTGCGGAGCCGCTCCTTAGCAGCCTGCACTTCCTTCTGCAGTCGGGCAGCCCTCTCCTGCTGCTCCCGGAGCCTGAGAACCACAGCACAGGCCCTCAACTCCCAGAACAACACCAGGGTCCCCCTCTGGCTGCCTGAAGCAACCCCCCCGCCCTCACAGCTTTTCAGACACCCCCCACCACAGTCCCCATATCCCTGAGCCCAGAATTCCTCCTTGGCAGCTCAGCACTGATGACAGTTTGGAGTTGTGCTGTCACCTCAGAGTGGCTCTTCGCTCCTCCAGCCTTCCACTCCTGCCCCCTGTTCCAGCTGTGTTTCAATCCCAGCACAGAATTTGATATATAAAAGGGGATTTTGCCTTACTTTTCTGCCTGGATCCGCTCCTGCTCCCTCTTCCTCTCCAGTTCTCTCTCTGCAGCCAGCTGTCTCTCCCGCTCCTGCTCGGCCTGCCTCTGCTCAGCGATCTTCCGGGCACGCTCCTGCTCCTCTTCCCTCCTCTTCTGCAGCAGCTCCCTGTGCCGCCGCTCCTCCTCCTCCTCCTGTAAGCCCAGGCAGGCATTACTCACCTGACAGGAGCAGGCTCCAGGAGACAGCACCAGGAACCCCTCATTTGGCCCAAATCCCCATCATTACACAGCAGGGAAACATCTCAGGGGTGAATTCCCAGTGCCCAAGGCAGGTGGATCCCCCTCTCCAGTTCTGCCTGTGGGACAGGACAGGCCCCACACACCTGCTGCAGAGCTTTTTGTCTCCTGGCCTCCTCCTCTTGTCTGCGCCGGGCCTCTGCTTCCTCCATCTTCCTGGCAGCCACTCTCTTCTTGATCTTCTCCTCTGCCAGCCTTTCTTCCCTCACCTGGAGCACACACAGACCCAGATCTCAGGTGGGACAGCACTGCAGGACATCTCACAGACTCAGAGCTCCCACCCTCTCACCAGCAAACCCTCCCCTCTTTTGCACCCAGGAGCCAAAGGGGCCTGTGCTCTGTTTTTAAAAGGTCACATTTAGGGCAACAACCTTGTTTTACATCCCCCGGGGAAGAGCTGATCCCACCCTGGTATTTACACATCCAGTCCCACAAAGCCATTGGAATGTATCCTCAGAGCCATGCAATCAGAGAGGCAGCTGGGGATAATTAAAGCAGACAAATGACCACTATGGCCAGTGCACAAATTGCCTGGAAGTCTGGGATCCGAGGAAGGCTCCGGAGGAAGGATGTTTGCTTTCCCCCCTCCAGTTATTACTCAGCTGGGAGAAGCAGCAGACAAAGCCTCGGGGCCATTAGGCTGCCTTTATCCACTGCACATCCTTCCTTCTCCCATCTACCAGAGCACTAATAAAGCCCATTTAGATTCATCATTCTGGAAAAACAGGGGTTCAGCTGCCATTTGCTGTAGCCAGAGAAAGGCAGTCCCTCAGGATCACCAAGGCTCTGGAAAGTTCTTTATCCAACTGTTCTCTCATTCAACCTCTAGAATCCAAGCAGCCTCCGCCGCCCTTTTTGAAAGAGGCACACTGTGTGGTACCAGCTACCTCAAGGAGCTCTGTGTGGGCCGTACCTTCTCGGTCTTCTCGTCAAACAGTGCTATCTTCTGCTCGATCTTCCTCTTCCTTGCCTTCTCCATCTCCTCCGCCCGCTCCCGGGCCTGCAGCACCTTGCGCAGGCGCTCCTCCCGCTTCCTAAGGACACAGCCCAGCTCACCGTGCTGCTGAGCTCCTCACAGCTCAGCACAAGGCCAAAGCACACAGCAGGAAACTCAGCGGCCCAAACTCCACAGCAATTTGAGCACCAGCCATGTTTAAGCTCTGTCAGAGAGGGAGGACTCCAGAAAAGAAGCCGCAGCAGCAGCAGCTGGCAAGGACAATTCATGTTTTGCATCAGCATTCTAGAGAATTCTGAGAACACACTGCCCGTGCCCACAGGAATTTCTGCTGTTTGCATGGGCTCTGTAAGGTAAAACACCTGGGCACAGGTACCTACAGCAGCATGACCACGTCTACTCACAGCTTTGCTTCCTCTAGTCGCCGTTTCTTCTCTTCCTCCAGTCTTTGCCTCCTCAGCTGCTCGGCTTCTTGCTTCTTCTGCAGAGCCTCCAGCTTCTGCCTCTCCTTTTCCTGAGGGGAATTGAAATGTGATTGTACCTACCTGCCAAGGAGCTCCTTCCCACTTCACTCGCTCAGGGGTAGGGTACAGAGGTGACAGCAAGGAGCTGCAGACAGGAACACGGGGTGGTGACAGCCCTGGAGCAGAGCTCAGGCAGTGATCCGGTCACAAATGGATATATGCAAGGAAAACAAGGCAGCGGTGAGAATGTTGGGGAGCAAGGGCAGAAGCTGGGACACTGAAACAGAAGCATCATCCCTGGAAGCCCAGGCAGCATCCCCAGGGATTGCAGGCAGCCAGCCCCGTGCTTTCTCTTGGTGCAAAGGACCCACAAAGCAGCGCCAATGCCTGGCACTGGTCCCGCTTCCTGCGGCGAGCGCAGGGACAGATGGTGCTCCAGGAAACACCTCAGGCTCCTGCTGGCGCCTTTGCCTCCCACAAAGCTCTATCTGGTGGTGAACCACCACCACTCTGAGAGCTCCCAGCCTGCTCCAGCACACAGCCAGCCAGAAATGGGAGCCAACCAGAAATGGGAGCTTTTCTCCTCGTTTTCCTGACCCAGCCTAGACACACTGTCAGCCAGGGCAGTGGGATCCAGCCACCACTACAGCCCCAGCAAATGGACTAACATCAGCTCACTCCATGCCAAAGCAGGCCTGGTCTCAGCACCAACCCATGTGGGAATATCCAAGGGATTCCCTTATGCTGGGCACTGTGTTGTAAAAGCTTGGTGCTATCAGCAGCCAAACTGGTTAATATAAAACTAACAATCATGTCTTATTGCTCTGCTGCTATTTAGTTATGTTTGGCTCCCACATGGAAAAAGTCCCGAGGGGAAGCTGCCTGTGCTGGAATGAAAGCTAAAACATAACATTCCGCAATCTGACAGCAGCAGAGGAAGCACTCCCCAGCCACAAGACTCTTTTCTCATCGTATTAACTCCTTTGTAGTACTGACACCAACATCAGCAGGAGCCCAGTGAGACTGAGGCTGGAACCCTGCACCGCTTCCCAACAGCCTTCCCTGATCCCCTGGAGCACAGCCAGGCTCTGAGCAGCACAGCCTGAACGCTCTAGGAAGCTCTGCTATCAGGCTGCTCAATGCAGGAACAGCAATTCCTGCATCTTGCCCTCTTCTCCCTTCCTCCCAGCTCTCCTGCAAGGAGAAACCAGCCCCAGTGAGTTATTGGGTACCAGTAGAGCACCCTCTGCTTCCACCACGGCTCTGGGTGCATCCAGGAAGCTACACCCTTGTCTAGAATCAGCTCTCAAACCCCACCCTCCCAGACTGCTCCTGCCTGGGCAGCCGGGGAAGTGGCGGTGCCGCAGCCCACGGGGAGCCAGGCTGCATCATGCTGTGAGCTCCCCTGATATACACAGGCTAAGTTAACACGTATTTTGTTATCTTGAAACCTTTGGTAAGAACACTGAAAACGTCAAGGTTTTGTTTCTAAGTTTCATTAGTTCTCCAGTGACTCTGCTGAAATTGTTAAGCTTGTTAAGGTACTTGAAGTTGTTAAGCTCTAAAGTGCACCTAAATAGAAGCAGTTGTTGTGACAATTTAGTTAAAATAACGTATTTAAAAGGTTCTTAGGCATCTCCCTGTCTTGTTAATAAATGTATTTACATTATTGCCACAGAAGGTGAATTTTCTTGGTGTTTTGCCTCTGTCTGAGGAGAGGGGGAAGGAAGATTTTCTTTGTTGTCTAAAACCTTTAAAATTGCCTTTTGAGTTTGTCTCTGCAAAAGTAGAACACTAGACAACCGCCAGAGCAAACAAGACAAACTGCTTTCAGTGAGAACGAAGAAAACTTTTCTGATTCCTGTGTTATCCACAAATGATGGGAACCACTGAATGCTTGCCTTTGTGTTTGCAAGTGAAAACGTGATAAAGAGTTCGATTTTGTTATTAGGATAATGTTCAAAATGTTTATACTCTGTTTTCTGATTGTTTCAGCAAGTAAAAAGATTCCGTGATAATTTATACAAAGACTTATGTAGGATTTCATGTGAAGATTGAGAATGATAAATGTTTGATTCCTTCTGCCCTTACAGCATTAAAACATGCAACACATGGAGTTACACACAGCCTTCAACCTTGAGGTATAAAGGATGCTAAGTTCCAAGCTGTGTTAACATATTATAATGATAATTTGTTTTAAATACTGTGTTATTATGGTGATAACTTAGTCTAATCGTTTACAGGAGATGCTGAATTTTAAGTTGTGTTAACATATTGTGATAGTAACTTGTGTATGTATCTTTGAATGTATTGACTTTTGGTTTTCTATAACAAAAAAAAAAAAAAACGGAGAGGGGAAGACATCAGGTAAGACATGATATAGGTTTGTTAGGCCTTATATTCTTCATATTAATTCATTTTCAAATTTCCAAAACAAGTACGGTTGCCAGATATGACTACCAGGAGTGACAGATTGAAAAACATGCAACCACTTATAAATCTAAAATGTGTAGTTAAAAAATAGAGGCATAATAAAAATAATTCTAAGTGTGAATGGCTGAGTATGAATGAAGTGGCCACTTCTGTGTGAATGAGAGAAGCTGTGTGAACATGTATGTGTGTCAACGGAGGTGCTTCACGTGCCTTGAACAAATTACACTTGCATCATAACACTTGTTCTCTAAGGGCCCTTTTCTAGAAATGGAGTTGAATTTCTCCTGCTTACCAATTACATGCAGGACCTTGGAGAAGTGAGAGTTGATGTTTTACCCGGTTATGCAAAAACCCTCAGGTTAATAAAGTTGTTGTTTACCCCAAGTACACACAAACCCGTAAGAAATGAAAGTACAAATTTCTGTCAAGCAAGTCTCAAAGATTACAGGTAAAGGTTCAAATAAGTAAGTTTGTTGAGAGACCAAAGTGACACAGTAGTGAGTTTACAAAGCTTAAAACGTACTGTTATATACAATATTCTGTATTTCCTCACAATAATAAAGAAGAGGGGAGATGTAGGAGTCGGGTTTCAGGACAGGAGCCTGGGAGATGCAGTTCCCAAGTACTCCCACACGCATGGGCAGTGGGATACCCCATGGTGATTGGTCAATGCAGTCATGTGTCACTTTGAACTCAGGTATATAAAGTGTTGTTTGATTTGAATAAACGGATTTGGCCGTGAACCCCTAAGAAGCTAGCCGGGTCCGTGTCATTCATTTAAGTATTATATTAATAAGCCACATTGTCTGACTGCTCCCACATCCAGGACAGCCTTGTGTTTCCTCCTGCTTCAAAGGTTGGGAGGATCTCAGAAGTTTGGGGTTAAGAGGCATTTGCTCAGTCTCTCTCGTGAGACAAGTCCTAGCGAGGAGACCTGGGATGTGCAGGTTTCACACCTCAGCATTCACAATCCCCTTGAGTTTTGGTTCCCAGTTTTCATCCCTGACTGTCACTTGGCATTACCACAAGGGAATGCTGCAGGAATAAAGCTTATAGTCCAAATTGGAATTCTTTAGGAAGTTGACTAGCCCAGATCTTATTTAAGTGAAAACAGACAGCTTCAGGTTACTTCTTAGTTCCAAACGGGTTGCAAAGTTTCCTTTGTGTCTGTGCTTTAGGTTAGGCATTAATCAAACCATCGTGTACTGGCTTAGAGCAGGGTTTCCTCTTACCTTAGGGTCAGCCTGGAGAGGGGTGTTGTATCTGATGAAGGATTTTATGACTCCATTCCTCCCCACGGAGCTCGGTGTCATCAGGAGCTGGTTCTTCTGTACAGTGTGAAGGAACGTCTTGAACGGGCGCACGACCTGCGGGAGGAACACCAAAGCGTGAGCAGGAGCCAGTAACTAAGGGTCTTGGGGAGGTACTCCGGGGTAACAAGGGTCTTACCTTGCTGGCTGGGAAGACTGGGGATGGGGTCTTCTTCCTGGGAGGAGACAGCCCTCCCTCCTCTGCCTGCTGCTGGTCGTAGCGCTCGTCCACGGCTCTCTTGTAGCTCGGCTTCCTCCTGTGAGACAGCACAGTCCATCACACCTGGAAAGTCCTTCTGATGTCTCAAAGTCAGGGGTGGAAAGAGCCATAAACTATCCCAGCTTAAAAGAGATTCCATTGTGGTGAGGCCCTGGCACAGGTTGCCCAGAGAAGCTGTGGCTGGCCCATCCCTGGGAAGGTCACATAGGCCAGGGCTTGGATGCAACCGTGGTCTACTGGTTGCCACCATGGCAGGGGGTGGGACTGGATGGGCTTTAAGGTCCCTTCTAAGACTGTGCACGCACAGGCAGTTAGCCAATAAAAAATTCCTAATGCAATAGAAGAGAGAAATTAAATCACAGAATCATAGAGGCAGGAAGAACTTATTTGCCGAAGTTTCATTGTCACAAACACTGAGGCCAGTGAACAACATTCCAGCATTTAACCGGCTCTGAACTGGTCCACAGTCCCCTGAGGCACTTCCAACCAGTGCTCCTATGGACATACCTTGCACTCTGAGGTGGGTCCAGGGTCTCCCCACTCTTGTTCAACTTGTTTTCTGAAAGAGAACAGTTACACAGTGAGTTCTGACAGGCAAAATTCCCCTCCAGCCCAGGTCTGACGGCAGGGAGTGGATGTAGCAGCTCACTGAACAGCACAACCACCTGCCACGAGCTGGGCACAGCAGGACCTGGCTCATATAGCACCATTCCCACCTGGAAACTCCAGAGAAAGCAGAGCTGCCCAAAGCTGTCCCTGCCCTGCAGCTCACACCAGCACTGCTGTGTTCTGCACAGCTTCAGCAATGGGGTTCAACTGGGCCTCCCACAACCCTCATTACGCCCATCTCCAGGTGCTTTCCACGGTGGAAATGAGGCCAGCAAAGAGTTTCCTCACTGCTAATTGTCTGAAGCAAATCCTCCCTCATCAAACATTAATTAGTCTTTCAAACTGAGCTCTCAAATTAACCAGCAAGATTTCCAGCTTCCCAAAGCAGTAACTTCCCCCAAGTCCTGCCCCAAACCCCTCTGGAATTACCACTGTTGCTTGGCTCCTGTGGCTGCCCGTGTTTGCTGATGGTGTGGGAGGAAAGGGACATCTGTGGGCTTTGGGAATCCTGTGGGAAAAGCAAAGGGGTTTCAGGACAATTCCACATGGAGATGGCCCATTCCTGGTTCAGACTGTGGGGTGATTCTGACAAGGGCATGCTCAGCAGCATTACCAGGGAACACCAAACCACCTCTTGGCAAAGTCCTGGATGCTGCATCAGCAGGAGAAGCACGGACATTAACAGAGCATCTCTGCTGCTTAAACTCAACAAACCCATCAACTATTAAGGACAAAAGCCTTCCAAGCTGTAAATCTGTGCTACTGGAACTCTGGCCAGAGCCAGCATGCCCATTTCCCTGAGCAGTGATGAATGTGGAGCCCAGAGACAGCAGGCAAATGGCTCATTTCCATGATTTATCTGTTTGCTGTGGGATACCCATCGCTGGTCTCCGTCTCTGCACTTACACCAGAGCAGGCTCTGCTGGGATAATGGGCTGTGGCTTCTAGAATTGCTCTCTGCCAGCAGTACGAGCATTACCTCCCCCAGCCCATGCTGGCCAGCCAGCAGCAGGTTGGGAAGAGAAGAAAAAAAGATTTATGGAGATTTTATCCTCCCCAATTGCTTCTGTGGGGCTTCCTTCCAAGGGCAGGCCCAGGCTACACCCTGTAGCCCAAGAGAGGACACAGATCTGATGAACCTGGGCTGAGAAGGACCTGACAGAGTCAAGGCATGCATTGACATTTACTCTGGACAAGACAACACCATCATCCTCATCAGTGAGGATTGTGGAGGGAAAGGTTTTGACCTGAATAATATTCACAGATTTCTGTGGCTGTCTGAACAAAGAAGTGATGAATTACCTGCAGGACTGACCAAAAGGTCAAAAGGAGCTTTAAAAATACAGAAAATAACAGCAGTGTGCAAAACATGACACCAGCTGAGCTGAACTTCCCTGAACTATAAGAAGGTTTTTTTTATCTCAAGAGATTTGGGACTGAATTTTCACACAATGATCTCTAGCAAGAGGTTAAGAAGGAAAAGCCACATTTTCCTCCCAAATCCACACAGACACAAATGCTTTTAATCCCTGCTCAGATCTTACCTTGGAGGGGGTGCAGGGTCCAGGAGGAGGCCTAGATAAAAAGGAAGGACCAAAGACACTGTGTTTAGTAACACTAAGGAAACTGGAAAGCCACTTGGATTTTACACCAGGAGTGGCAGGGGAAAAGTCCTGCAAGCAGGATAGTAAGGATAAATAAATAACCAAAAGCATTCTCACCCAGCTTTGACAACAGTTTCTTCCTCCTCTGGAATGTCTGTAGAGCTGGAGGCTGTGGGAAAGGAAAAAAGCACACCTGAGCTGTGAGTTTTGGGTGCAGGCCAAGGACCTGGTGGGATGAGGGCTGCTCCAGGCACTACAGAGGGTTTGACCTGCCCTGGGGCAGGGGAGGGCACCGGAGCACACCCAGGTGGCACTGCAGGAACGCTGCTGGCAATTCCAGTGCAGGAAAGCAGCATTTTCAATTATAAATGAGTTCAGAGAAATATTCCATGAGCTGGAATTAAGGGGGCTGGGCTTGGCCTCGGGCTCATCTGCAGGGCCATGCCTGGACATTAACAGCAGTTAGAGCCAGAGTTATTTACAGGAGGAGTGCTGCTTCCCAAGCCAGCGTTCCAGCTGGCTCTGCCACAGCGAGCTCGGAAGTTCTGGCACAGCCAGAACCTGCCACGAATAATCACAGAATCACACAACCCTAGTGTGGTTTGGGTGGGAAGGGACCTTAAGGATCATCCAGTCCCACCACTCAGCCATGGGCAAGGAGTGGTGGGCACCTTCCATTAGCCCAGGTTGCTCCAAGCCCAGTCCAACCTGGCCTTAGACACTCCCAGGGATGGGGCAGCCACAGCTTCTCTGGGCAACCTGTGCCAGGGAAGAATTTCCTCCATATATCCCACCTTGATTTCCCCTCTTTCAGCTTGAACCCATTTCCCCTTGTCCTGTCACTCCAATTCTTGATGAAGAGCCCCTCTCCAGTTTGTTTAATACAAAGGAGAGATGACATCCATCCATTTACCCTCCTGCACTAACTCCAACGCTTCCATCCCATGGCATGGAAGAACATTTAAATCAGCCAGTCCTTCCCCAAACCTGCATCTATCAACAACTGCAGAAACGTGGGAGACTTTTAATCTATACAGTTCAGCCTCAAATTCCTCTTCTCAAAGAAGCTCTAGAACCAGCAGCCAGATCCTGGGAAGAGGTGAAGGACCAGGGAATTTGTGAGAATTTCACTTTCCAGGAAATAGACAGGGCTTTGGGAGAGCCCATCGTTCCCTCTGCCCAGAGAAGCCATGGCTGCCCCATCACTGGAAGTGTCCAAGGCAAGGCTGGACAGGGCTTGGAGCAACCTAGTCCAGTAGAAGATGCCCCTGCCCATGGCAGGAGTTGGAACTAGATGGGCTTTAAGGTCTCTTCCAACCCAAACCACCCTGGGATTCCAGGGTTAACAGCTTCTCCCAGCAAATAAGTAATGGTTAAAGTTAAATTGAAACAGAGACATTGAGGCTGTTCTCCCAGGTGATTTACAAGGCTGAATTCACAGTTACCTGAGTTCAGGTGCTCACTGGAGGCTCCAGAAAGCCAGGGAGAACTTCCACGAGGGATTGCAGCTTATCTAGCCCAGGGAGCTCAGCTGCTACCCTCACATGGAATAACTAGCCCCGGCACATTGGTTTCCTCGGCAGTAAAGGCAAAGAGCAGGAGAGATGCAAACCCCCTGGTAGCACCCAAACTCACCCTCTACAGAGCTGGAGGACATGGATCCCTGCAGAGCCATCTTCCTCTTGCTTGCTGCCCTGGTGATGGATTTCCGGACCATGCTCTCCCTCTTGCTGGCCAGGGAATACTTCTCTGCCAGGGAGGTTCTGCGGCTCAGGGAGGTTTTACCCATCAGGCTCCGGCGCACGGAGCGGCGGCTCCTCCGGGAGCCCGTTGGAGTCCCCGGGTTGTCCCTCAGGGGATGGGAGGGCTCCTCAGCCCGGTCGTGTTCCCAAGTGGGGCCATTCCCCTCCTCCAGCCCAACCCTTGGGCTCAGGTTGATAGTGACATTGGCTGCCTTTACCTGCAGCTCAGACACAGCCTCACTGGCCTCGGGAGTAGAGGGAACCACCAGCTCCGGGGCTGTGGGCACCGGCAGGGATTTGGGAATGCCACGTTCCTCGGGAGAGCCATCCCCTGAGCTCGTGGGGAGCAGCTCTGCCGGCTTGGCTGTGCTCCTCTGGAGGGGCACCACAGTGCCAGTCTGATCAGCTGCCACCCAGGGGTCCTTCCCCACTGCCTGCAGGGCAGGAGGTGTCTCAGAGACCACCTTGGAGCTCCTGACAGAGGCTGCGGCCTGGGATCGTGTCACACGCTGAGGGGGAGAGTTTCCTTTGGCCTCGGCTCTGCTGAGCTCCAGGTTTTGTTTGTCCTGGAGTCGCTGAGAACATCGCACAGAAGGCAATGGTTTGAGGCTGCTCTTCCTCCTCCTCGACAACCTGGCCACGGGAACAGTGCATTAGATGGGAATGGGAGCCAGGAACAGTCCGAAGCCCTTACCATGCATGCATGGGATTAGAGCCAAAACACCTGGGATGGGCCCAGGATACACAGAGCTGCACAAAGCAGCTAAAGCAGGCAGTAATTAAGGGATGTAATTACTTCAAAGTGAAAAAAATAATAGGAGACAGAGACCTGGGAACATAAAACAGAACTAGGTGACAAAGAACAGCACTTTCCATGAGAATTAACGTTTTCCAGTGCTTTTGGACCTTAAGGCTACCAGCACCCCGGATACAGGGTCTGACCGGACCTTTAACACTGGGGGGACTCGCGGGCCGAATAAGGGGGGACCCTCTTAGGACAAAGAAGGGGAACCCCCCCGGGGCGAAGAAGGTAGGGGGGCCCGCGGAACACGCTTCGGGTAGGGGA
>NW_021938885.1:453428-466409 GCF_001715985.3 Manacus vitellinus
GCAGGGGCGTTCGGAGGAGCGCGCTGTGATTGGTCTGGCCGTGGGGGGATAAATAGGCGGCGGGAGCGGGAGGCCGCAGTTCGAGAGTTCGGTAAGGGGGTGGCGGGGATCAGGCCGCTGCTACTGGGCTGGGGGTGAGAGGGGTCTCTCGGGAGTTAAGTTTTGTCCGTGCTCGGCACTTAACAGTGTGCCCTGGCCTGTCCTCACACCTGCTCGAAGCCCAGTGTCTTCCCCCTTCCCTCAGGGAGGCGTCCCAGCTGTTCCCCCGCGTTGTTCTCTCTCTGTGTTGCAGGCAGGACCATGGCGGAGGGGCCGCGGCAGCTGCTGGAGGTGTGCGGGCAGAGGCTGTCCCGTTTCCTTCACGATGCCCAGCACAAGCGCCTGGCCTGGCTGCGGGAGGTGGAGGAGCAGGGCGTGAGGATGCTGGAGAGGTAGGGGCTGCCCTCGAGGTGACCCCAGGGAGCGCCGGCCCTCGGGGCACTCCTAGCCCTGGGGAGTGAGCTCCTGCCTGGGTGTGGCTGGACACAGGTGTGGGTTTGGGCCTCATCCCTCCTGGTGAGCGACCCTTGTTCCGGGAAGTGGTGTTGGAAGCAACCTGTGCTCTGCCTCTTCTGCTCCACAGCAGCATCAGGGCAGAGCCTGCGCTCATGCCCAAAACGCCATCGCAGAGGAGGCGTCCCAGGAAAAAGCAGTCCTCCTGCCTCAAGGAGGAAAACAAGGAGCCAAACAGGAGGAGGTAGGTGGGTCAGCTTCTCCTGGCTCTGCCCCACGGTGCTTGAGTGAAACAGAACAGCACCTGCATTGCTGGAGTTAGCAAACAAAAGGAGCACGCTGAGATCTATCACTGTTTGTATCCTGGTGAGAGTCTGGGATAAAGTTGCCTACTTTCCTTCACTGGTTATAATTAAAGACTAATAAACACTCTACTATCTTGCCTGTTTGGTTTGGGGTTTGTCTCATCGGGTTTGTCTTTTGGCTTGAGGTTGCTACTGGTGTTCACTCCCTAAACCTCTGTGTTGGTGCCTGGAGAACCTGGAAATGGGATGTACTCCCAGCACTGTGTCCAAGTTGGCAGTCGGGGGGCTCCAAGGGTTTAGTGAGGAGCTGAAGTGGAAATTCCAAGTGGTTTGCTTAGAACCCACCACACCTAAGGCTTCTAAAGCTGCTCTGAAGGGGACAGAGGCTGCCTATGAACAGGAGGGTGCAGGGCAGGGTGTAATTAATTGCGTGGGAAGGCAAGGTGGCTGTGGCATTAATTAACTTCCTTGGTGCTGCTGCTCCCGGGCAGCCCACTGTGCCTCTGCTCCCATCCCAGGGCCAGCAGCTGGGTGGCCAAGGTGGCCTTCCCTCTGTGGGAGCACCCGCTGCCAGCGGGACAGGCCCTGCAGCCACGGTGGGGTGGGCCAAACCTGACCTGTTGGTGTGCCGTGACACTAAAATCGTGCTAACGGTGCTGAAAAGCCCACAGGAGGAAGAGCTGGAGCTCAGAGACTGTCAGAAAGCAGACACAGAGGGTGGGGAGAGCAGCAGGAATAGCAGGAGAGCGTGGGAAGCTGGCGTGTATGAGGGAGGGCAGGAGAAGCAGCGCTGCGGATCGGGGTGGGGAGAGCTCTCAGCCCTGCGGGGAGTGCTCAGGCTGTAACGGGTGCTTCCCCCAGAGAAGGCAGGTCCTGTTTGTGCTTCCCCTCGTTTAAACTTAGTTTGAGAAGATCTGCTGATGTGGCAGGGCAGGTGGGTGGCTGCTAGCAGGGGGGTGAGGTGCAGTGTGTCCCTTTGCGGGCACTGTCTTCTGCCCTGTGCTGCTCCTGGAGGCACTTTACCCCTAAACCAAGAGCTGGGTTTAAATACGGCTTTCCCACTTCCATTTCTCCAGCCTTTGCCCTGGATACCCAGCCTGGGCTGTGTCTGTGTGACACAGCCCCTGTGTGTGAACTCCTGCCTGGGCCCCTGTGTCCACGTGAGCCAGCTCAGGCTGTGTATCCATGTGCCTCTCCTCAAGGATAGGATGGGCTCTGAGGGGGAATGGTAGAGGGGAGAAGCCAGCAGCAGCTTCACTTCAAAACTTAACATCTGCTTTTTCCCCTAAAACTTAGTTGGGTGTGGGGGAGATTCCTTCATCGCTTCCTTTAAAATGGTTTTCCTTTAAGGTTGTCCCGAAGGAAAAGCGGTGTCAAGCCGGTGTCTTCCAGGCTGAGTTCCCAATGGCACCCGAACCAAGAGCAGCCCCAGAGCCCTGGCTGTGGGGGAGAGGAGGTGTTTGTGCCCAGATGTGCTCCAGGATCTCAGGCTGGTGTCACGCCCCAGCTCCTGGAACTGCCTGGGAAGCAGCTGGTTGAAGCCTTTGTTCCCTTGGGAAAGCAGGATGGCCAGGACTGTGTTCAGGGTGCTGCTGGAGGTGATGCAGCCACTCTGGCTGTTTCGGGGGAGCACCTGCCAGAGGGGGAAGCAGCAGCCGAGCTGCAGGAGGTCTCTGGAGTCGCTGGGATAGCAGCTGAACAGCCAGGAAGGGATGGGGAGCGGGGGCCCAGGACAGCAAGCACCTCCACTCCCAAGGCTGCTTGGAACGGAGACCCTGCTGCGCTCCAAGGAGATGGATCCCCCCAAGGCCTCGACAAACTGCTCTTCCAGGACTCTGACAGCAAAAGAACAACAGAGAAACCCAGGCTGCGCCGCCGGAGCAGGAGCCGCAGGGCTTCCTTGGCGGAAAAATACTCCTTGTCCAGCCGGAGGGAGAACATGATCCGGAGATCCGTCAGCAGGGCCAAGGCCAGGAAGGCGGCGGCGCGAGAGTCCTCCTCGGCCTCCAGCAGAGTGAGCTGTGAGTCCCTGCTCACCCCTGGTGGATCTGGCTCCCTGGACTCTCCTTGTCCCGGCCCTTGTGGGTTCCTGGGGTGCAGGTACCGGGGCTGGAGTTGGGGTGCACAGGTTGGGAATGGGCAAAAAACCCACAATCATGGAAGGGAGAATGTGGTTCGAGCCACGTGTGCCTTCAGATCAGGAGAGACTGCTGCATTCCCTGGGGAGGGGCTTTAATTTATGGCTTCTGCCAGCTCTCCGAAAAATCAATAGGGCTGAAAGTCTGCAGCCCTTAAATGAGCAGAGGAACTGAAATGCTTTTTGGGAGAGGATAGAGACCCAAATTAGCAGCATCCCCAGAGGAACAGGGCTCAGGAACCCAGGCTGTTCCTGGAAGCACTGAACTCTTTGTATCCTCTGTTCCCACTGCTCCTGGCAGGGTTTGGCAGTTTGGACTTTCCAAAAGCGTTGCTGCTGCAGGCAGATGAGCCGTGATAGAGCACGGAGGCCTCTGGAATTCAGCTTTGTCAGCCTTGAGTCACACTGTATCCAGGCATTTGTTACAACACTTGGAGCAAAGGGGTGTGATTTGGGGGTGGAATCAGCCTGAAATCAGCCCAAACCCCCCCAGATCCCTGCACTGGAGCGTGTGGGGAGGCAGGAGCTGCAGCCAATGGCCTGGGAATGCTGGCTGTGACACAGGCAGCCCGAGCAGGCTGCAGGCACTGGAGCTGCTGCCTCAGTGCTGTGCCTTCCCAGCCCACTCCAGTTTGTCAGTGGCACTCGAGGGAGGTGCGGTGCTGGTGTGGAAAGCTGAGCAATCCGTGTTCCTGGGAGGAAGCCTGCACTCCTCCACGCACACCCCAGAGGCCATTGGGAGCCTGGGAATGAAATCCCCAACCCCACTTATGCTTTTCTCTGCAGGTCAGAGCTCCTTAGAGGTTTTCATGGAAGAAGACGTGACCAGCGGCACGAGGTGAGGCTGCCACGTAAAACAGGTGGGAAGGGATCCCAGAATTCCCTGCAAGGACACTCTTTGGGTGGCTTTTGTCACAGGTTTTTGTGAGGGACTGCTCAGGTGCTGCTGTTGTCTAGTGCTGGCTGATATTTTAGGTTGTGCTGTTCAGGCACAGTGAGGTTAAACCCTACACTGGGGTGGGCAGTTTGCTGGCACTGTGTGTCCAGGGATTCCTGGAATTCCTGGCTGCCACCAGCCCCTGAATGCTGGGATGCTGGCAGTCAATCAGCTCTGCTCTAGCTGGAGAGAGGGCAGGTAAGGCTCATCCCAAGGCTGACAGAGCTCCCTCTTTACCTGCTACCTAAGGCTGAAGCTAGTTATGCTCGCTAGCCCAGTGGGATGGTCCCTCAGAGGAATTTACAGCCCAGCCTCTGTGTGTCTGGGCTGGGATAGCCTCAGGATGTGCTCAGGTTTACCTGCAACTTCCCTTGGGGTCCCACACGCACCTGTAACTCACCTTCAGGGAGCTGAAATAATGAAAATAGCTTTTCCTTTGCAGGCCCGAGCTGGAGCTGAACCCCCCAAGGGAAAAGGTGAGTTGGAAGGAACAACCTACAGACTGTCTGGATACCTTCTTGCTGAGTCAGCACCTTTCCCGAGGTTGTCACTGGAGGCAGGGGTGTGGCTGGTATCCCTGAAATGAGCCAGCACAGCCCTTGCTGGGAGGGAAGCAGATCCCATTCGAGCAGTTGGCTTTTCCAGGGCAGGAGGCCCACAGTAGCCTCGTTCCTTGGAGCAGCTGTGCTAAGGGGAATGTTTTTCTCCTTTCCCTGCAGGCTCCCAAGGACGTCCTCATTCCAAGCAAAAGTCCCCAAGCCTCCAGCCCTCCGGTACAGCCCCCGTCCCACCCCGAGCAGCAGGCAGGGAATGCTGCAGGTAACTCTGAGCTGCTCTGACCGGGGTCAGCAGGCTCCTGGGAGATCTGGGGGTTGTGCTGAAACCTCTGATCAGTCAGGGAAGCTTTCCAAGGAAACTTTTGATCTCCTAAAGAGACGAGACGTTAGTTAGGGGGGCAAGGACATCTAAATGTGCCCAGGCCTTGAGACAAACTCTGTCCTGTCCAGCTTCAGCCTCTGATAAGTGATCAAAGACACTTGTGAAGGAGCTCCCAGAGCTGGAATCTTCTGCAGAGCGTCATGGCCCTTCCCCCTGGGTTTGTGTTATTATGTGAGGATTTACAGGTCCCATTTGTTTTCTGTTCCTCTGAGCAAGGGGAGGGGATATCTGGGCTTTTTTTTTTTGTTCCCTGTAGGAGCTGCAGGATCTAACAAGAGTCCCTGGATGCCTTTGGGTGGGGTGGTGCCTGGGCAGAAGGGGTCGTGCAGGTGTGTCCCATAGGGTACCTGCACAACATGATGTTCCAGGTGGCCATCCAGGCTCCAGTTTCTCCATTCAGTTATGTGCCACAGGGATCTGGGCACAGAGAGCTGGAGATGAGAGCGGAATGCCTCGCACATGGCACCGAATCCAGTTTTTTTCCACAGGAAGCCATGTAAATCCCAGCAGTGAACCCCAGACGAACCAGGAGCCACCCCACTGTGCCAAGTCCCAGGAGAGTCCCTCCCATATCTGGTAGGGGACACTGCAAGCAGCAGGGATGAGCCAGGGGTTGGAAAGAACTCAGACCTGGCCTCTGAAGTCATTTGTGTTAAACAGCTTTAGGGGTTTCCCTGTTTTCTCTCCCACACTTCCAGCGTGGCTCTGAAATCCCCTTTGGCCAGATCCCATGTCCTGGAAGTTCCTTGTGACTTTTGGAGCCTCGTTTGGCTCTGTGACCAGGTCTGGCATGGGGAGCAGCACCTGAGGTCCTGCACGGACAAGCAGAGGTGACCCACATAGCACAGTGAGCTGGGAGGTGGCTCTGAGGGTTCCTGAGGGAGTGGTCCCAGAGCAGGTGACTGACTTGGTTATTTAGGACTGCGTTAGGGTCTGGAATATGTGACCTGTCTCCTGGAATATGTGACCTATCTCTTCACTGCATATTGCTGGGGTTTCATGTGAGGCTTTAGGGGGAAGCGTGTAACAGCCAAGGAATGCTTCCAGGGAGTGTGACAGTCACCTAAT
Source organism: Manacus vitellinus (assembly GCF_001715985.3). NCBI lineage: Eukaryota > Metazoa > Chordata > Aves > Passeriformes > Pipridae > Manacus > Manacus vitellinus. Next base: position 459,307 of record NW_021938885.1, read on the forward strand.
GTCCCTCTTGCTGATGCCACCAGGACTAGAGGCTACAAGCAAGCCCTGGGTGTCCTGTGGCACAGGCAGCAGCCGGGGGGCCAGGCCCTTTCCCCTTTGGATGACAAGCACAAGACCTCAGCCAGCCAGGCTCCGTCGTCACCCTCTCCGGCCAGCAAGGTGAGGAAGGTGAGTGGTGCCACAGCCCTGTGCCCTCTGTCCCAGGCAGGCTCTGAGCTCTCTCCCTCTCTCCCTGCAGGTTGTGAAGCCTCTGAAGAACTTCCTTCAGGCCGTGCAGCGGAACCAGCTGCTGCCAAGCTCGGGGCCCACGGGGCGAGGGGGTGGCATCAAGGACTTCATCAAGCGTAACACTCCCACCCGGCCCAACCTGAAGGTGAGTCCTCTCTCACCCTCTGGGGGACAGGTGTGGGGCAGTGGCAGGAGGGACTGCCTGCTTAGAAAAGCATAAGCCTGCTCCTGGCTCAGGAAAAGTGCAGATTCTGGGAGAAACCTGGCCTCCTTGGGATTCTTCATCAGACTCCATGAGGAAGGGAGGGGGTTTTTAGCCCCAGCTGCCAAACCTTCCTCACGTGCAGAGGAACCCCAGCTGCTCTGCCTGTGGTCAGCAGAAACATCACATGCTATTCTGGGACTGCTGATCCGTAGGAAAGTGCAAAGCTGTTCTTTGCAGTGGGAATTGTCCGGTGTTTTTGGCCACTGCAGGGCTGACAGGCAGTGTGGGGTCAGGCTCTGCCACGTACCTGGTGTGAGCTGCAGCTGAGAACGGGGTGCACGTGCCGTGTGAGGGGGTTTGGGCGTTACTTCCAAACCTTTAATCGTGTTTATGTGCCTTCTCCACAGGGCGACTTCGTTGTAAGTGATGACACCTGGGGCTGGATGAGCCTGCCGGCCCCGGGCACTGACCACGCCCTCCCCTCTCACCTGGTGTCCATCAGCCCTCTGGCCACGCCGGGAATTGGCCACACCTGTGGTGAGGTGGCAGGATCTCTTGGGGCTGGGCACTGCTGGGAGCCTCTGACCTCTGAGCAAGGATGCACTGTGTTCCCTCTCCACCACCCTCCTGGGTCAGGGAATTCTCTGCAGCCAAAGGACTGAGGTTTTTCCCTCCTGTGCCTGTGACCCCTCTGCTCTCACTGGATAATCCCTGTTGCCAAACCTGTGTTGTCTTCCCTGCTCCATGCCCCGGCATGCAGGTGAATGGCTCTGACAGTGACTGTGTGTACCAGGGAGAAACAGCCCCCAGCACCTGGTACAGTGCAGACCCTTCTCCCTCCAGGAGAAGGAGCGGCAGAGACTGGAGAACCTCCGGAAGAAACAGGAGGCTGAGGAACAGAGGAAGAAGAAGGTGGAGGAGGAGAAGAGACGGCGGCAGGCAGAAATGAAGCAGTGAGTTGGGTGCCTTTCTCCCTGGTCGGCACAGACCTGCCTCGTGCCTCCCCCTTGGAATGAGCATTTTGGGAGCTGTGCTGCCTGGGCACCTCCTGGTGTCCCACCTTCCCACGGAGTGGAGCTGGGGCCAAGCTTTGCCAGAGCAGGTTCAGTGGGGCAGCTCTTCCCCCAGTTATCCTCACCCTGTGATGGAGCAGGCAGAGCTGACAGCCCCCCTCTTGCCCTTTTGCTGCCCAGGAAGCGGGAAGAGCGCCTGAGGAAGGCCCTGCAGGCTCGGGAGAGGGTGGAACAGATGGAGGAAGAGAAGAAAAAGCAGATGGAGCAGAAGCTCCTGCAGAGCGACGAGAAGGTGGGGAGGCTGAGCAGGGTCTGGGCCTCCTGGTGTGAGCAGGGCACTGGTGGGATCAGGGCAGCTGCTGGGGGTGACAGATCAGTGATGGGTAAAGTGCATCAGAGCTGCCAGAATTCTGTCTGACAGGGGAGGGCTTTTGTTCTCCAGCCCTCTGCAGATTCCTGTTGTGACAGGCTGCGTTCACGGTTCTCTGGATTTAGGGAATGTGGCAGCACCTGCTTGCCCTGGGCACAGCCCTGCAGGTGACAGCCTCACCTGGTCCCCACACACAGAGTGTGAGGGATGGTGAGGCCACAGGGTGTGCAGGGGGTGTCTGTGACTCAGCTGGGGGGTGCAGTTGGGTCAGGTTTGGGATTCAGAACCTGGCCTGGCCCTTTTTTGGGGGGCAGGCAGGTGAGGAGCTGGTTCAGCTGGTGGGCAGGGCTGAGGGAGCTGTGCCTGATGGCCCACAGCCCGAGCAGCCTCTGGGAGGGTCCTGACTGCTCATTTTGGGGTGGACTGAATTGACCTTTGGAAAGGGCCAGCCTTGGAAAACAAGGGATCATGCTCCTTTCAGCCTTTCCCAAAAGCACACCCAGCCCTCGCTGGTCCCGCTGCTGGGCGCTGGGTCCTTGGACTCCTTACAGGACCTGGAATATCCCAGGCTCCAGACCTCCCTCCAAGGCTGTGAGGGGAGTCCAGGGGGTGGTGGACGCTTTCCCAGGTGTTCACCTCACAGGTGCGAGAAGAGAAGGTGGCAGAGGAGCGAAGCAAGAGGAAAACGCTGAAGAAACCCGGGGAGGCGGATGCGCGGAAGCAGAAAGCTCTGAGGGGGGTAAGAGCAGCTCAGCTCTTTACCTTTTCCTCCTACACGTGGAAAAGGACAGGGATGGCAGGAACCCCTGTGCTGTTGTGGCTGGTGGGACAGGCACAGGTCACTGCCCTCTTGCTGCAGGGATTTTGGGGTCGGGGCTGCCAGATCTCTGCCCAGGCAGCTGAGGTTGGGTTGGGACACAAGGGAGAGATGTCCCAGCTGGTGGACAGGCACGGGAGCAAAGGTGAGCTCTGACCTGCACAGGTTGTCTCAGAGCATTTGCTTCTTCCCACCTGAGCTGGAGGTGCTTACAGGGCTTTTCTTCTTTCTTCTTCAGGAAGAAAACGAGCAGCAAGAACCACCGCAGAAAAGGAGAGAGGACGAAGTGAAGGAAAAAGGGAAGAAAGTCTTGGAACTGAAGAATCTCCTAGAGCAGCAGCAGGTGGAAAAAGCAAAGGAGAGGTGCGAGCAGGGCATTGGCCACGGGCACGGGGAAGCAGTGAGTGTAAATGTGGTGTTGGAACCGGGCTGTGGGGCTGCCTGGAGATTGGGGTGCTGGGGCAGGAGGCTGTAAGAATGTGGGGGGCAGATGGGCATGCTTCCTTCTCTAAATTCCCTTTTTCCCCAGGGATCCCAAGCAGCGAGGGAAGGAGAAGCCCCCCCAGGCACAGCTGGAGCCAGCAGTGTTGGCTGACAAGACCACCAAGGTGGGTTTGGAGTGCTCTGGGAGCAGCCTCTCTGCAGCACACAGGCTGGGTTTGGGATCAGATGTTTTCCAAGTGCTGTGTTGCTGGGATGTTATTTAGAGGATCAAATAACAATCAAAATAATGACTGCTCTTGCACAGTCTTAATTGCTGCTAAGTTGTTGGGGGTTCCCTGGCTGGCAGGTGAGCCCTCAGCTGTGTCACAAGATGGTGACAGCCGTGAAATGGCACCTGGATGAACACCTCAAAGGGCAATCACTGATCCTGAAATGAATATGGAAATTGGATATTTGTTTCTGTTTCCCTGCCACATTCCCTCACCGTGCCTGGAGGATGTGACCCACCCCCCCCCAAAGCAAACCTCAGGTGCCACACAGCTCTGTGTCACCTCATTTGCACCCACACAAAGAATGTTGGGGCTTAAAGTTATGGCCGTTTGTCTCAAAATATCACAGTAACATTTTTATTCTGCTCTCTGCTCTTAAAGTAACTCCTTCACTAGTGGAAACTAAGTGCCCCAAGTGGTCCCTCCTCTGCAGGATAAATTCTCCCTCCTGTGTCTGCTCCTGCTGCTCTCCCTCACTTGGTCCCTGGCATTTGGACTCCCCTGTGTTGTACAAATTTAATATAAGGTCTGAATCCTCCCTGTGCTGCCAGCAGCAGGGCCAGAGTGTGACCCTGGCCAAGCTCCTCCAGGCAGGAGAAAGTGGATCAAACTCCATGTACTGAACAGTATGGGAGGGGAAACCCTGGGAAAGGGGGTTTGGGTTGAAAAGGAACTTGAGCAGTGATTTTTTTTTCCCCCTCTTTATTAGGGGAAAGAGAACCCCAAAGAGTTACCCCTGGGGCCTGGGCAGAAGAGAGATGAGCAACCAGGATCCATTTTCCCAGCTCTTAACACCTGGCTCCAAGTGATGAAAGTGAGTGTGAGCTCCAGGGAGCTGGGCTGGACCTGAGCAAGGACAGGAGTCTTGGCTTTGGGGTTATTTCTGCAGGAAAAGATGCAGAGGGGACTGAGGGTTGGGTCTTGCCAGAGCTGCTGAGAGCATGGCTCTGTTCCAGAGGCAGCCTGGCTGCTCTGCCCGGGTGAAGAACTACTTAATTCCTGTGTCTTACAGGAAGCAGATGGTCAGCAGCAGCTGGGAGAAGAGAAAAAGCCCAAACCACCACCAGCAGCAGCAGCTGCGAGTGCTGCCCCTGGCACGTGGCTGAGCAAAGCCGTGAAGGTGAGCCCTGGCCCCCGCCGTGGCTCATTAGCCCCCACCGCCCGGAGCCACCGCAGAGCTCGGCACGGGGAACCCGAAGGAAAAAAAAAAAAAAAGTGGTTTGTGGGGAGGGGGAGAAAAAAAAAAGATGCGGCGGAAAGATGCTGGAAGCGACCACAGGATGGCAGCAGGTCCTGAGGCGACATCCCGCCGGGAGCGGCCCCGGGCAGCGCGGCTGTGCCAGCTGGAGCCGCGGAGCCTTCCGTCGGGAGAGGAAAAGGCTGCTCGGAGCTGGGCTCGAGCGCTGCCTCGGCCGGGAATCTCGCCTTGGAGCTGCGGGCTCCATCCTGGCTCGTGTCAGAGTTCCAGGGAGGGAAAGGCGAACAGCCACGGAACGCGGGAGAGGTTTGGGTGTGGAGACATACTGAGTGCTGAGACACACACAGGGTGCTCTTCCGAGGTTTTTCCACAGAAATCAGGAGGGGAGGAGGGGTTGAGAGCAGGGAGCCCACTGAGTTTTGTGTTGGTACAGGATTTGAGCACTTTGGGGCTCCGGGGGCCATCCCACTGGGCTCTGGTGTCCATCCTACCCAGCCAGGCTGGCTGTCCTGCCCCAGGGAAGTGCCGCTTCCTTTACTCATCACTGCTCTCTACACAGTTCCAGAAATCCCTCTCCACATCCTGCCTCGGGCCCCCCAAGGGCATGCAGGGACCCGGATCCCCCACAGCTGAGAACGACTACGGGCTGGACCTGAACAGCGACGACTCCACAGACGACGAGAACGACCCTCGGAAGCCCGTCCCTGCCTGGGCTGAAGGTAGGTGCTGGCTCTGGGGTGGGTTTTTTTCCTTTCCCGGCCTCACCTGGAGCCATCCCAAAGCGCAGTCCAGGAGTGTGTGTGGCTCCAGTGGAGAGGGGACAGCCCCCGTGCCCGAGGGAAAGAGCAACGCCCGGCCCGTGGGGTTAAGCAGGGCACATCCACGTGTCTGATATGTATTTCCCCCCAGGGACACAGCTGCACCAGGCCGTCCTGCACCAGTACTACCACCCTGTGGACGTGGATGCACTGTTTGGGGCCATCCCCAGCCCCCAGCTGGAGCACATCTTCTACAAGAGCAAGCCCCGCTACTTCAAGCGCACCAGCTCGGCCGTGTGGCACTCACCGCCCGGCCCCAGCCCCTCCTGCACCTTGCAGAGCTGAGCCAAGACAGGAGAGGGGGTTTTAGGGCATCCACGTGTGTTTTACTTATCCTGTATTTACAGTTTTAACTTACTTTTATTTTTTTGTTGTTGTTGCAAAAATAAAAGTGTTTAATGAAATGCAGCGCTCTCTGTGTCTCCTTTCTCCTGCCTGGGTGGCTGATTCCAGACCAATAACTGTATGGACTCCCAGTCCCTGGGGGTCCCTTCCAACTCGGAATCTTCTGTGATCCTGACTTAACTGTGGTTTCTGCAAGGCAAGATGCAGAGATATGTTATGCCCCATTTCCTATTCCCTCAGGATCTTCCGTCACACAAGAAAGCTTGGAAATTGCTGTAGGGAAGACTAGATTCTTTCAATCACCCTGAGGGGACAGTGTTTTCACAACCCTATTTCTACATGTTTACTGTATTTATGTATATTTCTATGTATGTATATAGATAAATAGCTCTTATAGACATAAATATGTATAGACATATACATATATAGAGAGACATATATATTTACTATCTCTATTTATTATGTGCAAGTCCTCTTCCTTCATGAATTCCTGTGCCTCCTTATTACTTGGAGCCAGAATCCTTTTCCTGCTGTTAGAAAAACTCTCCCTGGACAGTTTAAGCAGCCTCTTCACCCTTCTCTTCTACCAGAAAAAGGAAGCCTAGGCTTCCTTTTTTCTGTGTCCTTTTTTCCCAGGAGACTTCAGTGTATGGCCAGGTTTGGGCAGGAGGTGGGTTTATTTGGGAATGGGGGCTTGGGAAGGGTAAGAGGGTGTGATGGTTCCCAGGGGGCTCCTGCCTGGGACCAACAGCTTTGACCTCTCCTCAGCAGCAGATCTACAACCATCCCTCTCCTTCCCTCCTCCTCTCCCAAGCCTGAACGCACAGGGATTGACTGGAGTGGTGATGGACTGCAAGAGATAAGGCCCTGGCTGTAAGGCAGAATTACGGAGCCAGGATCCTTGGAGCCATCCCGGCTCCTGGGGCCTCTGCAAAAAAGGGCTGGAAGCACTTGGAGCGCTCACCCCAAGAGCCAGTGCGCACCCAAGGGAGATTTTGTCCCAGGAATGCTGTTTGGCTGGGGCTGGGATACCGCAGGGGCTCTGTGGATGAGGTGGGTAGGGCAGCCAAGGTCCTTCCCACCCCAGAGGTGAACATCCCTGGCTCCCTCAGGGATGCTGCGGTGCCCACGTGGCCGCATCCACAGGGGGTTTGGGAGGGGGGACACGAGCCCTGCTGCAGCTGAGCCCCGGCCGGGACAATTTCCCGGTTAATTTGTTGCCAACAGAGCCTGGAACACCGGGGGAGTGGAAAAAACCTCGGTGCCAACAGCTGCTGGGAGGGAGCTGCTGCCAGCTCCGGCCCGAGCGCTAATGAGGTGTCTGTGCTGCAGCTGGTTCCGGGCACCGTGCACAGCTCCCGCGGCTCCTGGAGCCCGCTGAGAACCCGAGCCTCGA
>NW_021938885.1:466499-467953 GCF_001715985.3 Manacus vitellinus
AGGAGCCCGAGCCTGGAGCGGTGCCCGTTAATGCCACCCCGGGGAAGGCGGCTGTGCCGTCTGTCTGCCAGCACCGCGCCGGGGAGGATCCATCCCGTGGGATGCGGGGAGCAAAAGGCCCCCAAGCGCCGGGATCGGGGCTGCTGGTGCCAGCTGGGAAAAGGAGCAGCTCCATGAAATCAGCAGGAGATAATTAAGCAGGGATCCCCCAGGCTTGGGCAGGCTGGGTGTGGAAGTGCCTCCTTCCCAGAAACGCCAGAGCCACGGTGTTGCAGCATTCCCAGAGCAAACCATGGGCACCCCTGCGATCCCACAGGGCCGTTCTCCAGTGGGAGGGGGCAGGTGGCTGAACCCGCTGCAGCCCCCCGAACAGAGAAGGGAAAGGGAATGTTTCAGCTCGCATGGAGCAAAACAATCCATGTCAACCTGAGGCATTTTCCAGGGCTGTGAGCACAGCAGGGAGACACGAGGGTGCTGGTGCTTCCCTTGGATCACAGCCCTCTCCTTGCATCCTGGTGCTCCCTTTGGATCCCAGAGCTCCCTTTGGATCCCAGCTGCCTCGTTTCTCCCCTCTGCCGACACGTCATCTGTTTCTGTTTTCAGCACCCGGGAACCCCTGATTCACCCCATCCCACGGGGATGCTTCCCAGGGCCAGGAGAGTGCGGGAGGCCTGGGGACGGGGTCGGGGGGGGCAGGATGCCACCCTTTTTCCCACTCCTCCCCTGCCGGGTGCCTGGGCCGTGCAGGTGTGGGTGCCCCAGCCTGGGCAGGGGCTCCCTGGGGTGGGGCCATCTCCGCCTGCCGCCGTCTCCTGGCTCGGCGGCTCCGCATCCCGCTCTCCTGTTGCTCAGAGATGTGGAGGCAGTTGCTAAGAGACACCAACACGTCAGTATCTGGCCCTAAGGAAAAAAAGAGGAAAAAAAAAAAAAAGAGACAGAGAAAGAGAGAGACAAGGGAGGACGAGGAGGAGGAGGGGAGGAAGGAGGTGGGGAAAGACCTGCTCCCATCGTCAGGCTCGCAGCAGCCTTGGCCGCCGCTGCCGGAGCCCTGCTCACGACTTTGCGGCCTCTGAGGTGTGGGTGACCACTGGGGACCCCCACATCACTCCCTGGAGCCCCCCACATCACCGTCCAGGACCCTCACATCATCGCAGGGAGCCAGGCCCTGTTCCCCCCTGGCCAGTGAGTACCCCGGGGGGCCCCAGCCCTGCCGGAGGGGTTGGGAGGCTGTCGGGATGGGGATGGCTGGGGTAAGGCGGGGTGGTGGGAGAGGATGGAGCTGGGAGGGTGTGGGTGAGGGAGGATGGAGCAGACATGGTCAGGTGGCAGGGGGCTGAGATCAGGCCTGGGGGGACCCTGGGTAGGAGCTGGGCATGGAGGTCTCCCACCAGAAGGAAGGGAGGGTGTCCGCTGCACTAGGCTGAGCTGGCGTCGGCGTGGGGTTGACAGGGGGT
>NW_021938885.1:469661-470636 GCF_001715985.3 Manacus vitellinus
ACCTGGGGAGACTGAGGAAGTCCCTGCTTGCAGCCCCACAGCAGCACTGCTGGAGGCCCCCCCAAATCCTGCCCACGCTCTCCAGCCTCCCCAGAAATCATGGGGGGTAGGAGGTGGTGCTGGCACCCAGGGAACACCTGCGCCTTGCCGGTGACACCAGGAGGTGCCGGGGCAGCACCGGGACCACCAAGCCTGGCAGTGGGACGGGCTGGGACATCTCCCAGGTCCGGGATCTCCCGGGGATGGCCTCTCCCTCCTCTTCAGGGCCAAACCGGGCACCCACTGCCCGCCCCGGGGGGAGGGTCGGGAGGCGAAAGGAGCGTCAAAAAAGGGAAAAAAAAAAAAAAAGAAAAAAAAAGAAAAAAGTAGAAAGCCAACGACCCTCTGTCCGGCTGGGGCAGCCACGTCCCCAGTCCCCAGTGCCTGTGTCCCCTGTTCCCTGTGTATGTTGAGCACGCTGGAGGGGGTCGATTTAACCCCAACCCACCCCCAAAGGGCTGCGGCTGCACCCCCAACCCCAGCGCTGTTCCCGGGAAGGGGCACTTGGCCTCTGCCTTCCACATTTTCTCTGTTTTTTTTTATTATTTTCCTCTTGGTGAGTCCTCCCCGCCCCGTTCTGCACCCCCTGCACGGGCACCTCCTCCCGCAGCCACCTGGGGGCACCCAGAGCATGGGGCATCCCCCTGCATCCCACCGGCTCCTTCCTCTGCCTCACCCTCAGCTTTTTTCTTTTTTTTTTTTAGTTTATTTTTATTGTGTTTCTCTTTTGTTTCTCTTTGCCTTTTTACTTTATTTGGTTTCTGTCACTTTCCGTTACTTTCCGTTCCTTTCCCTTCTATCCTTTCCCTTCTTTCCATCTCACTGACTCTCCTCTTCTTTCTCTTTTCTTTTCTTTCTTTTCTTTTCTTTTCTTTTCTTTTCTTTTCTTTTCTTTTCTTTTCTTTTCTTTTCTTTTCTTTTCTTTTCTTTTCTTTT
>NW_021938885.1:471916-477884 GCF_001715985.3 Manacus vitellinus
CAAACGGGAGCTGGAGGGCCCCCCCACACACACGCGTCCCCCCTCCCACCACCACCTCCCCCCGCTCCGTTTGCTTTGGGGCGGAAGGTGTGAAGGAGCCCGAGCCGGGCTGTAAACACGGAGGTCACTTCAAAGAGGACGCCCGGGGACATCCTTAGCACCACCAGATTATTTCGGCACCCCCGGGCGGGGTGGGGAGGGGGGGGGTGGTGAACATCCCGTTTGGCAGCTTAGAAAAGCGGGGAAGGGGGGGCCGAGGGGGCCACACTCCCTATCCACCCCAGGGTTCCCAGAGCATTGTGATTTAGGGACGGAGGGTCCCCAGACTCGGCCAGGAGCACCTCCCCTGCTCCCTAGCCTTTCCAAGGATGCTCCCCATCCCCCCTGTCCCTGCTGTCCCCCCTCTATCTTCCCTCCTCATCTTCCCTAGGAACTGGCAGGAAGGCAACACCTTCCTTATCTCCTTCCGACGGGTGGTCCGGCCCCACTGTCCCTCACCCCCGGCTCCGGCCTTGTTATTTTTCTGGAGTGTCCCTGCATTTGTCCCCAGGGATTCCTCAGCCAAACACTTCCTTCCTGGAAGGGAAAGGGAAATCTCCAAGAGGCGGATAGAAAGTCAGCAGCTCCGTCTCCGCTGGCCAGGCGCCTGCGGCCGTTTCCGTGCCCGGCGGCTGCGCCAGAGGGGGGGAAACAGCAACCCCGACACCCCCACAGTGCTGGGATATTTGGGGGCAGTGGGGGGCTGGAGGGAGAGATGGGGAGAGGGATAAAGGGAGGGAAAGGAGGACGGTGGGGGGGGAGGGCGGAGAAAGAGAGGGAGAGCAGGATGGAGGGAATAACGGAGGGAGGGAGGGGCAGAATGGTGGAATCATCAAGGTTGGAAGAGACCTTTAAGATCATCAAGTCCAGCCGTCAAGCCAGCACTGCCACTGCAAGCCCTAAACCACTAAACCATGGATGGATGGATGGGGGAAGGAGGGGGCTGTTGGATTGATGGATGGACATCTGGATTGACAGATCACTGTTATCGAGGGGTCTCTCCAGGGTGAGGCAGGCTGGGCAGCATCTGGAATGTAAACACACTTCGGGACATGGTCCTGGATGCAGCATTCCCACCCCTCAAGCCCCCCTGGCCCTTAGACCAAATTAGATCCACTGGAAAGTCTCCCAAAACCCCCAAGTAGGCTCCCATCCCTCCAGGTGTGGGGTTTGTGCAACCCTCAGCCCCTCAGCCTGTCCCTCCCCATTCCCTCTCTTTGGACAAAGGACCATCCCTGCATGGGGGGACTCCAGCTGATGTCCCCCAAACACGGAGTGTGCTGGCAGGAAGGCAGAGGCAGCCCCTCCCCGACGGGAAGCCTCCCAAGGAACCCAGTAATGATCCTGCATCCTTGCCAAGGGAGAACAAAGGCTGAGGAGACAGGATAGTTCATCACCAATAAATGAAGGATGTAAATAGCAAATAGGGGGAAGATTTATTTCGAGCAGAGCCTCAGGAAGCGACAGGGCCTGTGGGGGGAAGTGGGACAGGAGCCATTTGGTGGCTCATCAAAATCCTGGTTGGGGTGAGCCGGGGTCCTGCCCAGCGCCCAAATCCCCCACCAGCACCCAGGGGGTCCAATGTCCCCCCCACACACCCAGGGGTCCCGTGTCCCTGTCCACACCCAGGGGGTCCCATGCCCTCAGGTTTGGGTGTTTCACAGCACCAGGTCCCTTTTCCACTCCCGGGTGAGTCACCCAGGGCTTGTCCTGGCCTCAGATAAGGATAAAAGCCCAAAAATGGGATTTGGTGGGACAGAGCAGCCGCCTGATGCAATCAGAGCTGGGGGGCTGGGGCAGGCAGGCACCCACCCCACAGAGCCAAACACCCCTATCCCAGTGCTGTGATGCTCCAAAGGTTTGGGGTTTTTCCTATCGTTTCCCAAAGCGTTGCTGGGGAAGAGACCAGGGAGAGTCTGTCCCAGGCTGGAATCCCCACCAGCGTCCGGGGTACCCAGCAGGGTCCACGGGCAGCCACAAGGTTGCAGGACCCCCCATATGCACCCCCCACCACCCCCGCCTCATCTCACGGACACGCCTGAAGCCCAGCTGCACCCCCCACGCTACTCCACGACGCCCCCAACATTCCTCCCCCACAGCCCCCCGAGGGAACTGCTACGCACGCTGCCTCCTTTTTAACCAAAAATACTCATTTTATTTGACACAAAACACAAAGGGTGCTTGGGGAGCCGCCCCCGCCCGAAGCCCCCCGGGGCTCCTCCCCGCGCTCTGCCGCAGCCCCGTACCCCAGTTTTCCCCGTCCCTGTGAGCAGCGGCTTTCGCAGCGGGGGGGTCCCAAAGCAAGCCAGGCTCTGGGCCAAGCGAGGTGGGGGTCTTTTTTCCCCCCCCGAGGAGACAGCTCGGGGGCGCCGGGAGTGGCCGGGCGGGCGTCAGGCGCGTAAAGAGCGTTCTCCTGGGTGGCAGGGTCCAGCTTTGCCCCCTAGGGCCGGGCCCCCCTTGCCCCCGGGGGGATGGCTGTGCCCGGAGGAGTAGCTGGCAGAGCGCTCGGGGCCGGGGCCGGGGGGCCGGCAGCACAGGAGGGCGGCGCAGGCGTGGCGAAAACGGGGGTCGAAGAAGGCGTAGAGGAAAGGGTTGAGGCAGCTGTTGATGTAGGCGACGCCGGTGCAGTAGGGATGGAGGTTGTTGAGGAAGGTGTGGAGGGCGCAGGACCAGGGCAGCACCTGCAGGTCCATCAGCACGTAGAGGGTCTTGACCAGGTGGAAGGGCAGCCAGCAGCCCCCGAAGGTGGCCACCAGCACCGTGATGATGGTGAGGAGGCGCTTGCGCTTGCGGAGCCCCTCGGCCCGCTCCCGGCGAAAGTGAGTGGCCACGGTGCGGGCGATGAAGAAGTAGCAGGTGAGCATGACGGCGAAGGGGGCCACGAACCCCACGGCGGTGGAGGAGAGCCCCAGCCCCACCTCCCAGGCGCCCTCCGACCCCAGGGCCTCCAGGTCCGTGTAGTCCATGTAGCAGGTGATCCTGGGATCCTCGCCGAGGGCGGCCGCCCGCCGCAGCACCAGGGCCGGCAGGGCCAGCAGGGCCGCCAGAGACCACAGGGCCACGGTGGCCACCAGCCCACTGACCCGCAAGCGCAGCTTGGCGGTGGCCAGGGGCCGGACGATGGCCAGGTAGCGGTCGAAGCTCAGCCCCGTCAGGCAGAAGACGCTGGCGTACATGTTGACAAAGACCAGGTAACTGCTGACCTTGCAGGCGGCCGTGCCGAAGGGCCAGTGGTAGCCCAGCCAGGTGTAGGCGGCCCAGAGGGGCAGGGTGACCACGAAGGTGAGGTCAGCGGCCGCCAGGTTGGCGATGAAGGTGTCGGCGGAGCGCCGGCGGTCGCGGCCACCCTTGAAGATGGTCCAGAGGACCAGCCCGTTGCCAGCGGTGCCCAGCAGGAAGACCAGCAGGTAGATGGTGGGCAGCAGGGCCAGCGAGGGGCCCCACTCCGTGTACTCGCAGTATGTCTCGTTGTCACTGTAGGCGTAGGCGTCCGCTGCCTCCTCCATCCCGGCGCTGGGCTGGGCTCAGCTCAGCTCAGCTCATCCCGGGCTCACCCGCTCCTCCAGCCCCTGAGCCACCCTGCAAATCCCACCGAGTTACCTCCCCTTCCTCCTCCTCCCCGCCCTCCTCCTGGATGGGACGGACAGGACAGGGCAGGAGCGACGGATGGCTGGGGGGGAGCCCCCGTGGGAAACTTCACAGCTCCCCCCACCTCCATCTGGCTCCTTCCCGGGGGGTTTTACCGAGCTCTCACCCGCGTGTCAATGCGCCGACCCCCGAGATAACCCCGTCCCCTGCCACACCCGGGGGGTCTGGCCGCCCACCAAGATGGGCTTTGGTGCTGGGATCAGGGCAGCAGCGTTGGGGGGGCTCAGGGCCGGGGGGGGCCTGAGGGTTCTGCCAGCATTTGGGGTTTCAGTTCAGGGCGCCGCATTCGGCGCTGGGGTGTCACACGCTGGGGTTGCATTTCGCACAGGCGGTGTCACATCGGGCACTTGGTGGCAGGGGGTCACACTGGGGGGGGTTCACACTGGGTGGAGTCGCACTGGAGGAGGGGAGATGCATTTGGCATTTTGCATTTGGCACTCAGGATTCCCCGTTTTGCTCCCAGGTTTGCTGCACTGTGCACACAGTGGTGGCTCCGGGGGGTCCCCCAGTGCTGGGGCCCCATTTTGAGCAAAACATGCCAGGGAGACTTTTTTAGGCATTTATCAAAAATCTGGGGTGGGGTGGGGAAGGCTCTGGGACCACCCATACTGCAAAAAGCCCATTTTAGGGCAATGGCTGCCACAGGACCAGCTGCCAGTGGAGCTCCCAGTGCATCCCAGCTCCGCAGGTCAGTCACGGAGCCGGATGCAGCAGCGCCTTCGGCTTAGCCAAGAGAGAACAGACATCCCCCCGACCCACAAATAAATACTGGGGGGACAGGGTCAGGAGGGGGGGCCCTCTGGTGGCGGGGCTGTGCGCTGCAGATGTCCCACTGGGACTGAACACAATTCCAGCTTTGGGGAAAAGCACCGGAGAAGCCAAGCAGGACTTTGCAGAGTGAATGAAGTCTGAAGAGCCCTGAGTGTCCTGGGGACACGCTGTGGGGTCTGGGCTGGAGCCTGGGCTGAGGGGGGTCTGAGCTGGGCTGAGGGCAGATTGAACACGGGACAGGCTGTGGAAGGGGCAGGTTTAACACCCGAGTGCAGGGATGGAGGCTGGGGGGGACACAGAGACCCCCAACCCCTTGCAGGCACAGTGGAGCCCTTCTCCCAGCAAAGGGGTGTAAAGGAGGGGTTTGGGGGGGAATTCAGTGTCTGAAAGAGGGGGGAGCTCACAGGAGTCTCCAAACCGAGACAGAGTGGTCTCAGGGGGTAAAGGGGCTGCTAAACAGGGATGTGGGTTGGGGGGCCCCAGAGGTAGGGACATGGCAGGCACTGAACCAGACACTGAGAGGGCCCACAGCGTCAGCAGGGAGAACAAGACAGGGCTTAATCAGGCTGGAGATAAGGAACGATCCCATATCCAGTGCTGGGACAGCCAGATTGGAGGCAGGGAGGAATTAAACCCAAAAGCTTCTACAACTGGCAGCAGAACCCTGAGGGTGTCCCGGTTCTGGTTAAAATGCCAACTTCGATTAAAGAAGGGGCAGAACCCCCCCTCTCCCCAGTGTAGGCTAATTAATGCTAATTAGCGGCATTAACGGGGAAACCCCAGCGCCGCAGAGGAGCCGCCCCTGGGATCACAGAGAGGCTGCCCAGGCTGCTCCTGCTGTGGCCAGAACCCCATTAATGAGCAGCACCGTTACTGAGCCGTGTTATTAATGGCTATTAATAACAATCCTAGCTATCTCTGTCCCATTGGAACACGCCTCCATTTCCAGCCCCCACTCAGGTATCCCTTCTCAAAAGCTGGAGGACTGAGGGTCCAAGTCACTCCCTCACTGACCTGATTGCCCTCAGTGCCATCCCAGTGGTCCCAGTGCTGGGGAAGGAGTCCCCCTGGCGGGGTTTGTGGTGGCCAATGGCAGTGGATCAGTGGCCAGAGCTGGGCTGATAACGAGCCCGTGGTGCTGATAACAAACCCCGTTATCTGCAGCAGGGGGAGGGGAGGGGGCTGCAGGGGGACGCTGCAAGGAGCTGCTCTCCCTCTGCCCTGGGCACCACTGAGGGGCTCTGGGACCCTCATTCCCCAGGCTCTGGCACCAGCGGCTCCATTGGGAACGAGCCAGGGTCACGGCACCCCCTCTGGCTCTGAGGGGGACTGGGTTGGGAGCCCCCATGGAGTGGGATGTGAAGCAAGGCCCCCACAGGCAGGAAGGGCAGCGCTCGACCCTGCACAAGGAGGGCTCCGGCAGCTTCCTCCAAAGCCGCAGGAGTTACATCCGACCGGGGAAGCAACACCCCTCGGGCACGGCTCCTGTGCCTCTGTTCCCCCTTCCATG
>NW_021938885.1:479657-482667 GCF_001715985.3 Manacus vitellinus
CCCCATCTGGGTGGTCCGATGTGGGTTCCTCAATCCCTGGGTCCACTGGGATCCCGCTGGCAGCCTCCAGCAGCAGAGAGGAGGCCCTGGGGCTCTGCAGGGCAGCGGCGTGCTCGGGGAGGTCCCTCTCCTCCTCAGTGGGGCTGAGCAGCTCACCCCGGGGGGTCTCCAGAGCTGGGGGGTCGGCTGGGGCATTACCCATCGGTGGGCTGGGGGCTGAAAGATGGAGGCTCCTGCTTGGGAGACAAGACCACAGAGTTGCTCCAGCCCCAGATAACACAAGGCCTGCTCATGTCCCAAAACCCTTCTGTCCACCTCAGGGGAAGCTGCTCCCTCCCTGCCACCACCAGTGCCCTCCTTACCTGTCCTCTGTGCCCGTGTCCCCTCCCAGGCTTCGTTCCCCAGTGCCGAGGTCCCGGCTGCGGGCGGCACAGCGGGCACCAAAGGCACTCGCCCACTCCTGGCGCTTGGCCTCGGTGTCCTGCAGATCCATGCTCCAGTGCTCCAGGTCCTGGCTCCAGCGGGCATCGTCCGTGTCCAGAGAGACATCCCTGTGCCAGCCTGCCAGGGACTGCAGGCCCCTGGACATGGTGCCATCTGAGGCTCCGCTGCTGCAGGGGTCTGGCACCCGCTCTGTCCCAATGGCACCAAACTGGTTGTGGCAGTCACCTCCTCCAAGCTCCTCAGCCCAGTCCCCGCTGCTGGAGCTGCCACGCTCCTGCTGGTGGGCACTGCCCCAGGTGGACTCCTGGGCCAGGAGATCAGAGCAGAGGGAGCCAGGCACATCTTCCTCATTGATCCCAACATGCCTGGCCTGGCCGACGCTGCTCTCACCGGACCAGCTCAGCCGGCCTGGGATCAGCTCCTGCCCTTCCTCCATGGGGAACACAGAACCGTGCTCCCTATCCCGGGCTGCTCCACTGGGGCTGAACTCCCTGTCCTGGGCCTCCACATCCCTGGTGCTGGACCTGTCGCCCCAGGCCACTCTGCTGGGGCTGAACAACTCCCCGTGCCGGGTCTCCATGTCCCCAGCGCTGTGCCCATCATCCCAGGTTGCTCTGCTGGGAGTGAATCCACTGTCCTGGGTCTCCATGTTGCTGGTGCTGGATCTGTCACTCCAGGCTGCTCCCCTGGGGCTGAATTCCCCATCCTGGGTCTCCAGGTCCCCGGTGGTGCACTCGCTGGCTTCAGCCAGCCGGCTGGGGCTGAACTCCCGGTCTTGGCTCTCCGTGTCCCTGCTGCTGGATCTGTTATCCCAGGTCAGCCTGCTGGGGTTGAACTCCTGATCCTGGCTTTCCATCTCCCTGTATTCACCAGCCCAGGCCGGCCTCCTGGGGCTGAACTCCCTGTCCTGGCTTTCCATGTCCCTGATTTCACCAGTCCAGGCCGGCCGGCTGGGGCTGAACTCACGGTCCTGGCTCTCCATGTCCTGAGTGCTGTACCTGTTATCCCAGGCCGCTCCGCTGGGGCTGAATTCCCGGTCCTGGGTCTCCACACTGCCAGTGCTGCACTCGCTGCCTTCAGCCAGCCGGCTGGGGCTGAACTCCCTGTCCTGGTTTTGTGTGTCCTTGTATTCCTCAGTCCGGGCTGGCCGGCTGGGACTGAACTCCCGGTCCTGGCTCTCCATGTCCCGGGTGCTGTACCTGCTGTTCCAGGACGGTCGGCTGGGGCTGAGTTCCTTGTCTGGGCTCCCTGTGTCCCCAGTGCTGGATCGGCCAGCCCAGCCCAGCGTAAAATCCTCATCCTTGCTCCTGGCATCCCGGCTGCTGTATTTACTGGCCCAGTCCGGGGTGAGCTCCCTGTCCTTCATCTCCATGTCACCGGTGCCATACCTGCCCGCCCAGGTGGGCTGCTCGGAGTCAAGCTCCTCTGTGCTGCTGGCACGGCCCAGGCCATAGCCCGGGCCCCACTTGGCTGTGCTGCTGCCAAAGTCTGGATCCCGCAGGCAGCTCTCCCCAGCACCAAGGGACTGGGACCAGTCACTGCTGCCCAGTTTGGTGTCTGCCATCAGCTCCGTCCCTCTGTAGTCACTGCTCCAGCCCTCCCGGGCAGTGCTGAAGTGCCCATCCGGCCTGGCCCCAGCACTGTCACTGTGGCTGCTGTCCCAGCCGGATTTGGCCCTAAATTCCTGGTCCTGCTTGGTCTCAGCAGGCCAGTCTCTCTCCCTGGACACAGCTGGGCAGCTCCAGTCAAAGGTGCCGGCCCGGCGAGGGCGGCCAATGCCAAACTCACTGCACAGGTCCTTCCGCGACCAGCCCAACAGGCCCTGGGGGGAAGGGGGAAAGGAGTGAGAAGAGTTAGAGGGGGGCATAGCCCTGGCTCCTGCAGCAGCAGAGTTAGGGAGAAAGGGAGAAATGCCCTGGGGTGCCCAGGGTACACGGCACAGCAGGGCCCACCCCAAAGGGAGGCCATACCCTGCCACCTGCCCCTCACCACACGCTCCCGCTTGGCCTCCATACACACACTCATCCCATCCTGTGCTGTCCCCTCCCATCCCGTCACCCAGTGATGGAAGAGCCCACCCCACATTAACCCCACAGAGCCCCCCCGCACCCCCTCACCTCTGGCGAGCCGTGCCCTGTGGTGTGGGCCCCAGGTGATGCCAGCAGCTCCGTCAGCCAGCCCGGGTCGGCGTGGGGGTCGGGGCCCTGTGGGGGTCCTTCGGCTTGGCCTGGCCCCCCAGGGCCCTGCAGGTCTTTGGGGCTGTCACCTGCCCAGGCCAAGTCAGCCAGAGGGGCTGGATCTGGGGGGGCTGGATCCAGGGGTGCAGCTGTGGTGATGCTGGGCTGGGTGGGGGGCTCAGGCTCAGCTGGGTGCCAGCCAGGCTCTGTCACACGAAGTGGGGACTGGGACCCAGGGGTGCCTCGCTCTACCTCCCCTTCCTCCTCCTCCTCCGTCAAGCCCTCAGCCTCTCGCTGGGCTATGGGACCCCCTGGGCATGGAGCCCCCTCTGCCCTGCAGCTGTCAGGCCCTTCAGAACCGCTGTCCTCCGGGGGGCTGCGGGCTGCAG
>NW_021938885.1:484002-485373 GCF_001715985.3 Manacus vitellinus
CTGCCGGGTCACCAAACCCCGGCTGGTGACTCACAGCTGCTCCCTGCCCACGGCTGGCACCGGTGCTGGCACACGCCACCCCCACACCCCTGGGCCCCGTGCTGGGGGCCCAGCGCAGGGGGCACTGGACCCCCCAGAAGGGGCAGCCAGCACCCCGAGGAGAAAGGAGAGACACGCACCCCGCAGAGAGGGAGCCCCGGAGGAGACAGGAGAGCCCCGAAGGAGAGAGCCCAGGAGCGGAGCCGCCGCGACGCCGGAGGGCGAGGCCAGCACTCACATCAGGAGGGGACGGTGGCCTCCGGTGTCCACGGGGGTCCCCAGCACAGCGTGGCCCAGCTGGGGGGGAGCCGCTGCAGAGAGAAACGGGGAAAGAGGATAAATCCCACTGGGTGCCTCAGGGCCCCTCTCCTCACACCCACTGAGGCACCCCTGCTCCAAACCAGCCTCCATGGCCACAGGGGGCCAGGGTCGGGCCCTGCCATGGCTGCACGCCGGGCCCTGGCTTGGGCTGCCAGGGGAGGGAGGCGAAGCGCTCCCAGCCCCTTTTCCGGAAAGTTTTTGGTCCTTTGGGAGCGAGTTTCTCACACTCTGGTTCAGAGCAGCCCCCGCCCAGCTCTCCCTGAGGTGCCCAAGTTCTCGGGAGCATGGCCAAGCCCTGGCTCCGGCCCAGAACGTCCCGGAGCTGGGAGTCCCGCTGATCTGCCCGCTCCCTGTGCCTTGGCACGGCCCAGCAGGGAAAAAATAGTGAGGCTGGGAAAACAGGAGTGTTTCCCCGGGGAGCGACCCCCTGCCCAACGGCTGGCTCGGAGCCCACCCACAGGGCTGCAGGCAGCTCCTGGTCCAGGACAGCCCGTCCTGCGGCTGGCACTGGCCTTCCCACGGAGGCAGCTCGAGGCGCTGTGGCTCTGGAGGAACCCAGGCCTTGTGCTGGCGACCAGACCTCAGCTCCGTTACATTCCCGCCCCAGGACGGCTCGGAGCAATGTCCCGTGTTCCCACTGCCACTCTCCCCCTGGGGCGGGTCTCTGGCCCCTCACCTCGTCTCAGCCATGGAGTGTCCATCATCCCCCATTCCCAGCTCGCCCGCCGCAGGTCGGGGTGTGTGTGGGGCTTCACCAGGGGGGTCTCCATCCGCCTCCCCGCTGGGACACCTCCGGAAGGCGGCGAAGGTCTTGGAGCCGAAGCGGGAGGAGGGGTCGGGACAGAAGGGCGAGAGCCAGGCCCTGTCTGGGCTGCCCGGACCCTCCCTGCTGTCCATCTTGGCCAGGATCTCCTCCACAGTGGTGCCTGGGAAGCGCTCCGGCCTGGCAGCCACCGGCACCGGCGTCACCTTGAAGGGCGCGGGGCCCTTGCGCGAGGGGGTTGGCGGGGC
>NW_021938885.1:487002-489621 GCF_001715985.3 Manacus vitellinus
TTAGCCCTCCTCCCACCGTTCTCTTTCCTGGCCAGAGCAGCCAAGGCCTCCCCAGGAACCCCTGATTCCTTCTGGAACTCTCTCACACTGCCTAATGGTGTTACAACAGAGTGAGTCCAGAACTGTCCCTGCTGCCCAGTATTCCCAAATCCAGGGCTATACAAGGCGATCCCAGTCGTGCTGGGAGCATCCCCCAACAGCACCTTCCTAAGGCCCTTCTGGACAGAGCCCTGCCCAGCCTCTACTCACTCTTCAGCCACATCATCATCCTCTTCTCCAGGGTTGAAGGACTCGTCTGGAGGAGAGAGCAAGGGATCAGCACATCAGATAATCATGAGGGAAAGGAGCCAGAGCACAACACTCATCTGAGGTGGGTTGCCATGCCAACAGCGCCCCACAACTCCACTTGGGGGTCCGTTGTGCCCACCGCGAACCCGCGCCTTCGGCCCCGGGGAGCACAAGGGACCCGGGGGGCTCCTGCTTCCCCGCAGCACCATCCCAGTGGTGCCAGTAAAGGCAGTGGAAAGAGGGGGAACAGGCAGGCATGGGATCCCCCCGGGGCTGGTTCCAGACCGGGAACTGCCCGCAATCAAACACCGGAGGGGAAAACGGACTTAATCAGATCAACCCACTCATGAGGGAGATGGAAAAACCCCCAAATGGCATCAGGATCGAGCGAGGGGCTGTAATTAGGAGCCCTGATGGCTGAGCAGGGGCTGGGGGCCGCTAATGGAGGGTGGGGAGAGTGAGGTCAGCCCTGGAAGCGGTTCAAGGAGGGGAACAAGCTCCCGGATGGCTGCAGGAAGGAAGGAGGGATGGGGGGAGCCGGCCCCGCACCCACACAGACGCCCTCGGCGGGGTTTTTTTATTCAATCCAAGTTGCCATGTGAACAGACCCAAAATACAAAAAAAAAAAAACACCACCAAAAAAATTAACAAGTGAAGGAAAGAAAAGGAAAGAAACCCAAGTGTTTAAAAAAAAATAAATTGATGGGGAACAGGGGTGAAGGGGCACTGAGGAGCCTCCAGCACCTCCTGCCACCACGAGGTCTCGCACCCCCAGCCAGGCACAGGGGGCTGGGGGGAAGGAGGGCCCCCCAGCCCTGCTCCCGGTGGGAGCCATCCTGAGCCCAGGAGCCTGGTCTCTGCTGCGGGGCCGGCCCGCCCAGTCCTCTCGCCGACCTGGGAACCAGCCTGGAGCCAGCCGGGATGGGGCTAATCCGAGCCGGATGCCGAGTCCTCCGAGCTGGGGGGTGGGCTGGCAGCCCCCTCCTCCTCCGAGTCCTGCAGGCAGGGCACAAGGAGATCAGCGGGGGACAGTGAAGGAAGGGCAGCAGTCCCCACTCTTCCATCTCTCCTGTGCCCCCACACTGGGGACAGGGTGATGGTGGTGACTCGAGGACACCCCTCAAGGGATGTGACTGTGTACTACAGACACAAGGTAGGAGAGGGGCCCAGCCCCTGCGGAGACCACAAGGTTGTTCCCCCGAAAAGAAGGGCTGGGACCCCGCAGCCAGGACCCTCTACCTCCTTCTTGCTCTCTGCAGAGGAGCTCTCGTCACTGGACACAAACTCCTTGCTCTTGAAGCTGTCGCTCATGCTCTTGGCCGGGGACTTGGAGGACGAGGACTTGGAGGTGGCACCTTTCTTGTCCCCTTTCCCCTTCATCTGCTTCTCCTGCTTCTTCTTCTTCTTCTTTGACCTCTCCCTGTGCCGTGTGGGGAGAGGAGCAGTGTCACCTGGCTGGCAGCCCCCCAGCTCTGGCAAGGCACTGGTGAATAGACCGATTTTGGGGGGCTAAGCCCTGCCAGCCCCTTGCCCAGCACACTCACCCCCTGTGGCTGTCGGCCTTGCTGCCCACACTGTACTCCTTCATGGCCTTCTCATAGTCCCGCCTGGCATCTTCTGCCTTCCGATCCCACTCCTGTGACCAGAGAGCAGGGGCAGCAGGGCCTTCCCTCCTCTTCCACCATCTCCAGCACCCACCCACACCCCACCCTGCTCCCACCTCATCCCTCTCCACCTCTGTTCACCCAGCCCGAGGATGTCCCTTCCCCTTCCCAATTCCTCCCAGGAGCAAGGAAGGGTCCCCCACATTCAGCCTCTCCTCCCCAGACCAGGCCCAGATCTGCTGCCCCAGGGGAGCAGCCCAGTCCTCGCATCCCTCACCTCCTTCTTCTCCTTGGACATGGCCTTCCAGAGCTCCCCGGCCTTCTTGAACAGGTCGGTGATGCTGATGCCAGGGTGGTCCGACTTGATCTTCTCCCGGTTGGCGTTCAGCCAGAGCATGTACGCCGACATCGGGCGCTTGGGAGCGTTGGGGTCCTTCCCCTTCTTGCTCTGGGAGATCGAGAACACTCATGGAGCCCCAGGGCACCCCTCGCCCAGCACCCTGGCACCCCGCTCCCCTCTGCACCCCCCCAGCAGTGCAGCAGCCCCTCACCTCCTGCTGCTTCTTGCGGGGCTTGCGGTCCTTGACGATCTTGGCCTTCTTGGCGGGTTTCTTGTCGTCGCGGTCGCTGTCGCCGTCGCCGCTGGAGGAACTGGCCGAGGCGTTGCTGTCGAACCTGCGCGGGGGGCAGCGGCCTCAGCGCCCGGCCGGCAGCCAGACCTGCCCCC
>NW_021938885.1:489863-493276 GCF_001715985.3 Manacus vitellinus
TTAGCCCTCCTCCCACCGTTCTCTTTCCTGGCCAGAGCAGCCAAGGCCTCCCCAGGAACCCCTGATTCCTTCTGGAACTCTCTCACACTGCCTAATGGTGTTACAACAGAGTGAGTCCAGAACTGTCCCTGCTGCCCAGTATTCCCAAATCCAGGGCTATACAAGGCGATCCCAGTCGTGCTGGGAGCATCCCCCAACAGCACCTTCCTAAGGCCCTTCTGGACAGAGCCCTGCCCAGCCTCTACTCACTCTTCAGCCACATCATCATCCTCTTCTCCAGGGTTGAAGGACTCGTCTGGAGGAGAGAGCAAGGGATCAGCACATCAGATAATCATGAGGGAAAGGAGCCAGAGCACAACACCAGCCCCCCACAGTCTCCTGCAGCCCCAGCCCTCACCTGTCTCCTCCCCGGATCCATCGCTGCTGTCGTTGGCGTTCTCCTCCCGGATCTTGCCCTCCTCCTTCATCCTCTCCAAGTAGGCGTCGTGCTGGTCCTCATCAGAGTCAGCGTATTCATCGTAGCTCTGCTTCATTCCCTGTGGAGAGGCGGGATGAGAGCTGCTCCCTGAGCACCCCCTGCACACCCTCCACTCTGGAACACAGCCCCTGGCATGGCCCTGGGCACGCACAGGGTGGAGGATGGACACAGACACGTCCCCTCCTTCCCCACCATCAGGGCCCTGGAGAGAGGGGCAGAGCAGTTATGTGGGTTAGGGGGGCCCTCACACACCACGCTGGGGTTAACTGGGTTAGTCAAGGACCACCACAGCCATGCACAGGAAACCTGCACCAGGAGGAGGAGGAGAAAGAGGAAGGGATATCGCACGGACCTTTTTCCTCTACAAGGGCAAGGAGAGAAAAGAGAGGTGAAAAAAGGAGGGAAAAGCAGCCGGATTTCGGGAGAAGGCAGGCCCCGCACGGCAGGTACCTCCTTCAGCCCCCGGTTCTTGATGTTCAGCTTCTTGGCATTGACAAAGTCGAAGAGCTTCCCGTACTCCTCCCTGCGGGAGAGCCGATGGTCAGGCCTGGGCTGCCAGGGAGCCCCAGTGAGCATGGCCAGACCGGCCCCACAGCCCAGAGCCCAGAGCCCAGAGCCACCTCTCGATGCTGCTGAAGGTGTACTGCGTGCCCTGCTTGGTCTCGATCTCGAAGTCGAAGGAGCGGGTGGTGGTGGTGCCGCGGGCGAAGTTGACGAAGGAGATCTCGTCGAAGCGGATGTGCACGGGTGGCTTATGCACATAGATGAAGCCCCTCTCCAGCGGGTACAGCAGCCCCGAGCTGGCCTTGTAGGAGCAGGTGATGCACTGGGCTCCAGAGTGTCTGTGGGGCAAACGTGGCTGTCCAGCACCCGCAGGGACAAACGCTCTCCCTGTGGCCGCCCTCGCAGCCAAAGGAACCAGCAGCCCTGCTTCCGGGCACAAATCACACAGAGTGCCTTCCCCACAGCCATGGGAATGACAGGGAAAGAGAGGGACTGGCCCTGCAGCCACTCACCCCTGGAAGTTTCCGGGCACGGTGATCTTGCGGTTCACCAGTGCCTTCATCACCCGGCTGACCATCTCGTAGAGGGACCCCGACATGTTCTTGGTGAGCCGCCCCTCGAAGCGCTTCTCCACCTCCTCCCTGCACAGCCAGGAGGGCAGAGGTGAGAACGGGATGCCAGGGGCTTGGTACTTCCCTCGGGATCTGGGCTGGGGGGCCTGGGAAGCAGCCTGGCAGCAAGGCAGCTCACTCGTTCATGTTGAGGGTCAGGGAGATGTCCTCATCCTTGGAGAACAGCAGGATCAGGAAGTGGTATCGGGTCTGGCCTTGCTTTATCGGGGGGTCCAGGCTGATCTGGAAAGAGAGGGGGAGGCGAGGATGTGAATCCCCCTGACCCACCCCTCACCCCTCTTCCTGAGGGAAGGCTGACCCCTTCCTGCTCACCACAAAGAACATCTGGCGCTGGTCCTTGTGCGGGAGCAGGAAGAGGCGCAGCACGGTGGTGTAGGGGATCTTGTAGTCGAAGGTCTTGCCGTGCAGGTGCAGGAAGGTGGGGTAGATGCGGATGTCGTAGCGCCCGCGCGGCGTCAAACACTGCAGCTCCCGGAAGATGCAGATGGCATCACCGGTGGCCTGGATCACATCCGCCTTGGACAGCACGTTCTGGGCAAAGGCCTGCGAGGGACGGGATCACAAAGGGGCCCTTGCCACCACCCTGACCCCTCCCTGGCAGCCCTGCGCACCTCCACGGGGTCCACGCCGTCCTCCTGGGTGGGCGGCACGTAGAACCGGACCTCCATGAGCGAGACCTCGGCGTCATCGTTCTGGTGGAACTCCAGCGTCACCTCGTTCTTGCCCGTGGTGCACTGGGACACGTTGCTGAGGGGGATCTCGAACACGGGCTGCTCCCCGATGTCGAAGGACAGCAGCTGCCCTGTGGGGGCCGTCGTGGCCGGGTCACTGCTGTGCCCCACAAGGCAGGTTCTACACACGTCACCCCCTCTCCCAAAACCCCAATGCCTCTGCTCTCCTCCCTGCGTTCCCACCCTCCCAAATCTCCAGGCTTTCTCCCTTCTGGCTGCAACCCTGGAAATGGGCACTGATTAGAAAGAGGTCTGTGCCCATGTCCTCTGGTCTCAGAGTAGGGGGGACATCCACCAGCTCCCCTGGCTCCTTTGGGAACCGGCAGCTCTGCCAGGTGCTCACAGCTTCCATGCTGAGCACTGTCTGCACAATGTTCCCCCGGGATTTGTGATCCACAGGTACCTTACGCTCTCCTGGGATGGCAAATGTCCCCGCAGTCCCCAAGGCAGCTGCTCCCAAGAGTATGGCAGGGGTGGCAGGACCAGCCACACTGGTGGAAACAACCCACCCCAAGGTCTCAGGGCTGCCCCTGATACAGTGGTGCCAGGACTCACCTCCAAACCTCACTGTGCCCCAGTTCCAGCCCTTCACACACAAATCCTTCTCTGCCAGCTCCAGGCAATAGTGGGCCTTGAAGAAATCTGAGAGCTTGTCAAACTCCTGGGCAAGACAAGAGGGAGAGAAATCCATCAGGAACCATCACATGCTGGCGGGCGCTGCCCAGAGCCCCCACAGAGACACAACCCCCCAGCACGGAGACACAGGGGAGCAGAGCTGCTCCGGGGCTCACAGGGAGCACGGCTGGATCCAGGACAGGGCCAAGGCAACGGGAACAAGGACTCACCGACTCCCGGAACCCGTCGTACTTGTAGACGTGGCCATTCTTGGTGAGCAGCTTGAGGCCGTGCCCCAGAGCCACGCGCCGCCACACGCCCTCGGCCAGCTCCGAGGCCTGGATGTTGTCCACCTTCCCCGTCTTGCTGTTCTTGAAGATGACGCCCTGCCGGCTGAGCCGCAGCCGCCCGTCGTTCTGCGGGACAGCCGGGCCTGAGCGGGGCACGGGAGGG
>NW_021938885.1:497802-500706 GCF_001715985.3 Manacus vitellinus
GTGGGGACATGGGGGCACAGGTAGGTGGGATGTGAGGGCATGAGGATGTGGGACTTGGTGACACAAAGACTCGGGACGTGGGGATGCAGGGATGTGGGACATGGGGGTGTGAGACACGGGACGAGGGGATTATGGAATGGGGGGACCTGTGGACATGGGGAAGCATGATTTGGGGGCACAGGATGCAGGGATGTGGGGTGTTGAGAACAGGACACGGGGATACAGGAGCACAAGACACGTAGTGATGTGGGACTTGGTGGTGTGGTGATGGAGGGTCAGAGGGACATGGGGACTCAGGCACATGGACGTGGGCGCATGGGGTTTGGGATGTGGGATGTGTCTATAGACATGGGAATGTGAGACTTGGGGACTTGGGGATGTGGGATGTGGGTACGTGGGACACGGAGCATGAGGCTATGGGAATGTGGGGCTGTGAGGCTGTTGAAACAAGACACTGTGGGAACAGAGGTCTGTGGTGCCATGTGGCTGATGTGGGGCCGGGGCAGGGGGGAGTGCTGGGGATCAAGATCGGGTGGGTGTGTGACCTGGACCGGGCCTGGGAGCGCTGCCTGCCCCACTACTCCTTCACCCGCCTGGACAGCCTGGCCCGGACTCCTGCCCCCGGCTACAACTTCAGGTACGGCCGTGCCGCCACCGCCACACACCCGGCACAGGGGTGTGCGCTGCCTGGCACGGCCCCGTGTGCCCCTGTCCCTGTGTCCCCGTGTCCCCATGCCCCCGCAGGCACGCCAGGTACTACCGCTGGCCCGACGGCTCCGAGCGCCGCACCCTCACCAAGGCCTTCGGCATCCGCTTCGATGTCCTGGTGTATGGCAGTGTACGTGTGGGGCCGGGGGCTCGCGGGTCTGTGGCAGGGGTGGGGGCTTCCGCCGACAGGGGCTCTGCACCCCCCAGGCCGGGAAGTTCGGCATCGTCCCCACCCTCATCAACACAGTGGCAGCTTTCACCTCCATCGGTGTGGTGAGTTGTGGCCGTTCTCAGCCCTGGCGTGGTGCACCTCCCGTAGCCATGGGAACACAGCACAGCCCCGGGGCGACAGTGGGGGACTGGAGGAGGGTCAGGGGGTGCCCCATAGCGCAGGGCCCCCCACCCCAACGACGCTGCCCCCAGGGCACAGTGCTGTGCGACATCATCCTGCTCAACTTCCTGAAGGGCGCCGAGCACTACAAGGCCCGCAAGTTCGAGGAGGTCAGACGTGGGGCCGGGGTGCCGTGGGGATGGGGTCACCTCCGGGGGGCTCGATCGGCCCTGTGCCTGGGGCTGTGTAGGGCTGGCTAGTGGGGGCAGTTCCCCTGAGCCCCCCGGGTGCCCTGGCTGTGGGCAGTGACTAATCCAGTGCCCGGCCCCACAGGTGCCAGAGGCCGGTGTGCCCGCGACCCCCGCCACCCCCACGACGTGTCCCCCAGGGGCACTGGGGGGCTGCACTCGGGACAAGCAGTCCACTGACTCAGGCACCTTCTCCCTCGGCCTCTAGCCCTGGTGCCACCTACCCCACTGAGGGGAAGCCCACGGCTGGGTGAGGGGCTTGCCGGGACCCCCGTCGGGCTCCTACTGCCCACCCAGTCTCCACACTGAGCCCCATCCCACTGTCCCCAGTGCCCACCCCGCATGCCCAGTCCCAATCCCAGTGTCCCCAGTGCCCTGTCCCTTGCCCCCATGGTGCCCCCGTGCGCCTTCCTCCGGCACCTCCCTGCTCCCTGCCGGCCCCATGCCGGGGGGCTGCAGCCCCCTACAATAAACCCGTGGCTCGCAGCACCCACCCATGTCCAGCCTTGGTTATGGGGGCGCTCTGGCAGGCAGGGTTGGGGTGTGGGAGCAGAGGGAGGGGAGGTCAGAGTGCTGCCCCTGGGCAGGGGACCCTGTCCCCCCCATTGCCCACCCAGGAAACAAGGGACACCCCCAAACCCCCTCTTGCCCCCCCGGCTGCTCCCAGCACCCATCCAGGCCCCCAGCCCCCCAAACCCCTCCCCAAACACCAGGTGAGTGCTGACACCAAGGCTTTATTGAGCTCCGAGAGGGGGGGGTGCAGCTCCCCACGTGGGGGTCAGCGCCAGGGCGTGCTGGGGAGGGCCCAGGGGGCTGAGACCCTCATATCTCACAGATGAAGGGCAGCCGCCTCTTGCATTTCACGCTCCTCCAGCGTGCATCTAGGGAGAGAGGGGGGGTCAGCCTGGCACCCACCAGCATCCCCACCCCCAGGGACCCCCTCAGCCCCAGGGATCACCCACTGACCTCTCAATGCCAGCCACCCCCAGTGACAGACCCTCCAGCCACCCCACACTAGACCCCAACGCCCCGGTGTCACTCCCCAGCCTGAGGTGCCCCAGCACCCTCCCCTCCAACCCCACCATGGGCAGGGGGTCCCCTGCGGCCCCCCGGAGCCCCCACTGACTGTTGGTGCAGAGGCTGGTGCAATAGTGGTGGCCGAGCAGGGGGTGCCCGGGCAGCCACCAGCTGAAGTCCCAGGGGCTCCCGTCGGTCCAGCGGCAGTAGGGTCTCGGGATCTGCCAGGTAGAAGGGCATGTGGACCCCCGGCACTGGGCACGGGGTGCCCGGGGAGTGGAGGGCAGGCTGGGCACCCGGGGTGGGTACTGGGGACAATAGGATGGGAATGGGACTCTCAGGGTTGGCAGTGGGATACCCGAGATAGGCACCAGGGATAATGGAATGGGACATCCAGGGTGAGCACTAGGGATACTGGGAGAGGGCTGGAGCATCCAGAGTGGGTACCAGGGACACCGGGGTGGGGTTGGGGCTTTCATAGTGGGCACTGAGGAGGACACTGGGAATGGGGCTGGGACACCCAGGGTGGGCAGTGGGGACACTGGGATGGGGCAGGGTGCCCCAAGGCTGGGGTGGTGGGTGGGGGTCCTTACGGCGGGG
>NW_021938885.1:508016-508983 GCF_001715985.3 Manacus vitellinus
CAGCGGGTAGGGG
Source organism: Manacus vitellinus (assembly GCF_001715985.3). Lineage (NCBI taxonomy): Eukaryota > Metazoa > Chordata > Aves > Passeriformes > Pipridae > Manacus > Manacus vitellinus. The sequence goes on from NW_021938885.1 coordinate 508,030, forward strand.
ACGCGGGTGCGTGGCATCAGGAAGAGGGTGCGCAGCAGGTGCCAGGCGCTGCAGGCTGCCAGGAAGAGGAACATGGCTTGCAGGGACAGCCCCTGTGCGTACAGCAGCTGGAGACAGGGACAGAGATGGAGTCAGGGACAGGGACAGGCTGCCACTGGCCACCGTGGCCACCTGCTCAGGCCCTGGGTCTGTCCCCACATGTGGGCCCAGCAGTGGATCAGCTGTGTCCCAGACTGTGTGCCCAGTATTTCCACAACTGTGACCCAACTCTGTCCCCTGTACGTCCCTGGCTGTGTCCCCAGCTGTGTCCCCAGTGTGTCCCCAGATGTCACCCAATCGTCCCCAGCTCTGTCCTCCCCTGGGAGCACCCTGCACCCTCACCCACCACCACCACATCCCCCCACCCTGTGCCCACCTTGACAATGAGGAAGATGGCGGAGGAGGAGTCGAAGGCCCCGTTGTAGAGGGTGATGATGATGGAGCGGTACTTCCCAAACAGGTTGCCCACCTGGCACCGAGATACAGCCCCCCATGCCATCAGGGTCCCCCTGTGCCAGGCAGGTTGCCCGTGCCGCTGGGTGGGAGTCGGGGTGCTGGGGGAACCCACCTGCATGTTGGTGAGGATGAGGAGGATGCCGCCCACCGACAACATGGACATGGCCGGGAAGAGCAGCACTGCCAGCTCTGGGGACACAGGGGTCAGCAGGGACAGTGGAGGTCCCCAACAGGTCCCCCGCAGGGCTGGGGTCCCCCTGCCCACAGGGTCTCACCTGGAGTGGAGAAGGCGACGAGCAGGGTCCCGCCGGCATAGAGGGAGCTGAGGGGACAGCAGTGACACATGGGGATGGGGTCCTGGGGAACACAGGTGACCCCAGCCCCATGGGTGCTCCTCGTGCCATCAGGACCTTCCTGCCCCATCCTACCTGGATACCCGGGTACCCCCCATCTCACCAG
>NW_021938885.1:509568-510646 GCF_001715985.3 Manacus vitellinus
AGGGATGAGGGGATGCAGGGACCCGCGGGCACAGGAACAGCAGACAGCAGGAACCCAGGGAAACACTGGGGATGTGGGGACACTGGGGACATGAGGATACTGGAGACATGGCCGGGGTCTAGCAGGGACATGGGCATGGAGACAGTGGGGACACAGGATGCTGCAGGGCATCAGGACATTAGGGACAGCAAAGACGTGAGCATGGGGACAGCAGAGACTTAGGCAAAGGGACAGCGGGCACACAGGGCACATAAGGGTATGGGGACAGTGGGGACACGAGGACAGGGGCAGGCAGGGTTCCGTACCGAGCCCCTCGGTGTGGTTGGTGGGGGAGGGCTGGCACAGCCACCGGAAGTAGCCCCGTTCCTTCAGGACGAAGACGAGGGAGGCCCAGCCGAAGATGATGCCGCAGAAGGCGCCGCACTCCAGTAGCCCCGACACGAAGGTGCCCAGGCGCTTGGCCAGCCCCGCGCCCCCCGCCATGGCACCCGCCCGGGCAGCCACCGGCACGGGCTGTCACCGGCCTGGGGCGTCTCCGCCGAGCCTGCGGGTGACACCCGTGTACAGGCACACACACACATGTTTACATGTGTGCACACTCATGTACAGGCACGCACACACACATGTTCACGTGTGTGGATGCCTGTTCATATGCACAAACATGTTTGCATGCATGCACATATGTTCACATTTACATACACCTGCTCACAGGCGCACACACGTGTTTGCATGCATGCACCTGTTTATAGACACGCACGTGTTCACAGGCACACACGTGTTTACAGGCACACACATGTTCGCATGACACACGTGTTCACAGGCACACATGCGTTTACATGTGCACACACATGTTCACATGACACACATGTTCACATGACACACGTGTTCACATGCTCACACACACGTTCACGTGCACACACACATGTTCACAGGCATGCACACGTGTTCACCGGCACACATGCGTTTACATGCACGCACACGTTTACATGTGCACACACACATGTTCACATGACACACACGTTCACAGGCTCACACACATGTTCGCATGCACACACACGTGTTCACGTGCACACACACA
>NW_021938886.1:0-2369 GCF_001715985.3 Manacus vitellinus
TCTTCAACCTTCCTATTGAAATAAATGATCTTGTCCTGGGAGCTGAATCCTGCTTCTAATTACAGCACCCAAAATTTGGAGTAGCTCCATGGGGCTGAACCCCTTTCACTGATAAACCTGTGTGATGGGAGTGGGCAGGGGTTTGCTGTAGCTGAGGGTAATCAGCTGGGCTGAGAGGAGACAAGTCTAGATGGCAGCTGAGCTGAGCAGCATCACAGGGCTGAAAATAAAAGCAGGAATTTTATGGACTGAGGGAGCAAAGGTAAAGGACTGATACAACAGCCTGACACCAGACAGTAGTTCAAACCACCCAGTCTGAAACCACAGTGCATTTTTGAGGACCAGTATAAATTTGGGTTTTATTTAAGCTGGGGACACTCCAGATTGCCATTAAAGTCCCTCACTCCAGCTCCTACTGCCAAGCAGAAGCTGGAAAGGGTTTGAGGCAAGAGGCAGCTGGAGCCTTCACGAAAGCAGATGCAGAATATCGAATTGGAGAGAAATTAGGACAACGATTTCTGGGAGCTTTGAAGGCAAAGGCTGTCTGTTTACCCTTAAAGGAGGCAGGCTGCTCCCGTTACCGCTTTGCTCGCCTCAGCCTGGGAGACATCCTTCACGCTTTCCAAAGGCGAAAGCGCTGCCAAAAGAGGCGGAGAGGCTGGTTTCACTTGCGGTGGGGTGTGGCGAGGGGAGCGCGGTGCCGGCGCGGGTCCCTCGCTGCTGCGAGCCCCGGCACAGGCGGAGGTCAGCGGGTCGCCGGGGTTTGATCTGCCCTGATCCCCCTTCACAGGGGAAATGAAGCGACAGGGACTTTGCTCCAGCACAGTGGCCACTTTGAAAAAATGTTTCAGGCAGATAATTTATCAGGTTTAATTGCTCTTTAATCCCCCTGATCGGCCTGGCGTGGAGAAATCCCCTCTGAATGGGGGAGCCTGTTTGAAAAGGCCCGGGAGGGCTGGGAGGGCTGGAGGCAGGATGGAGGGAGGGATGGAAGGATGGAGGAAGGATGAAAGGAGGAAAGAAGGGAGGAATGGAGAGATGAGGGATGGAAAGAAGGATGGAGTAAGGGACAAAAGAAAGGAGAGCGGATGGAGGGAAGGAGGGATGGAGGAAGAGAAAAATGGAAGGAGGGAAAGACTGAAGGGAGGATGGAAGTAAGGGTAGTGGGAGGGATGAAGGGAAGGACAGAGGAATGGAAGGAAGAAAGGAGGGATGGAGTGAAGGAGGGACTGTCTCTTGCTGTAACCAGTCAGCATGACCCCTCCCTGCAGCCTGGTGTCGTGGTGCTGCTGCTCACAGCCTGCATCCCTTTCAGGGGTTTTATCAATACCCTGGATCACCTCTTCTGTCTCCTGGAGGCCAGACTGAACTGGGTTTTTCTTGACCATCCCCACCCAGAGCCCCTGTCAGTGATGAGCCAGGGAGGGGCCCACCAGTGTCACAGGCATACCAGTGCTGATCACCCGGGTCCCCAAAGCAGCAGGGACTGTTGTTCTCCTTCCCTCCCATTTGGCAACATCTCTGTCCTCTGTGTGCTTCTTGCTGTTCCCATGCTATATCCTGAGCTTTGTGAGGATTTCAGAGGAGGAAATATTCTGCACTCTGGGTAGGAGCTGTACCTCTGTGCTCTGACACAGTTACACGTGGGAGAAAGAAGGCTTTCCCAAGAAGGGCAGCAGATTCACAGGACTCACTGGGTATGAAGTATGACCAGCAGGCCAAGGGAGGTGATTCTGCGCCTCTGCTCTCATGAGACCCCACCTGCATTACCGTGCCCAGCTCTGGGGTCCTCAGCACAGGAAAGACCTGCTGGACTGAGTTCACAGGAGGTCACAAAAATTGTTCAGGGGGCTGGAGCACCACTGCTATGAGGAAAGGCTGAGAGAGTTGGGGTTATTCAGCCTCAAGAAGAGAAGGCTCTGGGCAGACCTTAGAGTGGCCTTTCAGTACTTAAAGGGAACTTACAAGAACAGTGGGGACAGACTTTTAAGCAGGGGTTTTTGTGACAGGAAACATGAAGACAGTTTATTCAGACTAGGTATAAGGAAGAAATTTTTTACAGTGAGGGTGGTGGAACACTGGTACAGGTTGCCCAGAGAGGTGGTGAATACCTTATCCCTGGAAATATTCAAGGTCAGGCTGGATGGAGGTCTGAGCAACCTGATCTACTTGAAGGTGTTTCTGCTCACTGCAAGTGGGTTGGAGACTCGATGACCTTCAAAGGTCCATTTTGACCCAAACTATTCAATGATTCTATGACAAATCACCATCCTCAACATGGGGCAAAACCTCCTTTAATGTCCCTTTCTATTTTTATCAGTGCTCTTGGCCAAGGTCCATGCTCAGAAGCAGGAATGAGGGGCAGCATG
>NW_021938887.1:0-2200 GCF_001715985.3 Manacus vitellinus
ATCACTGGAACAGAAGAGTGTGCAGCGCTCTGTGGTGGCCAACAGGGAGCACTGTTGTATCACTGGTGGAGCAGAGCCTGCAGTGCTCGGTGTTTGCTGGCAGGGGGCACTGTTAGATCACTGGAGGAGCAGAGTCTGCAGTGCTCTGTGGTGGCGTACAGGGAGCGCTGTTGGATCTTCAAAGGAGAAGAGCCTGCAGTGCTCTGTCGTGGACAAATTGGAGTGTTGTTGGGTCTCCAAAGGAGCAGAGCCTGCAGTACTCTGTGGTGGCCAAGAGGGGGTTCTGTTGGATCACCGGAGGAGAAGAGCCTGTAGCGTTCGGTGTGGGTCAGTAGCGGGCGCTGTTGCATCACTGGAAGAGCAGAGCCTGCAGTGCCCTCTGGTGGCCAACAGGGAGCTCTGTTGGTTCTCGGAGGAGCAGAGCCTGCAGTGCTCTATTGTGGCCAAGAGGGGGTACTGTTGCATCACTGGAGGAGCAGAGTCTGCAGTGATCTGTGGTGGTCAACAGCGTGTTTTGTTGGATCACTGGAGGAGCAGAGTCTGCAGTGCTCTGTGGTGGCCAACAGGGAGCGCTGTTGGTTCTCCAGAGAAGCAGAGACTGCAGTGCTCAGCATTGGTCAGCAGGGACCGCTGTTGGATCACTGGAGGATCAGAGCCTGCAGTGCTCTTTGCTGGCCAACAGGGAGCGCTGTTGGATCACCGGAGGAGAAGAGCCTACAGAGCTCGGTGATGGTCAGCAGGGAGCACTGTTGGATCACTGTACGAGCAGGGCCTTCTGGTTTTCCGGAGGAGCAGTGCCTGCAGTGATCTATGGTGGCCAAGAGGGGGCTCTCTTGCATCACTGGAGGACCAGAGTCTGCAGTGCTCTATGGTGGCCAACATGGGGTTCTGTTGGATCACTGGAGCAGCAGAGCCTGCAGTGCTCTGTGGTGGCCAAAAGGGAGCGCTGTTGGTTCTCCAGAGAAGAAGAACCTGCAGTGCTCGGAGTTGGTCGGCAGGGAGCACTGTTGGATCACTGGAGGTGCAGAGCCTGCAGTGCTCTGTGGTGGCCAACAGGGGGTTCTGTTGCACCACTGGAGGAGCAGAGCCCGCAGTGCTCTGTGGTGACCAACAGAGAGCGCTGTTCGATCCCTGGAGAAGCAGAGCCTGCAGTGCTCTGTGTTGGTCAGCAGGAGACGCTGTTGGATCACTGGAGAAGCAACGTCTGCAGTGGTCTTCGGTGGCCAACGGGGATGCTGTTGGATCACTGGAAGAGCAGAGTGTGCAGTGCTCTGTGGTGACCAACAGGGAGCACTGTTGTATCACTGGTGGAGCAGAGTCTTCAGTGCTTGGTGTCGGCTGGCAGGGGGCGCTGTTAGATCTCTTGAGGAGTAGAGCCTGCAGTGCTCTGTGGTGGCAAACCGGGAGCACTGTTGGATCTTCAAAGGAGAAGAGCCTGAAGTGCTCTGTGTTGGCCAATAAGGGGTTCTGTTGGATCACTGGAGGAGAAGAGCTTGCAGTGCTCAGTGTGGGTCAGCAGGGGGCGCTGTTGGATCACTGGAGAAGCATAACCTGCACTGCTCTGAGGTGGCCAACACCGGGTGCGGTTGGATCAGTGGAGGAGCAGAGTCTGCAATGCGCGGTGTTGGTCAACAGGGGGCGCTGTTGGATCACTGGAGGTGTAGAGCCTGCAGTGCCCTGTGGTGGCCAACAGGGGGTGCTGTTGTATCACTAGACGAACAGAGCCTGCAGTGCTCGGTGTTGTTCGGCAGGGGGTACTGTTGGATCACTGGAGGAGCAGAGCCTGCAGTGCTCTGTGGTGGCCAAGAGGGGGTTCTGTTGGATCACTGGAGGAGAAGAGCCTGCAGTGCTCTGTCGTGACCAACAGAGAGCGCTGTTGGTTCCCTGGAGGAGCAGGACCTGCAGTGCTCTGTGGTGACCATAAGAGGGAGCTGTTGGATCACTGGAGGAGAAGAGTCTGCAGTGCTCTGTGGTGGTCAACAGGGGAGCTGTTGGATCACTGGAGGAGCAGAGTCTGCAGTGCTCCGTGGTGGCCAACATGGAGCGCTGTTGGATCTCCAGAGAATTAGAGCCTGCAGTGCTCTGAGGTGGCCAAGAGGGGGTACTGTTGGATCACTGGAGGAGCAGAGTCTGCAGTGCTCTGTGGTGGCCAACAGGGAGCGCTGTTGGATCACTGGAGGAGCAGAGTCTGCAGTGCTCT
>NW_021938888.1:0-2320 GCF_001715985.3 Manacus vitellinus
ACATGGTGTGACTCTTGGGGGTGGTCCTGTGCAAAGCTAAGAGTTGGACTTGATGATCCTTGTGAGTCCCTTCCAGCTGAGCATATTCTGTTATTTTCTGTCTCAAACAAACCCTACTCTGTTCTTTCTTCTCTTTGCAGTTACCTTTAAGCAAGAGGGATGTCTCAGGTGCCTGCTGACCTCCTGTCAACCACCAGCTCCTACAACTATGAGCCGCCCCTTCCCTCCGTGGCTCGGGCGAGTGCTCTCACCCAGGTACCTCCAGCCAAAAAAATAACCTTCTTCAAGAGCGGAGACCCTCAGTTTGCAGGAGTCAAGATGGCCATCAACCAGCGGAGCTTCAAGAGCTTCAATGCTCTCATGGATGACCTCTCCCATCGGGTCCCTCTGCCCTTTGGGGTGCGGACCATCACCACCCCACGAGGAATACACTGCATCAGTGAGCTGGACCAGCTGGAGGATGGAGGGTGCTACCTGTGCTCCGACAAGAAATACGTGAAGCCCATCGGCATCGCTCCCGGGGGACACAGACCGGCCCCTCCACGACACGCTCGGCCCTCCAGTACCATGAGAAGAGCAGCTCAGGAGAGCAAGCTGGAAGATTATTCCACACCTTTCACTCACCATGGCCCCAGAATACCCAAGAAAATCACTCTAGTTAAGAACGGGGAAAGTGGGTTTCGGCGCTCCATTATCCTGAACCGCAGGAACGCCCGGAGTTTCAAAACCCTCCTGGATGAGATTACGGAGATCCTGCAGTTCCCAGTGAAGAAACTCTACACCGTTGATGGGAAGAAGGTGAGTGTCTCTGATTCCTGGCACTGGTCAGTTGTTCAAACACATGTTACCACATCAGCCTTTGCATTCCCTGGGATACAAATCCTTTAGCTCACGGGAGCAAGAGTTTATCCTTCGGGCTTTGTCTCATTAATTGCTTCCCCCTTAATTACACAGAAGTCTGATGTAGAAGAATCCTGTTCAGCCACTCAAGAATTTCATACAAAGTGTTGTTTTGGGTCAAAGGGTGGTTCAGATGCTCAATGTTTTGCAGTGGGTATAAAACTCCAAATAAACTTCTATTAGTGGAGTTTCCCATGCTTTCCTAGGAGGCACATCCCAAAAAAAAGGCTTAACTTTTCCATACCTGACCACTGGGAATTCAGCAGAATAAGATGGCCCTTAAGTAGTACCTTGTGGTTACAGTGTTTCTCACAGAACCCTCACAGGGTCCTACTCATGACGTGGGATCTTCAACATTATGATAAGATAACTAATAAGTGAATAATTAATTAGGGTATGAGTGGGATCAGGAGACATATTTGTGATGATTTGGTGAATGTGCCAATTGGGGTGGACTCTTATAATAAAGTTAGGGCATGACCACTCCTTTGTTCTTCTGTTCCCAAAGGAATTTCCTAGCCAACCTGAGGTTCTCCTGACTTCTCCATCTCTTTGTAACATAGGTTAACCTTTACTTCCATATTTCTGAAGAGGTCTCACATGTTATCTGGACTTGTCCCTGGCAATGCAGCTGAGTGGAGCAGTTATCCTACTCCTTGCCACTTTTCCCATCCTTCTAGGGCCGTGTGCCATCTCCTCAGTGGGAACAACACAACCATTTGTGGTGTCACTTTCTGAGCCAGGTGACTGAAATGACTCGAGTTCAAATGTTCCACTATCCAGGAGAGGAAAAAAATGGAGGAATATTTTTAACCCAAATCACTTTGACCTGGCACAGGGACAGGAATGTGCAGTAGGAAGGAGAGAGGGATAATGAGGTTTAATCCATCCTTCCTGGTGGAGGCAACGTGCCACATCACTGCTATGCTCCCCACTCTGGAAAGAGCTTCCTATTCTCATCTGGAGGACCCAAGGAAAATGTCCTTCCCAAATATCCTACTGCTATAGCTTTCCCAACTCTACTTGTCTAGAGGCTGAAAGAGTATCAGCCTGAGTTTGATGAGATGAAACCTGAAGGAAAGGATGGTGCTGCTCCACATGTGTCAGACAAGTGAAGCTGAGATATTGCTGAGAATCTGAGACTTATAGAATCATAAAATATGCTGAGCTGGAAGGGACCTATCAGGACCATTGAGTCCAACTCCCAGCCCTGCACAGGACACCCCAAGAATCCCACCACATGCCTGAGGGTGTTGTCCAAATGCTTCTTGAACTCAGACAGGCTTGGGGCTGTGACAACTGCCCTGGGGAACCCGTTCCAGTGCTCAGGATTTAGTAGGAGGGGCACAGGAGCAAAGGAAAAAACTCAGCTGTGGACAACCTAAGCATGGCTTGGGATAAACAAAATAGATAATTAATC
>NW_021938889.1:0-2360 GCF_001715985.3 Manacus vitellinus
GAAGGAGATGGCCAACATGAAGGGAGAGTTTGAGAAAACCAAGGAAGAGCTTGCAAAGTCTGAGGCAAAGCGGAAGGAGCTGGAGGAGAAAATGGTTTCTTTACTGAAGGAGAAAAATGACCTGCAGCTCCAAGTGCAGGCTGTGAGTATCACCATTTATTTTCCACTCGAAAAAAGGCTTATCTTTCACACATAGGTGGTCAGACAGGTCTTTTATGAACAGATGTTCATCATCATCATGGCTAGGCTTCGCGAATGAAGATTTGGGAAGGGCTCTACCCACATTTGTTACAAGCGCGCTGGTGGCTAAAAAGGTCAATACAAGATAGACAGGTCCTGTTGCAAAAGGCACAGCAGAAGGACTCCTTAGGTGGTAAATTCTGCAAGAAACAGTTCTTCCTACATTGTCTTTTCTCCTCAAGAGTGATCCTGCATACATTCTCAAAGGAAGCAGCAGCGTTATAGATGGTGTTTCTCCAGACCTCCCGACTGGAGGCCAGAGTAGATCAGTTCTGTTGATCAATATGGCCAAGGTTGAGATGTTGTTTCAGGGAGTCCTTGTATCTCCTCTTCAGGTCTTCTCTCTTGCAGCTGCCAGTGGCAAGTGGGGGGCTGGAGAGTCTCGACCGGGCTGGGGCCTTGGGAGGCACCTGAGCCCTGGGTGGGTGCAGGAGCTGGAACAGTTTGGTTTTGGTTTTGGCTCACCTGCAGCTACTGCCCAGGTTCAGTATGTTTTGGATATATTTATTACATCCTGAAAGGGTGGTCAGGACAAAGGGATGTTCCTGGGTATTTCCCTGGGATTGAGTATAGATGGGCGGCAGAAAAGAAGGGAGTGAAAGGTTTGTCCTAACTGTTTTAATGAACAGATGTTAGTTATTTGTTAAATTATGGATCATATTGAACATAAAGCTGGAAAAACTAGTGTCTTACAATAGCATGGTGAACTCAGCTAGTAGAAGAAACAAGGAGCTACAAGTGGGAGTAGGGTTCCTGCTTTCTGGGATAGACACCATCTATAAATAGCCAAGATTAAATACTCAGGACAAGATTGTACCTGAACCCCCCAGCTCCATTTGAGCAGGTGAGTTCTGCAGGCAGTAGCTCTATCTCACCAGGGCAAATGGACTTTGGACAGTAAGTCCTAGAATTCAAATTGGTGGTTGTAAATTCAGCCACTTAATAACAAATGGATAATTGCTCACCCAGGATATGGGAAATATGGCTTGAAATTTCTCCTCAGTCTAAAAAGGAATTAAGCCAGAGCTCCTGCTTTGGAACTATAGTCTCACGTCCCAGGCTTGTGCTGTTCAAGGTATTGGACTGTGTTTCCCTTGGAAAATGAAAAGAAACAGGTAGATATACCCTGCTGCAGGCTGACATTGAACCTTTCTCGGCTGTCTGAGTCCTATCCATCATGCTTTAATCCATAACCCTTTCATGTAAAACCTGTATATAAAATTTGGAGAACATATGTATTTATAATAATATTAACCCATCATCTCTGAGTAGGCAATTCATAACTCTGTATTATTCAGACATAATTTAGTACAATGCAGAATAACAAAGTGAATGAGTAATCGAGCAAAATATTTAATTTCTGAGTACTGCAATGATTTGCACCTGCAAGCTGGATTTTTTACATATGCAATAGGTGGTAGATTTATTATTAACAATAACCCATGTACCCTGCAGGAGCATATAAAAAAAATTAAAAACACCTTCAAGAAAGGAAAGTCACTGATTGGTATGTATGAAGCAAAAAGCTTGCAACTCCATTTCATTGGAAAATTAGTGACAGAGACGATCACTTTTGTGATGCCTTGAAGTGCATGAGATATTCTCACAATTGTAAATCATGACAAATAATTTTGAAAGAAAAAAAATAAAAAAAATCGAAGGCTTCCAAAGAGAGAATTTGCAGATCCATTTCCCAGACAGAAAACCTGAAAACATTAAGCTATTTGATTGGAAAGGCAATTTCAGACATGGCTTTTCTATCTGTCAATTTAGTAAGATAAAAGATATAGAAGAGGAACTTCAAAACATGATAAACATATACAATCTGTGTCTCCCCACCAGGAAGCAGATAGCCTGGCTGATGCTGAGGAAAGGTGTGACCAACTCATCAAAACCAAAATCCAGCTGGAAGCCAAAATTAAGGAAGTGACTGAAAGGGCTGAAGATGAGGAGGAAATCAATGCTGAGCTGACAGCCAAGAAGAGAAAACTGGAGGATGAATGTTCAGAGCTGAAGAAAGATATCGATGACCTTGAGCTAACACTGGCCAAGGTGGAGAAGGAAAAGCACGCCACTGAAAACAAGGTACGAGGCAGAAAATCTCACCCACACTCCAGAAA
>NW_021938890.1:0-2849 GCF_001715985.3 Manacus vitellinus
GGGGCCGGACAGGCTCCCCCTGGCCTGGGTGAGCTCCTGCACCCTCCCGGGGCAGAGGGACAGGCCTGGCTGGGGACAGAGGTGTTGCTGGCACGTAGTGGTGTGTCTGCAGAGAACTGGCAGTGGCAGTTTGTCTGTCACCCCCTAATCCTCAGGCGGGCTGTGCTGCCGCTCGGCCTTTGGTGGAGAAACAAACAGGCAGCGGTGGCAGAAATGTCACCCCGCGAGCTGCTGAGCAACAAACTGAAATATTTAATCACTGAGCCATTTACAGAGGGGCTGAACAGCAGGAGCCCTGGTGTCTAACTTGGCTGCCGCTCCTCTGTCTCCAGAGGCACCGACTGACATTTCACACTGACTGAACTGGCTCATTAAAAACCAGACATGGGCAAGACCTGTTCGTCATCTCTCCACCGAGGGTCTGTTCCCGCAGCAGGTACTTTGTCACTCTAAATTATGTTCCTCGAGCACAGTAGCTGCCAGTAAATGCTAAGCTGATCCATGCTCTCATCTGCCACTTTTTGAGTTGTTCCCCCGGGAGTGCTGCTGGATCTCCAGATGAGCATCATTGTGCTCACGCTCGGTTTCTGTTAGCGAGCCCTGGTGTTCCATATCTGTGTTTAGGAGCAGGGAAGAGCTCTGCTCTGGGACTCACTCTGCTCCTGCCTGGTCTGCTGAGCTCCCTGTGTGTGTGTCCTTAACCTCATCTGAAAAACTGGGGTGGGGGGATGCAAAAAAAAAAAAAAAAAGCTTTGAGTCTGACCGATGAAAAGAGTGAGGTGTGCTCTGGTTTTCTTCTCTTGATTGTGAAGCTTTTATAGAATCGCGGGTGGTTTGGGTTGGAAGGGACCTTTAGATGTCACCTGGTTTAGGGCAGTGAAGTTACAAGGAGTGACAGCCTGCAGGGAACCCCCGTCCTGCACCAGCTCACCAAGCCCACATGCCCCAGCTGCTCTGACTCCACTGCTGGCTGAGGCTCCTGCGGGACCCACCGAGCTGTTTGCTCAGCAGCAGCTGTAAAAGAGCTCAGATCTGCTCTGTGAGGAGATGGACAGAGAAAGGAGAAAGGGAGAAATCCTGGGAGATGGGAAGCCACGGGAGAAGGGGGGGCGAGTGGTGGGTTCAGGGACTCCCAGCCGGCACAAGAAGCCCGTTTCCATCTGAGATGTCTGGGGTGCAGCGCTGCAGTCAGACAAGGGTCTCCTTCGGGGGCATGTCCCCAGAGCTGTTGCTTTACAGGGCAGCGCCTTCCTGGCCGTGGGGCAGATGGGAAGAATTGCGTCTCCTGCCTAAAACACCGAGTCCGGAGTCGTGCGGCTCTCGGAGCCGTGAACTGTCTTAGGCGAGGGCGGGCCGCCCTCTGCAGGGAAACTCACGAAAGTGACCAAGCCTTCCTCGTCCACTGCCTGGATTAACCCGCGCAGATAACCCCTCTGGGGACCCAAACCGATGCCACCCCCAGCGCCAGAGCCCCGCTGTCACCTCACCTCCTCCATCAGACTGCCGTTCCTAGTGCCCGCGATGCGCAGGAAAGCTGCGGGAGGGTGCGCCAGCGGACGGTGATTTGACACCAAGCGTTTCCCCCTGCAGGGAGAAATAATGGTTTCACACCTCTCTGGATGAGTGTGAGCAGCCAGGGGCAGCCGTAGGGCTGGGTTTGCGGGGTGCTGAGTGCTCCCTGCCGCGGTGAGTGAAGCCAGGACGTGCTTGTCTCGCTGAATCACATCTGGCAGGTTTGTTGTTTTGTTTTGGTTTTTTCCAGGAAAGTATTTCAGCACATCAGGGCGGTGGGCAGAGTCATTTAAGTCACCTTTGCTGCCTGCACGTGTGTGTGGTTGCACGGTTGCCTGGATTGGCATGTTGGCAGCAGAAAAGGACGGAAAGGGAGATTTTACTGTTTGTCCTGAGCTGAGTCCACACTGACCAGGTCACCTGGGCTGTACCAGTGTGGCTAAAAAACATTAATTCCCATCTTCGGCTCTGACAGCACGTTCACTGCCCTCTCTGACAAAGAAGGGAGAAATCACGTTCCTCTCCCCCCACCCGGGATTGAGCTGGCAGGTGACCTGCTAAATTTAAATTTGGGCTTTTAAAACCCAAGAGGCTCGCGCTTTGTACCGTTATTTTAAAAAATTACGTGGGAAACTCCTCTTGATCTCTTATAGAGAAGCCTGTGATCTGTCAGAGGAGCTCAAAATAAGGAGCTGAAACCTTTCTGAACAGTAACCTAGCACTGCCACCAGTTTTCTTGTAGTTGTGCACCCCCCTCGATATCTGGGACAGGGGTAATGTACAGCTCTCCTTCACATGAGTTTATCAGCGGCTGAAAAAGTGCAGTGCCTTGTTGTTCAGGCCTTTGTAAGCCCTGCTGGAAAGTAAAATAGGCAGAAAGCTGCACAAATGGCAGTTGCTGTTCCTGGGAGCACATTAAATAACAAAGAGACCCCAGAACCCTCCTCGGGACAGCAGGAGGTGATCGAGCAGGCAGGTCACACAGCCTGAGCTGGGGTCCCGCAGAGAAAAGGGAGCAGCAAATCCCCCTGGAAGCCATTTCAGGGAACACGAAGAGGATAGAGGCGGTCAGGAACAACCTGACACAGATTTAGGGAGGATAAATTGTTCTAACAGCTTTCTGTGACGGCTGCCTCTTGGTTTTCTCCCTTCGCCGCCCTGCCTTTATGTCCCAGAGCAGAGGAGGAGAGGCTTCTGCAGCTCCGTCCCGCCGTCTTTAACCCCCACATGCTTTTTGGCACTGGCTTCATTCGGCCTCAGCCCACCCGATCCTTGAATTGAGGAAAACAAAACTCAGCTGGGGGAAAAAAAAAAACAACAAAAAAACCCCACAAAAC
>NW_021938891.1:0-2354 GCF_001715985.3 Manacus vitellinus
GAAACTTTAAAGACAGACATGGCAGCTAAGAAGTTGTTAAAATGTTGTGGAATAGACATGACAAGAACTGTCTGAATGGCTTAAGTATAATGTGTCCTAGCCTAGGGGAGCAGGGAATAGTAATACTCTCCTGTCCCAAAACAGCAGGCATTTTCACAAATACCGAATTTTATATAAATCAGTATGTTCCCTCTACAGGTTTTCCCCTAAGCATAAATTTAAGCACTTCTGAGAACCTCTGCTGATGGCTCATTTCTTATTTTTGCCTCTTGAAGGAAATAGTTCATTAATCTTTAGTCATAGAATATCCCTCAGATGAAAGGAACCCTCAAGGATCATCAGGTCCCACTCCTGGCCTTGCACAGGATACCCCAAGAATCACACAATGTGCCTGAGATTGATGTCCAAATGATTCTTGAGCTCTGGAAGAACTGGTGTTGTGACCACTTCCCTGGGAAACCTGTTCCAGTGCCTAACCACCACCTGGGTGAAAAACATTTTCCTAATATTCAACCTAAATCTCCCATGGTCAATAAATATGTCCTATGCCAATTAAATTAAGAAAAAGCGGAGAAAAGAGAAAACTTCCCAATTATTTTCAAGAGCAAGCATCATCCATTCTCACCCTTTTTCAGTAAAATTTGAATGTCTTTTTCCAAATAAATTTATTTTCATAGATTCATTGCCAAAATACCTGTATTTGCCATAGATTTAATTCATATATATATATATATATATATGGATGCAAAATTACATTAATTTCCTTGATTTATGGACTCAAGAGTTTCCTGGGGTGGAACACCCTACATGCATCTCAGTACAAGAGTGTAGAGTGCCTTCTTTTTGTAGCAGTTCCACAATTAAGACAAATCAACAGGCAAGTCCTGCTCATTCACATTCTCCTAAGAAACTGGGAAAAGCCAATCCATAAGGAATCTTAGAATTGGTACTACAATTAGTACTACAATACACTAAGAGAAAAATAGTCAAATAGAGATAAAGCATAACAGGTTAGTTCTCATCACATGTATACATGTACATTGCTGTAGGGGAAGAAACTGTTGAGACACAGAGTGGGATTCATCTCCCCAAACTTTAGTTATTCCCAATGTACCTGTCCACATCTAAGCTGGCTCACTGACCTCACTGTGTAGACAACTGAATGAAACAGGCATTTTTAGGGTGTATCTGTGGTATTTTCAAGATCTAAAGCAAAATGAAACTAATCCCACTCTAAAAATACCATTTTTATCCGTCACCCATAAAGTGAGCCTAGAGTCATTAGCTGGAGCTACTTTGATTTAGTTGCAGCTACATTTAGATTTAGTTGTAGCTCTGCCAACTCTTTAGTTAGGACTCATTATTTCTTAAGATTGCTTGGAACCAAAGGTCCTCCTGTTTGTCAGTGGTGGGAGTAGGGACTGCTTCAGCAAGAGTCTAAAATAATTCCCAGCTTGTGAGTGACAGGTATGAGTATGGGATTAGAGTGCAGCAATTACTAGCAAATCATTGTTTCATCTTACTTATTTTACATTAATACTGTACAGTCTTTTCTGATGCAGAGATTTCCAAAGAGAAAGCCATTATGAGAATTAGTTTCAGAAAAAGAGAGCTGTATAGAGCCCTTATGAACCAAAGCATGTTCTCCTGCAAAGATCTTATAATCAACAAGTTTGATCTACACAGGATCATACCTTAACTATATAGAATTCAAGTCAAGGTACAGAACATGAGTTCAACAAGGAAAGAGACTTTTTTGCATGGGGCTGCTGTACTGGGACAGCACATCAGCCTTGTCTCACTTGGAGCAAGAAAAGCCATGTGAAAGGAAAACCAACTATCCATACCATTCCACCACAGCTCCCTCCATGGTAAGAATTTCCTCTTGGGCTCTTCAGACAAGTGGAGGGGGCTTGACAATCATGAGTTTGAGAATTGCAATGCCTTCCTCTATTTTTGAACAAGATGTTGTGAGGGAAAAGTTGCATTCCTGGAAAAGTTGCATGCTCACCTGAGGCATAGCACCAGAAATTTCCATCACTCCCCTTAGCCCCTGAGCAGAACTACAATCTTGCCAACCTGCATAGCTCTCCTCCATAAGCAGGGTAAGCTTAAGAGGGTTGATCAAGGAGGCATCACCTCTAATACTGAAATATGACTCCTAAAGCTGGTTCAAGTAGTCTGGTATTTCTACTCTGCTTTATAAGGACTCATCCACCATCACACAACTCCCATTATCAAAACTGTGTTCTCATTCCACAGGGTATTGTGGAATTTCTTGGTGAGGAGTAAGGTGTGTTTAATAGAAATATGTATTATATCCAAGAGTCATCACATCATTTCACTTTAAGAGC
>NW_021938892.1:0-2350 GCF_001715985.3 Manacus vitellinus
CACATCACAAATACAGTCTCAAGTTAACTTTTCAATTATCTAGTTAAGGCAATGATGAATTATCCCCAGAAGTAATAATCACAATACAATAGCAGAAAGGTTGCTTTTTCAATCCTAAAATAATCACTTCTCAAAAACAATTGGTGAGGTCAATTACTGAATGTGATATGCCATGTAACTTTTCTTATGTTTGCCTTGCTCTCAGACTATTTTTTGGGTGGAATCCTAATTATCCTAGTAACCTAGTTATCCTAGTACATGGAACTCAAGAGAATTATCAAGAATGCTTGTGCCCCTCTTGACATTCTAATCCTGAGGGACTCATCAAGCAGCAAAGCCACAGCCTTGTAAGTGTATTTTATACACAGACCTATGGTATCACGGTCACAAATGTCCATATTCCTCTTGGCTGATCTTAGAATTGGTTAAATAACACTGGCTGTTTGCAGTCTTCTGCCCCCATACCAGAGGTCCTCCTGCTTGTCCTGTGTCCATTTTTGAATATCAGTGCTCTGATTCCCGTCCCTCTTCCCAGAAAGATAGTGATGCTGCTGAAATTCAGAATTAATGAGGCAATAAGGAACTGGGTGTTAGTAGCCACTGTTTAATACTGGCAGAAGTGATATTTTGTGAGATTCTTCCTGGGGTTGCAGAGGAGGAGAACTTAATTTCCATTTGGCTGTCTTCTGAAATCCCAGCTCTGCAGGTCTCTGCTGCATCATGTTCAGTGAGCACTGCAGGATTGCCTTGCCATCTGCTTTTACACCCTAAGGATCAGGATGAGTAGCCATTCACCAAAAGTTCATAACTTGCAAATCATTGCCTAAAGTAATCCTTGGCTCTAAGCATTAGACAACTCCCTCCAAAAACACCCCAGTGTCACACCTCTGGACAGGATGGAGACGCTTCTCACTGTCTGCTCCAGAAGGTCTCAGAAGTGCAAATCCCAAACCTGAACATTGTTGCCAACCCCCAGAACCCCAATATCTGATTAAAATCTCCTTCCTGGGACCATTCACTCAAGACTTTCCTCTGAGAACCCTCCCACCAATATATCAAATATTTCAGTTGTGTGGTTCAAACCACTTATGGCAGCATGTGCATGTATACATTTATTAAAATGCACATATTCATTTAATTCTCACCAACGTCTGCCTTATTAGCAAAATCCTCTTCCTCACATTGCTGAAACAATGACCTTTATATTATAAATTCAATGATTCATAAAACAGATGGTGCAGACATAAAAAAAGAAAAGAAAGAAGACAACAAATGAACCCCTGGCTTGTCCAGTTGCAAGGACCAAAGTGTGCATATGAAAATAATCTTGCAGATCTGGCTGTGTTAGCAAACCCATATGGTCTTAATCATGTTACATGGTACCCTTGAGTGGAAACTTATTAGCATCTCCTTGTTTTGCTGTTGATGAATAGTATGCAAGAAGCTATCTGATGGTGGTGGTGAGATATTTCACATCAGGGAGCGAGATTAGGTATTCACAGGATTTGTACTGTTTGTAGGATTCAGGATTCATGCTGGTGTTGAATAGACATTGTGATATAAAGGGAAAGAAAAGTGGTACTAATGTGGCTGCAGCTGTGCTTAAGATATGTAAAGAAGAGAAGTCCTGTCAGTTTAAACAGCAGAATTGACCAAAAGAAAGTTCTGTGTAACAGAAAGCTCATCTCTATGAGTTACTCTTGTTAAAAGGTATTGACTTCCTACCAAACTCTGCGAGAAATTAAAGGGGAAAGAAATCTTACATTGTCATTAACCCACGTGATTGTTTTTCCAAGCCTTGCAGGAGGCTTCTGAACTGGCCTCGGAGAGGATCCCTCCTTGCTTTTATCTTTAATCCTGAGTCTAAGAAGTTGATTTGTGCATTTTCTTCATTCTCTCTTACTAAAGATGAGGTCCATATAGGGGTTGGGGGGGGGTTGGGTTGGTTTTTACTGATTTTCCCTCCTTGGTGTACTGTTCCCCATGACTGACACGAGCTCATTCCTCTCGTACTTCAGGCCCTCTTAACACAAACTAGCTCTCTCTGTTCATGGGGTGCTGTGCTAAGCTGGTAATTCCTGCAGAAAAGATATGGTTTTCCTTTTGATTGTGGCAGTTTCTAATCTGTGGTACCTGGATATTCAGATTCTATACCCTGTGCCCATATTTCCTGATCATACTCATAGCAGAAAAGGTCTTAAAGGAGAAGACAGATTCTTGCAAGGAGGATTTATGTGTATGTGCTAATATAATTATTGGAGACATGCTAATATGTGATCACTGCATGGAAACAGACTCTCATCTATAGAAAGTCAAAAAAGTTAATATAATATTGGCTTTCGTATTGCTA
>NW_021938893.1:0-2347 GCF_001715985.3 Manacus vitellinus
ATGTCACAGAGGTGGATGTGATGTCACAGAGGAGGACATGATGTCATAGGAGACATGCGATGTCACAGAACAGGATGTGATTTCGTATGAGAGCTGTGATTTCACAGAGGAGGATGTGATGTCACAGGAAAGCTGTGGTGTTATAGGAGAGCTGTGATGTCACAGGGGAGGATGTGATGTCACAGAGGAGAACGCGATGTCACAGAGGAGGATGTGATGTCACAGGGGAGCTGTGATGTCATAGGAGAGCTGTGATGTCATAAGAGACGTGATGTCTCAGAGGAGGATGTGATGTCACAGAGGAGGATGTGATGTCACAGGAGAGCTGTGATGTCATAGGAGAGCTGTGATGTCACAGAGGAGGAGGTGATGTCATAGAGGAGGTGTGATTACATAGGAGACATGCGATGTCACAGAGGAGGATGTGATGTCACAGAGGAGGATGTGATGTCACAGGGGAGCTGTGATGTCACAGAAGAGGATGTGATGTCATAGGAGATATGTGATGTCACAGAGGAGGATGTGATGTCACAGGAGAGCTGTGTTGTCACAGAGGAGGATGTGATGTCACTAAGGTAGATGTGATGTCACTATGGAGGATGTGATGTCACAGAGGAGAATGTGATGTCATAGGAGACATGCATGTCACAGAGGAGGATGTGATGTCATAGGACAGCAGTGATGTCACAGAGAGGGATGTGATGTCACAGAGGAGGATGTGATGTCACAGAGGAGGATGTGATGTCAGAGGAGACCTCTGATGTCACAGAGGAGGATGTGATGTCATAGGACAGCAGTGATCTCACAGAGGAGGATGTGATGTCCCAGAGGAGGATGTGATGTCACTGGAGAGCTGTGATGTCATAGAAGACATGCAATGACACAGAGGAGGATGTGATGTCACAGAGGAGGATGTGATGTCACAGAGGGGGATGTGATGTCATAGGGGAGCTGTGATGTCACAGAGGAGGATATGATGTCATAGGAGACATGCGATGTCACAGAACAGGATGTGATTTCGTAGGAGAGCTGTGATGTCACAGAGGAGGATGTGATGTCATAGGAGAGCTGTGATGTCACAGAGGAGGATGTGATGTCATAGGAGAGCTGTGATGTCACAGAGGAGGATGTGATGTCATAGGAGACATGCGATGTCACAGAGGAGCATGTGATGTCACAGGAAAGCTGTGGTGTCATAGGAGAGCTGTATTATCACAGAGGTGGATGTGATGTCATAGGAGGCCTGTGACATCACAGAGGAGGATGTGATGTCACAGGGAGCTGTTACGTCACAGAGAAAGATGTGATGTCACAGGGAGAATTTGATGTCACTGGGAACTGTGATATCACAGGAGAGGTGTGATATCATGTTATAGATGAGATGTGATGTCACAGAGGAGGATGTGATGTCATAGGGGAGCTGTGATGTCATAGAGAAGGATGTGATGTCACGGGAGATGTGTGATATCATGTTATAGATGAGATGTGATGTCACAGATGAGGATGTGATGTCACAGAGGAGGATGTGACGTCATATGATAGATGTGACTCAGGGAGGAGCCGAGGTTGGGGAGGGCAAAACCGGCCCCAGAATGGATCTGGAATGGAGACCCCCCCTGCGTTCCCCTGTGTCAACCTGCTCTGGGGGCTTTGGGAGGGCACCTCCCCCTCAATGGGCATCCAGCTCACCCTAAAGGTGCCAGGACCACCACACAGACCCCCAAGGACCCCCTAAATCCATCCAGAGCCCACCCAGGACCCCCTCAATCCCCTTTTCTGGGGGACCTTTAGGGGCACTGGTGGCTGAGCTGGGCAGCAAAGTTCATACCTGTCTACAGCCTGAGTCACTGAAATGCTGATTTTTAAGCACAGAAAGGAGAAGTTTGAGGCAGTTTGTTGAAGGCAGAAGGACTGATTTCTCATGTATTTTAATTACTTCTGACATGCTTCAAAGCCTGGTTTTCAGGGTTTTATTTAATTTGGCAAGTTCTTGGGGTTTTCTTGGGATTTTCTTTGTGTGTGGGGTGGGTGGGTTGGTTGTTTTTACAGTTACTTGTTTCATATACTTGGTGCTTTTCCCAGGAGAACATTGATTTGTGTAGAGACAAAATCCCTGGAGAATATCTTAATCTGGGGATAAAAATACTCCCCTGGGAAGGATGCAGGATGAGTTGGTATTATTTATTTAAGAGTTTCAGGCCCACAATGAGCAGTTTCAGTCAAATTTTCTAAGTGACTGAGGAACCCTTTTTTCCAAATGTGCTCCCCTGAGGCAGTTTCAAATCCCCAGTTGTGATTCAGTTTTCTGGAATGATTCTAAATGAATTAAATGCTTTTTTTGGCCATC
>NW_021938894.1:0-21370 GCF_001715985.3 Manacus vitellinus
GCAAAAGAAGCAGCTTTCAGGAAGTGGAAATGAGGACTGGTGGCTTGGGAGGAATACAGGGAAACTGTAAGAGAAGCTAGGGACAAGGTTAGGGAAGCCAAGGCCCATTAGAATTGAGTCTGGCCAAGGATATTAAGGATAACAGGAAGGGATTCTATAGATATGTTGCAAGCAAGACGAGGGATAATGTGGGTCCTCACCAGAAGGAAACAAGAGACCTGGCTACCCTGGACAAAGAGAAGGCTGAGGTTCTCAACAACTTCTATGCCTCAGTCTTCAACACCAAGTGCTGCAGCCACGCCACCCAAGTCAGGAAAGGCAAATGCAGGGGTTGAGAGAATGAAGACCCTGAGCCCCCTGTAGGAGAGGATAAGGTTTGAGACCATCTAAGGAACCTGAATGTAAACAAGTCCATGGGACCAAACAAAATCCATCCATAGGTCCTGAGGGAATTGGCAGACAAAGTTGCTAAGCCACTATCCATCATTTCTGAAAAATTGTGGCAGTTACATGAAGTCCCTGATGACTTGAAAAAGGGAAATATAACTCCCATTTTTAAAAAGGGGAAAGCAGAAGACCCAGGGAACTACAGACCAGTCAGTGTTACCTCTGCACCAAGCAAGATCGTGGAGCAGATTCTCTTGAAAACTATGATAAGGCATATGGAAAACAAAGGGATGATTGGAAACAGCCAACGTGGCTTTATAAAGGCAAAATCATGTTTGACAAAACTGGTGATTTTCTATGATGGTGCTACAGCATTGGTGGGTGGGGAAGAGGAGGGGACCCTCAGTCAGTTTGCAGAGGACAGGTTGGGTGAGAGTGTGTGTCTTCTACAGGACAGGAGGGCTCTACAGGGGGATCTGGAGAGGGACAGGGATTGGGCTGTCCAGGTGGATCCTGAAGCACCCCATTCCTCCACCCCTCCCTGACTACTCATGATTACTACGCCCTTTTCTCCTCTGGGTCCAGCGCCGCCACCACCGCTGGGACCTCAGACGGATGCAGAAGCCCCGGCGGCGCTGAACAAAGCGTGTCTGCGAGGCCTCCAGGGATCTCTGGAGCCAGGCACGGAGCTTCCCCAGGAACCATCCAGCGGTGGTGCTGCTGTATTGCACCTCCATGGAGCTGCTGCTGCTGCTGCTGCAGCTTTCCAACACTGTGGGATTTACAATCACCACTAGTCTAGGGAGCAGCCTGGCCATCAGCACGGATCTTCTGCGTTGCAGTGTCATGTAGTCCCTGCTGCACTGTCCTGTGTTCTTACGTTTGGCTTCTTCTGTCCCCTCATTCATGTCCGGCCCTGGCAGCTCCACTGCAAGGCACTGGGGAGACTCTCTGCCCCCTAGCAGTCCCGGCAGCTCCACTGGCACCTCGGTCTGGAGCACCCTGCAGTCCCCTCCTCTGTATTGCTGCTGGGCCAGCTGTGCCTTCAGCTCGCTCTGCTGCTCCTCAGTGAGCGCCGGGGAGTCCTGGGAGCTCTGGATGAACCTTGGGAAATGCTTCCTGTAGCTCATGGAACTTCGTTGGGAGCTGCCAGGGGACGTGTCTGCCGATTCCTGCGCCCTGTCCACGCTGCTCTGCTCCTCCGGCTGGGCTCTCGCTGCCCTTGGACACCTCCAGTTCTGCAGGATCCTCTGCAGGAACCACGGATGGCTGAGACAGGAGCAGCTCCTGGGCCCACCCCACAGCCCCCACGATGCTCCACATGCCACCCCAGCCCACCCTAAACCAACCCAGCCCACAGAGCCGTGCAGAGGCACCTACCCAGAGACGCTTGTCCCGCAGCACGACAGCGACCAGGAGGAGCTGCAGCACCAGGATCATGACTGCAACCAGCTCCCCCATGGTGAACATGTCGAGGGACCTCATGGCACCATCCCTGCCACTCCAGGTCACCAGCACAGGCTGGGGACGAGCTTCCCCAGTGACCTGCGGGGTCCCAGTGATGGGATCCCAACACTGCTGGGGTGGCAGAGGCTGAGGTGGTGCCCACCTGCAGTGCCCCGTGTCCTGGGGCCTGTTATAGCCCTTTGTGACATCATGGGGCAGGCAGAGCCCCCTTTGTGACATCACAGGACAGGCATGGCCCCTTTTATGACATCATGGGGCAGGCAGAGCCCCCTTTGTGACATCACAGGTCAGGTGGGGCCCCCTTTGTGACACTGGGAGTTCCCAGGAGCCCCAGGGAGAGCCCTCGCTGCCTCAGGCAGTGACCCTGCATTCCAGGTTGTCCTGCTCAAACCGTTGGGATTCCTAAGGTCAGTTGGGTTGTAACAATTCCATTTGACATCACGAATCTGTTTTCAGCTGTTGTTGGATCTGTAACTGCTGGGTTTAACTAGTTCATCAAATAAATCTCTTTTGAATAGGTGGTTTATCTCAATTTCAGGACCCTCCATGACACAAGAGCAGTGATCATCCCCCTGGGCTGGGCACGGTGAGGTCGGACCTCAAATCCTGGGGTCAGTTTTGGGCCCCACACGACAATAAAGACATTGAGGTGCTGGAGTATGTCTGGAGAAGGGCAATGGAGCTGAAAAAGGGTTTTGTGCTTTACCCCCCCCTGCCAATTCAGTAAGGAAAAAAAAAAGGGAGAAAGAAACTCATAAGGTGAGACAATTCAGTAACTAGAAAAAAATTCTGAAAATATTAGAAGAGAGAAAACAAACAAGGTGAGAAGAAAACCAAAGCAAATGTGAACAATTTCTCTGCATCCAACAAATGATGTGCAGTCAGTCAGAGAATCATCATGGAATCACAGGATTGGATTGCAAGGGACCTTGAAGATCATCAAATACCACTTCACTACTATAGGCAGGGAACCTCCCACTGGACCAGGTTGCTCTCCAAGCCCTGTCCAACCTGGCTTTGGACACTTCCAGGGATGGGGCAGCGACAGTTTCTCTGGGCAACCTGTGCCAGGGCCTCCCCACCCTCACAGGGAAGGATTCCTTCCCAATCTCCCATCTATCCCTGCCCTCTGGCAGTGGAAGCCATTCCCCCTTGTCCTGTCCCTCCAGCCCTTGTCCCCAGTCCCTCTCCAGCTCTCCTGGAGCCCCTTTAGGCTCTGGAAGGGGCTTTGAGGTCTCCCCAGAGCCTTCTCTTCTCCAGGTGAACACTCCCAGCTCTCCCAGCCTGACTCCAGAGCAGAGAGGCTCCAGCACTTTGAGCTTCTCCATGGCCTCCTTTGGACTTGCTCCAGCAGCTCCACATCCTGAAGGAGTGGATGCCATCCAGATGGACCTGAACAAGCTCAAGAAGTGGGCCCATGGGAGTCTCATTAAGTCCAATAAGGCCAAGTGCTGGTGCTGCACCTGGGTCAGGGCAACCCCAAATATTAATCCAGGTTGGGGGATAAACACATTGAGAGCAGTCCTGGGAGAAGGATCTGGGGATGCTGGTGGGGGAGAGGCTGGACATGGCCCAGTCCAGAACCTCTTGTGTGCTCGGCTAATCCCATAGCGTGGGCAGCAGGGCAGGGAGGGATTCTGCCCCTCTGTTCCCTTGGGTGAGACCTCACCTGCAGAGCTGCCTCCAGCCTTGAGGAATCAGCACAGGAAGGACATCACCTTGTTGGACCAAGTCCAGATGTGGCTGAAGAACCTCAGCTATGAGGAAAGGCTGAGAGAACTGGGATTGTTCAGCCTGGAGAAGGGTTTGGGGTGACCTAACTGCAGCCTTCCAGTACCTGAAGGGAGCCTACAAGAAAGATGGAGAGAGACTATTTCCAAGGACCTGGAGGGAAAGGACAAGAGGGAATGGCTTCCCACTGACAGAGGGCAGGGTTAGATGGGATATTGGGAAGGATTTCTTCCCTGGGAGGGTGGGGAGGCCCTGGTGCAGGTTGCCCAGAGAAACTGTCGCTGCCCCATCCCTGGAAGTGTCCAAGGCCAGCGTGGACAGGGCTTGGAGCAACCTGGGATAGTGGAAAGTGTCCCTGCCCATGTAAGGGGTGTGGAACTGGATGATCTGCCTTGCAACCCAAACCATTCTATGGTTCTATGAATTCAGGTTAGACTTTGTTCAGATTTTGAACAAAGTCTGACCCTCACTTCACCTCTAAGACCTTCTGCTGCAGCTGCTTCTCAGGCACTTTATTTATAGTAATAGGAAGAGCTGTACAAAAGCAAAGGCCAGTGAGCTGTGATCCCCTTTCTCTAAACTGTCCCTCCTGATCCCACCTTCACAAATGCGTTCTGGATACAAAGCCCTTGTGGAAATCTTGGACCTCTGAGTGAATAGATGTCTCCCCACAGTGCAGCAGCACAGTTCAGCCCTGCTTGGTCCCAGTCAGTGACTGGTCAGGATGCTGCTGAGGCTCAGTGAGACAGGCTCTGGGTTCAGGTGTGTCCCAAAGGAGAAGCAGTTACCACCACCACCAATAACCAACAACTCCTTCTCATTTGGCAGAAAGACACTGCTATGATTATGTAGCATTAATGGCCACTCCAGATGCTCCTGAAAAAGGAAAGAAGATTTTCAATATACAAGACTTCACATGGTTCACCGTATCACCCATGAATGTGGGCAAAAAGATAGATTGAGAATACAGGAACAAGGAACCCATGAGGTGTAATCCTCCAGTACACCCACCCACCCCCCAATTTGCAGTTCAGTGCTTTTGATGGGAGAGAATGTCTTGGTAATCCTTGAACCCTAATGCTTTCCGAAAAGGGTGACACCAGTCACTTTTTGATTCAATGGAAGCCTTTAGCATTCCTGGCCTGTGGCAAGGAGTTCCAAAGCTTACTATGGAACTGGTAGGTTCAAAAGCCTGAAGAGTTTCACCAAAGCCAAAGCAAACAGCTCATAAGCAAAGGCAGCTACCAATCCACCTGCATCCACTTATTCAACGTAAACAAAAAAGTTATATTTTTTTAGATACAACTTTATTACCACCTTACCCACCCTCACTGCTGTCCAAGGGCAGCCTATTTTATCTAAAGGATATGAGGCCCCTTACAACTTCTGCTACAGACAGTAACTAAAAACTGAGCTGCATTTAAGCATGCTTCATGCTTTATGCCTCCAAGAACATGCCGTAAGGTCAGTCAGATGCACACATACTGTCCACTGTGACCTGTCACAAATTCCAGTTTCACCAAGGACAGGTTCCATATGTACAGCTATCTAAAGACAGTTGTTTCTTTATGTAAAAGAAATAACTTGTCAAGCAACAGAAGTTTTCTTATAGAATTACAGAATGATTTGGGACTTAAGGGACTTTTAAAGGCCATCTCTTTCCACCCCCTGCCATGGACATGGACACCTTCCACTATCCCAGGTTGCTCCAAGCCCTGTCCAACATGGCCTTGGACACTTCCAGGGATGTGGCAGCCACAGCTTCTCTGGGCAACCTGGGCCAGGGCTTCACCACACTCTTTGTAAAAAACTTCTTCCTTATACCTAGTTTAAAGCTACTGTCCTTTAGATGAAAACTATCACCTCTTGTCCTATCACTACAGGCCCAGCTAAAAAGTCTGTCCCCATCTTTCTCATAAGTCCCCTTTAGGCACTGGAAGGGCCTCTAAGGTCTCCCCAGAGCCCTCTTCCTCCAGGCTGAACCGCCCCAACTCTCTCAGCATATCCTCACAGGAAACATGCTCCAGCTCTCTGATCATCTTTGTGGCCCTGCTCTGGACTCACTCCAGCAGATGCACGTCTTTCTTTTACTCCAGACAGTATTATCTGAGATAAGGGCTACTCACACATGCAGACCAAGTTTTGCTCGGAGTGTGCCAAAATCCTGCTATGTGACACCACCTGTATGACTGTTCTTCAGTGATTCGTAGAAGAAAGTCACAGAACAGTTAAAGTTGGAAGGGACCTGTGAGCATCATCCAGTCCAACCACCCCTTTTCAAAGCAGGCTCCACTACAGCAGGTTGCTCAGTACCCTGCCCAGTCAGGTTTTGAATATCTCCAATAGTGGAGACACCACAGCCTCTCTGTTCAGTGTTCAGTGAGCCTTACAGTAAACTTTTCTTATGTTTCAGTGGAGTTTCCAGTATTTCCATGCTGTTTTTTCTTGTATTCCAGGGAGCAGCTATAACACACTGCAGTTTCCACCAAGAAGTTCTCAATGCAATTATACCGCAGACCTCCATAAAGACTCACTGAGGCTCTGGTTTGATCTGTTCCCTTCCTCCACAGGTATCCCAAAGGGACTAGATTTGTGCCCATTTCAGTTCTACTGCCCCTGTCTAGAACAGAGCAGCTTTATGTCCTCCAGTCTTCTGCCATGCAGTGTCTGTCTCTCTCTTAATACTGTTATGTTCTCTGTACTGGTAAAAGCGCTTCAAAATCAGATTCTACCTCGAACAGGGAATGTTTATTCCACTCCCAGCTTTGCCGACTTTGCTTTCTCTACTCAGTTTCAAGGAACAGCTCTAAAGTTATCATCTTCCTTCATACAACATTGAAAGAAAAATTTCGGTCCTTACCACATTAATCACATAGTCCAAGCAGAGGCCAGTCATTAAGTCAATGACAGTGATGCCTGGCACGGAGGACGCGTGAAACCACACTCCGCCAACGAGCAGAAGCTTTCCTTCATGCACATGTGCAGTATGTGAATACCTGTGAGTTCAAAATGAGATTGAACCCCATTAGTAAGGGAGGTTGGTAGAGACAGGCTGAAGATTCACTGATGAATGCTCTAAGCACCCTGGTCTAGTTGAAGATGTCCCGGCTCATTGCAGGGAGGTTGGACTAGATAGCCTTTAAAACGTGCCTTCCAAATAAAACTATTCTATGATGTTATAAACACATTCTGCTCACCTTGGGATGAGAGGAGGGTATGTCTCTACTGCCTGCCACTGAAAGCCATGTTCAAGCTTCCTCAGAAGGAAAACTGAACCCAAGGGCTGCTCAGCTGCTCCCAGACCTCCTGCGATGAGCGCTCCTCCTTCCCAGCTGCAGGCACTGTGAGAGTGGCGGCTTTCTGGGACTGGACCGTCAACAGCAATCTAGAAAAACACAAGTCCAAGGCTGCAGTTTGCCAAGCTAAGAGTCTTCTTAATGCCCAGGCTTTTAAATGACTTTTTCCTCTGTGGTTGAGTTTTCTGACACCCAACCTTATCCACACGTTCCTCTAGAGACTGCTAAATACAAGTGCTTCCAATTACACTATCTCAAATATTTCTCTGGGCCTCAGTATATTTAATATAATCAGTCTTTAGAGGGTTTATTTCTGCACATTTATTACAGGTAACTTTATCTGCATTCTTGCATGCTGCTTTCTGCTCAAGAGATACACCTGAGAACCCTGAGTTTGTTTCCATTTCCATAGTCCACATGGACTATGGCAGTGACCAGCAAAGCAGGTGATCAGTGGCTCAAACCACAGAGCAGGATAGCAGGCTGAACTGCAGGACTAAAATGCAGAAAAAAACCCCTTCAGTGCAAGTACTAAAGGAAAAAATGTAAGATCAGGTGTTTAAAGAAATATCATAGCAAGCAAGCGGTGGAGAAAAATTCGGAGGCCACCTTGTCCATCCCTTTCCCCTAAAATAAATGAAACTATATCTATTATCATCTGCATAGATGTTTATATAATAGCTTCTGAAAGTCTGCAGTGACAAGAATTTATTGCCTCTTTAGGCAGTCTGTTGCAGCACTTGGCTAGCCTAACTCCACAATCAATAGCTTATCTTAGGGTCCAGTTGATTCCCTGCACTACTCAAAGTAAAAATGGAGAGCAATTTTTTTGTCTTCTCTGCAGTGATATTTTACATATTTGAAGATTTATTTCTATCTTGAATCTTCTCCAAGTCCTTCAAAACCTTCCCTTGTGAGGTATGTGGTTACTCTCGTATACCTCTATACAGCTGTACTGCACCCTGTCCATCTCTTTTTCAGCAATCAGCTTTGGGTATTTTACAAGAATTCTGCTGGGAACATTGAAGAAAATAAAAGGAGCAATTCATGTGGCTTACAGATAACAGTCCTGGTTACATATTTGAAGACAGAGTTTAGGCCTCCCACAACACCATGATATTGCTTACTCATGTTTAGCTCGTGAGCTCCTACAGTTATGCATCTCTCACCCTATGGTTGTGCTACGTAAAAGGTTGGGCTCAAACACTCGGAGTAAATGGGGTTATACCAGGCTGGTGGCCAGTCACCAGTAAGTTCATGAGAGGGGAAGTCCTCTAACTCAATTCCCTTTTATGACACGTTCAGCAATCTAGTTGACTGAGGGAAGACAGCAGATGTGGGAGTGGTTTTGATTTTAGCAAAGCCTTTTATACTGTCTCTAACAGTATTCTTCTGCAAAAATGTCCGGCATACAGCTAGATAAGTCTACGATGCGAGAGGCCAAAGAAGACAGAGACAGAATGTTCTCAGTAGCATCCAGCAACAGGACAAAAGGCCATGGGCACAAACTGGCATACAAAGAAATCCACTTAAACATACAACCCCTCACATTGTACTATCAGGGTCATCAAGGACTGTCTGTGAAGATTGTATTCCAGTAAAAAGCAGGATGTTTAGAAGTCAGCTCTAACTTGAATCACCATGGAGTACATTCTTACCACAGTGTTGGAGAGTTCTCGAGTGTGCAGGAAATACCAATCCCCAAGCACAGGCTCCAGAGCAGAGCGGCCCCCATACACAAACAGGTACTGTTCACCTACAGAAACAGACAACCAGGTGAAAAGGGAAGTTAGAATTTGGTATGTCACCAAAGCAAAAATTTCTGTCTACACAGAAGGGAAGTTGACTGAAGACAGAAATTAAGGCAGTCAGGCAGAAGCTCTATATACTATTTCTAGAAGACATCCTGCAACCTGAGAAACAACACCAGACTTCATCAATAAATACAAGAAATTGTTTCACAGATACTGGAACTACTCTTGTACCTAGATCTTTTATAAGACACATGGAATCACAGATTCACAGAATATGCTGAGTTGGAAGGAACCCATAAGGATCATCAAGTCCCACCCTTAGCCCTGCACATGACCATCCTAAACACTCTAAGAACCTGCACTCTTCATGTTTGTGGTCATTCAGAAGATCACATCATCCACTTACATTATGTAGCTGCTGAATGGTTACGGTCTGGAATGTTTAAGGAACGGAAATCACACACCCTAGTCTCAAAATGAAGAGGGGAAAACATGCTTTCCAATATACCTAATAGACTCAGGGAATGGAACTCTAGGCAATGGAAAAGTGACTCCTGTAGAACTAATAAAACTAGAAAACACTAAGTATCTAAATCACAGCAGCTCAAGGACATCTATTCATCTCAGGAAAACTGATAATAACACGAATGTGTATTTGTTAATATGGAGAAGCCTCAAAAAGGAGGTTAAAAAGGGTGCAAACGTCTTTGGATAGATGTCAAGGATGTGCATTTACTGCACTATGCCCTGTCCTTTCACTCCTTGAGAATGGACTGTGTCGACAACACCAGGGTTGGTCGCTTCCTTCAGCTACAAAGCAACATCAAGGCAAAAATAAGATGAAACAATACAGTCTGACAAAGACAAAAACAATAATATTTATAAAATTTTACTTACCCATTTCACATTTGCTTCTTTGATACAAAATTCTGACTGGAAGGCTGAGCTCTAAACTACATCACACTTTTAACTAAACATTGTTCCACAAATGGAAAGTATGCTCCAGACTAGACTACCAATTGCTTAACAGTTCCCTTCTGCTCTCCTTGGAGAGCTCCCTGTCCACTGGCAGGAATGGGACAGCTTAGGAAAGGACAGCTTTCACCTCCTGAATGCTTAAGTTTTTGCCCCTTACAGTCAGGATCTTTTACTAGGCCAACCTTCAGCTTGCTACTGCAGGACCTGATTCTAGAGCCATTCACAACTACTTTGTCAATTCCTAGTAGAAAAGTAACACTTCTGAGGCACTTCTGGATAAAGAGCTAGGAATTCTGCTCAAAAAAAATATCCTTTGGAGATAGCAAAACTTCCTTCTGGTGTGATCAAGAATGAATAACTTCAGCCATAAATGATCTCAAAGAATCAGTCTTCCAGAACAGATTACATCCCTAGGTTTCAATTCCACTTACCACTGGGGGTTATGTAGCATATGAAATATAAAATTACTGCATTTCAAGTGCCAAGATCTCAGAGCCTCTTTTAATTTCATTCCTACTGGCAGGCTTGAGAAGTGGGTCAATATGAAGTTCAACAAGACTGAGTACAAGGTCCTGCATATCTATGGCCATTTCCACTCTTTCCAGGCTTTTTACCTTTGAATGTCACTTCAGTTGTGCTGTGTCTCCAACGCAAAGTTGCTGGTTCAGCAGCAGGCTGCAGATTTACAAGCTCCACTGCAATGTCATCTGGGTCTGAAGCATTATAGGTTTCGGGGAACTTTAGCCACAACATTCCCAAACCTGCATTTGATGGGGACATTCGTCCTCCTACCACCAGGGCCAGACTGTCTGAGAGACAGGACACAGTATGGTACAACCGCTCACCTGCAGAGACACAAAACGCCACGGTTCACACGGATGTCTTTTCCAAGAAATTTACAGAATCACTTAGGTTGGAAAAGATCATAGTCCAACCATTCCCCCAGCAATGTCAAGGTCACAACTAAACTATGACCCCAAGTGCCACATCCACACAGCTTTTAAATCCTTCCAGGGATGTGGACTCCACCACTGCCCTGGGCAGCCTGTGCCAGGCATGGACAACCCTTTCCTTGGAGACATTTTTCTCCATATGCAACCTGAGCTTCCCCTGGCACAGCTTGAGGCTGTTTCCTCTTGTCCTGTCCCTTGTTCCCTGGGAGCAGAGCCTGATCACCCCCCAGCTCCCCCCTCCTGTCAGGGAGTTGCAGAGAGTGAGAAGGTCCCCCCTGAGCCTCCTTTTCTCCAGATTGAGTCCCCCCAGCTCCCTCAGCTGTTGCTACGTTGGGATTACAGGAGTGGTGGATGAGGGAAGGGCAACAGACACCATCTACCTGGACTTGTACAAAGCGTTTGACACTGCTTGAGCACAATGTCCGGTCTCTAAACTGGAGAGACATGGATTTGACAGATGGACTATTGGCAGTTTTGGAATTAGCTGGATGGTCTCACTCAGAGAGTCACAGTCAGCATCTCAGTGTTCAAGTGCAGACCAGCAGTGAGTGGTGTCCCTTAGGGGTCAGTACTGGCACCAGTACTGTTTGACATCTTTGCTGGTGACAGGGACAATGAAATTAAGGGCACTGTCAGCATGCTTGCCGATGACATGGAGCTGTGTGGTGCAGACACAGGCTGAAGGGAAGGGATGGGGCATCCCGAGGGACCTAAACAGGCTGGAGAGGCAGGACTGTGCCAGTGTCATGGAGTTCAACAAGGCCAAGTGCAAGGTCCTGCCCTTGAGTCAGGGCAATCCCAGTACAAATACAGGCTGGGCAGAGAACCAGTGCAGCCCTGGGGAGAAGGATTTGGGGGTGTTTGTGAACAAAAAGCTCAGTATGACTTGGCAGTGCGCATTTGTAGCCCAGAAAAACCAACCATGTCCCAGGCTGCATCAAAAGAAGCATGGGCAGCAGGTTGAGGAAGGTGATTCTCCCCCTCTGTTCTGCTCTTGTGAGACCCTACCTGCAGTCCAGGTCTGGTGCCCCCAGCACAATAAAGACAGGGAGCTGTTGGAACAAGTCCAGAGGCCACTAAGTTGATTATGGGGCTGGAGCCCCTCTGCTCTGGAGCCATGCTGGGAGAGTATGGGCTGTTCAGCCTCAAGAAGAGAAGGCTCCAGGGAGACCTCAGAGCCCCTCCTAGTGTCCAGAGGGGCTCCAAGAAAGCTGGAGAGGGACTTTGGATGAGGGCCTGGAGGGACAGGACAAGAGAGAGTGGCTTCACACTGCCAGAGGGCAGGGTTAGATGGGATATTGGGAAGGAATTCTTCCCAGTGAGGGTGGAAGGCCCTGGCCCAGGTTGCCCAGAGAAGCTGTGGCTGCCCCTGGATCCCTGGAAGTGTCCAAGGCCAGGTTGGATGGGGCTTGAATCAACGTGGGATAGTGGAAGGTGTGCCTGCACGTGGCAGATGGTGGGAGCTAGATGATCTTTAAGGTCCTTTCCATCCCAAACCATTCTATGATTCTATGACTCCAGCTCCGTTCCCTTCCCTGGACACGCTCCAGCCCCTCAATGTCTCTCTTCCATAAGGTTCCAGAACTGGACACAGCACTTGAGGGGCCTTCAGCAGTGCCCAGCACAGGGAGACAATTCCTGCCCTCGGCCTGTGCCCACACTATGGTTGGTACCAGCCATGTGCCACCGGCCTTCTTGTCCACCTGGGCTCATGTTCAGCCCCCGTCAATCAACACTTTCAGGTCCTTTTCCAGCTTTCCAGTCACTCTGCCCCCAGTCTGGAGCACTGCAGGGAGTTGTGGTGATCAAAGAGCAGGACCCAGCATTTAGAATTCAGAACCTTCAGATCTCTGTGACTGTCAGCATCACTGTGCTCAGACACCACTTTTTCTAGACATTCTTTCACTTTTAGCACAATGGTATCTCCCTTACACTTGCCATCAGCGTGAGAACTCACCCCATCTTTTATCAGGATGTTTCTTTGTCACACAGCCAGCTTTCCAGTAGCCTGCATGCTTACTCAGCACATGGAAATTTCTCAGGCGACAGTGTTGTCCATCCTCCTCCCCAAAGCCTCCAGTGGTGAGAATCACATCGGGTTTTATAAGAACAGAGCGGTGACCGTAACGTCTCAGGCCAGGAATTCCTGAGAGCCTTGCACACACTGCTGCAGGGACACTCCCAGCCATTCCAACAGGAGCAGCACGATGAGGAACTGTAAGACAAAGAGAACCAAAGAACTTATGCACAAACACAAACCAAGTGAGAGATAATGTACACCATCTTTTCAAGATGATCTTTTCGAGAAGCAAAAATTGAGAAGCAAGTTGACAGAGCACACAGACAATCTGACATGCCCTATAAATCATCCTGTAATGGTTAAAACTATCACTGTGCCAACTTTAACTTCTACTTACTGCTCACTCAGCTCCTTACAGTTCTGAGACTGCTTTCATGGGGTGGAGGTAAGACTGGCCAAGAGCCTGCAGTGTCCTAAGCTGCTGCAGCAAGAATGAACCACTGCAATGCCTTCAAAAGGAGCACCTGTCTGGTTAAGACAATATTTGGCTACATGAATGGCAAAGAACAGCAGAAAAAGGACAAAAGCCAGGAAGCTGATTTCAAAGTTTCTTGCTAGATTTTGATCCTACCTTCACAAAGCATTGAAATAAAGTTCTGAAGCATGACAAATGATCTACATTAATTCCAATGGTCCTACTATAAGAGAATATTTCCAGTTATCTAAATACCTTCTCTCTAAATACTATACCCCTTAACACAAAACAAACTCTCAGCACAGGACTCTGGCTCACCAACACATTGTACACGTTGTTTTCTTTTAATCAGTTTGGAATTTGCATCTTCTGTGATTTAATCAAGAGCTTTATTCTTCTGTTATTAGAGATGATGAGGTGAAGGGGAAGTGGCTCTCAGTCCATTTTTTGTATGCCATATTCAGAAAAATTGTCTGTACTGAACATTGTTTACTACAAGACCCTACTTTATCATTTGATGAAGTAAGAAATTTAATCTCCTTGGGCTTAAATGTCTTTCTAAAGATGGATCTTTTTAAGACTGAGGAGTTTTTTCATATCAGAAAATATATTTACCAAGATCTGTTTCGAAGATTTAGTACTTGCACTCTCTTGAACAGGGACTCAAATCTACCCGAGAGGATAACTGGGGGCATTTACTGGCGTTAGAGACATACCTTTTGCATTCACAGTAAAAAATATCTGATCGTGAACATTTATCAGACTTTGAAGGCTTCTGCTATCAGATTTGAATACAACAGGGACAGCAGCAGAAAGACTCTACTTGTCTCTAATGAATCAAGTGTCTTGACTGCAATAAAGTCCATTAAGCAAAGGGACTTTAACTTAAGGATAGATACTACACATTGAGGAGCCTTTAAGGATTTAAAGCCTCCCAAGGACCAGTGACAATCACACAGTATATGTAACCACAGGCACATTCATTTAGCTTCAATTTCACATTTCATGTTTTCAGATCTAATCAAGACACAGGACTTTGGATTCAGTGGCCTTGCTGGCCTCAGAAATGCCATCCTGCCCTATCCTTTTTCAGTTGCTTTTCTTGCTCCCTAAAACACAGACTTCAACTTTCTGTTGCAGACAGAACTACTTGTGGTACCCATCTGTGAAGACTAGTGATATGAAACAGGTTAAAAATAACCTTCTGCTTTCCACCCTGAAAAAGAAAGAAAGCAGCTAAAAGCAGGAATTTTTTGGACTGCTACTGCTGCCAAATCCTTATCATGGAAACAGAGTCTTGGTCTTGGCTTTTCCCCAGCTGTACCACTTTTCTCCCATCTAAAAAAAAGTGACATACAGATTTAAAAGCATTTCACAAACAGAAATACTACAGGTACAATTCCACCCACATGGGATAACAAAGCAAAGCACAGCTTCATGAGAGGCTCCTGAGTGCTCTCATGGACAGGGTAGTAAGGAAAACAGAACACCCTTTTGGGAGCCAGAAGGAGAGAATGGTTCAGAGAGCCATGTATGGAGGCAAGCAGGAATAACTTCAAAGGGGAGATCCCAAAAACAGCAGGAAGAGCAGGGTGGGCTGGCATGTATGGGGTGGGGGCTAGGTATATACAGAAGGAGGTGCTGTTCAGACTGAAAAGCTCAATAAACTGAAAGAATGGAACTGATCAGAACCAGCAGTGTCAGGCTGTGGCCCTGAACAGTATTTTTAAAAGGGTGAAGAAAGCTACCAGACAGCA
The DNA here is from genome assembly GCF_001715985.3 of Manacus vitellinus. Taxonomy (NCBI): domain Eukaryota; kingdom Metazoa; phylum Chordata; class Aves; order Passeriformes; family Pipridae; genus Manacus; species Manacus vitellinus. The sequence continues at coordinate 14,819 of NW_021938894.1, forward strand.
GCATCCCATCTGCCCCTTCCAGAGCTTCACTGTCTCCTAAAACCTCTCAGAATAACCTGCATGAGATAAAAAAATACTGTAAAAATTAGTCGGACTGTACCTGTCACACTGGGTAACAACGGAGTCCAGGAAGGTTCCATCCCCTTTGATGCAGTCAACACAAAGTAATGAGAACATTTCAGATGCCATTCCTGTAGCAAGTCCAAAAGAAAGAAAAAACAAAACCATAAAACAATCCCCCTCAAAATCTTAGAGCAAGAAGCAGTAAGGATCTCGGAACAGCCAGGGTGATCAAATCAAATACCAACCCAGTCTTGCACTGTTTCCAACAGGGGTCAAAATCAGAGGTCTAAGGCTGAATCTGAGAAAGAGAAGGTGTGTAAATACATTCCTCACTTCAATCTTCAAAAATTTACAGCTCAGTGATCTTCTAAGCAAGAAGCTGTGTCTTTTTATTGAACAATCCTTGATGGATTTCTCATCCATGAATGCGTCCACTTGCTCTTTGAACTCACATAAACTTTTAACATGTCCAGCGTGCTGTAGGGTGTTGTTCCCACACGCTGTAGGAACAAGTTCCATAGCTTAACTATAAGTTGCATGAGGAAGCTTTTCTTTTTGGAATCAGTTTCCCTTTATGCTTCCCAATTCCGATCACAGAAAGAGTGAGGGCTCTATATCAGAAGGATTAAGGTTTCTTAAGGTTCATGGAATATAAGTGATTCCAAAGAAATCACAAATGGTCAGACATGCAACATGGTCTGTGCTGAATGATAATACAGAAACATAATTTTCAGTCTGGCCTTGGAATCATTCTGAGGCAGAAGCACAAGCACCAGGAATATACAGGAGTCCCCCTGGCCTTTATGGACATTAGGGAATTGACTGTGTCCATTCCCATGGGGCGGGATATATTCAGCCAACTATACAACTACAAAGCATAAACATGAATTTAAAAGGCAAAATAAACCCCATTATCAGCATCATTGCCCCAGCCTCTACTAGAAGTAAAAAGCATCTTTTGAAAAGTGGTATCCAGAAATTAATGTAAATACTGAAAATGGAAGGATCCACTATTAGTCCCTAGGCAAATTATTCCAAAAATGTCTCCCTCAGCACTAAGTCTGTAGTTTACATTTCTTACCTAATTTGACCAAGCTTGTTTACAGTAAGACCTGGATCTTAATCTTTCTCTCAAAGGCTAACTGTAGAGCTCTCTGTTATCACATCATTTATTCCCATGCATGTTTCCAACAACAATACCAAGTCTTTACCTTCCTACTGTATGAGCAATAGCCTTGATCTACAACAATTCTTGTACACATTTCTAAACCACTTTGCAAATCTGCCAGCTCTTTCAGTCATTACTTTTGCATTCATGTAGCAGAGCAGATCCTGCATGTTGGCAAAATAAATGCAAGCATGTTAAATTATTTTCATACTGCAGCAATTAGATTTCTAGAATTATAAGCAGGGAACCACAAAATCAAAAGGGAAACTTTTAGTAAGCATTTCACAGTATTCACAGAATACTTAGCTCAAAGTTACTCACTATCTTGCACTTACCTTCACTTCTAGATTTCAAATAGTCAGAAACTTTGCCAGCAGTTAACATAAAAATGGCAAAGAATAAAGTCATAGTTGAATTTCAATCATTAATACAGGAATGGCTGTACAAAGTCAGACCAAAAAACATCTGCAGTAGCCTGTATCCGACAATGACAAAATATAAAGTAGTCTACAGAAATGGAAAAGAGCAGGACAAGTGCATCTACTTTCCCCAAGAATGCTACCAACCACTTGCAGTCAGGAACCTCACATCAGGTGTGTTTTTATGTAGTCAGTAATCCTTAATGTATAATCCTTAATGTATTTCTCTTTCATCAAAGTACTTGCCCCTTGAATCCATGCAAACTTTTAGCATCTAAAACATCTTTCATACTACCAGCTGGTTTGCTATGGCAAGACTGTCTCCTTGAGAGATCACTCACTGAGGAATGAACATAAAGCTTTTCTAACATCAAGGAGAGCCTTCTTCCCATGCTCCTTGCCCCAGCTTTATCTGGAGCTCCCTGCAGCCTCTGTGTTAACCAAGCTAGACCAGGGTCCTTTCTGCCTCCATGAACACCTGTGCCCCAGTAGCCCTGTACAGAACTGTGACCATGAGAAACTGCAGACACCTTATGGCATCAAAACCAGGTTGCTCATCTTTAGAATAAAGGAGAATTACCTCATACTCATCAAAAGGCTCCAGAGCCTGCACTCTTTGCTGTTCGTCTTCTGGAATACAACAGGTGAAAAACTCATTCATATCCATGACACTGCACTCAGTCCAGCCCTAAAAGAGAAATCCTTCAAAGTAATCACCTCTGGAAGGACAGAAACTCACTTCCCATAAGAAAATAAAGACCCCAAATTAAACACTTGCATGAGTTGTTAAGACTGTCTAGCTGAAGTAACAGCAGCCCAAAATCTGGTGAAAATAGATTTCTTATCTCTAAAGCTCTTAAGAACTTAATTTATTACAACAAAAGTCTCAGAGGAACTCATCATACCTTAATCCTGTATCAGAAAGTAAGCTGCAAGCTGGTTGGAAGCATTTTCAAATGACTAGTCGTGCTACTAGAGAAGGCAGTGCCTCAGCCCTGTTTCTTCAACCTGTCACTGACCAAGCGCTCAGAGTTCCAATCTTTATCAGGTCAGTCATGCTTTGTGCATGCCCTAGAGAAGCAGGTGCTTACCCTCCCCAAAAAGCGCCTCTGCTGTGCCTCACAGTCAGGGTACTGTGCCAGAGAGCGAAGTGCACAGTTCAGCTGGCTGAAATGCTGCTGCATGACATGTCCAAAGGGGTCCTCTGGGTGCACCTGCTCGTACAGCAGGAAGCAGGCCCGAGGGAAACGCTCTGCTGCCCACTGAATCAAGGCATCTGACCTGTGGGGAGGCTGTGTGTAAGACATTAAATAACTGAGGGCTCCCCCATCACCACACAGATGCAGTACATCTTCCTTCAACACCACGAAGCTGCTATTGAGGCATCCTGATAAATGGCAATACACAAATGAGAGTGCTGTACTGGGGACTTAGGAGCATCTCCTCCCCATCTGCACAGACAATGAGGGGATGAGAAGAACAAAAAAATTCTCTGAGAGAACAAAATCACTCATTTGAGATTTTTCTTTTTTCTTCCCTCCCTTTTAGGATATCACAGGGACATCAATTACACCATCACAGTGATGATACAAGGAGCTATTTGGGACTCCACAGAATTCCCAAGGCTTTAGTTTTAAGAGAGCAGGTCTCCCAGCCCAAGGTGATGGATACGGGAGGAGAACCCAACTGACCTGCTGTTCTCCATGTAGGTGAGCACCACCTCTGCAATGAAGAGGGTGGGGATTTCATTGTCCAGTCCTGCTTCCTCCAGGGCTCTCCCCAGCTCAGACAGCTCTGACAAATCCACTCCCAGTAATTTATAATCCTCTCCAGAAAAGGTAATGGCTCCTGGGAGACAAAAACGATGCAATCTCACTACAGTGCTGCTGCAATAATGAAAGCAAAAGGGATAAACAGGAAAATAAAACCCACAGGCAATCACTCATAAGGCTGTGTCTATCAACTCTATTTCCCTGGGACATGTACATGAAAATCCCCATTACTACCTGAACCATGAAGGGATAGTGCCAAATGATCCATTAAATGCAGATCTAAAACTCTTGTTATTCCTAATGCAAATTTCACCTACAGATTTCTCATAGAATTATTACATTTACTATAACAACAAAACTTCATCATATTTACTTTAAGAACTTTTTTCTAGAACCACTGTAATTCAGAATCAAACCTTAAGGACTCTCATTTATACACCTTTTAGTTTAGGCTAAGAAAGCACCATTGTTTTGATAGAATTCAAATGGTTCGCCTCACAACCAGAAAACTCTTCTCAAGTTTCTTAGGCTTGGTTTGCTAAATAGATTTCACTTCTGTACAATGGCACTGAGTCCTGAACTCACACATGCCAGCTCTGCAAACACCAGGCCCTGACTCACAGATCTTCATCCTCACAAGTTCCAGTTTATGATCTGCAAGTATTATCATATCTCTGTACTCCACCAGAATATGATAAGCTATGGTTTGTTGACCTTTTCAACCAAAACCCAGTCATTAACAAAGCAACTTTCAACCATTGCCCCTTGACTGTTTGCTTTGTGCTTCCAAGAAAAGTCTGGCTCCAACTTTTCTACCCTCTCCCAACAGGTAGCTGAAGACTGCAGTAGGATTCACCTCCCTTGCAACCTCCTCCCCTTAAGGCTAAACAAATCCAATTGTCTCAGCTCCCCTCCAACATCACCTGCTCCATCATTTCATCACCCTCATCACCTCCCACTGGACATGCTGAAGTTTGCCACTGTCTTTGTACCAATGAGCTCAAACCTGGACACAGGACTTCAGAAATTGCAACAGAAAGAACGGATCTTGGTTTGGTACAATCAGCTCCTGACAAATCCACCCTGGCAACTTCTTGTTATCTCCAAATGCTTAAAAATTATTTGTTTCAATGTTTTTCATAAAATGAACATGCGTTTCATTTCCAGCTTCATAGTTCCCCCACTATCATCTCCCATTTTTTGAAAGCTGAAGGTATGTTTGTCTCTTCTAAACATTTAGTACCTAAAAAACCTTCCATAAATACCACACCTAATCCTTCCCCTGCAGTGTCTCCCACCAGTGCTGACAGCTCTTCCATTCTTTTGATCAGAGTAGCTTTTTGGCACATCACGTTTGGAAAATCCACCTCATATACCACAGTGTGATGCAGAAGACCCACGTCCTTCAAACGGAAGTATAAGGAGTCAAAGCCAGCACCCAAAGACAGGACCTGCAGAGAAAGTGTCAGAAAAAGTTATGCTCAACTCTAACAGCATCCTGAGCATCTAGGTGTGAAAAATATTCAATATTATCTGCAGAGTGACAAAATCAGGCAAAATCCTGCAAGAGGCAGAAGAATTTTGTGTGGATATTGCCCTCTTCCAGATATTTCTGCCAAAGTGACACATGGAGATCCACAGTAGTGCCAGTCAAGATTCTCTTGTGCCCTCCTGGGAAAGGATCCTAACAGATGCACCAACGAGTTACTGGAGTGCCCAGATGCCAGAAGGACTTTTCATTTAGTGGAACTTGCCAGTACCCCCAGAGAAAACGCACCTGTGTCCTAGGGTGGCTTTGTGTCTTCAGCAGGAAGTCCTGGACACAGTGATCTACAGCACGGGCACGGACGTAATAACCCCTGCCGAGAGAAATTCAGTTGGAATCGCTGTCCAGAAACCTGATTTCTCCAACACTGGCATCTTCCATTTCAGAAAAATAAAGATTATTTTTCCTCTCAGTTTCTACCCAATAACCCCTCATTTACAGACCTGCACTGGGAGATGACTTTGTCATCTCTAGAGCTTCCTAATAAATACAGATCTCCTGCACTCAGTGAGAGTATTAACCATCAAGATTATGGAAAACCCACAGAAAACGTGCAGCTATCCCAGCTGGACCTGTTTTGTTTTGCATAAGTAAATATTCACTGAGTGAAAATGTAAGAATCCAGAAAGTGAGGATGCTCCCCTGCAATGCAGATGGCCAATACCTGAGCTCCTGTCCCAAATCACATGCTATAACAACAAAATGAATGAGTGTATATAAATGCAATGAGAGGGGAACAGAAAAAGGAAGAGAAGCAAACTCAGGAGAGGACTTCTGTTCTCTGGTTTTTGAATAAATGGAACTAAGTTAGTCGAATTCCTGGGAAGCATTTACCATTTCCTAGTCTGGCAGGGACTGATGCCTCTTGTTCCTTGGCATTCTCTTTTAGTTGGTTTCATTGTATATCCACCCGGCTATATCTGAGCTCCTATTATCCCTTTAACAAGCATGCTTTCATCTCCATGCCTGGCAGGGACAAATATTTCACCAGATAGTCTAAGATGTTCCAATATTCATGATGACAGTGTTGATAACTGCAACACACAACCCTTTCTACGAATTCAGCTTGGCCTGCCAATGTTGTGTGACAAATCAACACAGGCTCAGCTTCCTGACTTGATGAGCCACACCTGTCTTTATAGGCCTGCAAGCTTCTGCTTTAACACCACTCTTTGTTTTTTTGCTCTGAACGAAACTCCTTTGGCAATTCACAGTCATTTGAATTGCTTTAAACTATTTGCTTGGAATAAACTCCACGACCACATCAGCCTAGAACCCTTTGCACACACACATTAAAACGTGCTTGTGTCTTGCAAAGCTCTGGAGAAGAGCTCCTGGACAGACACTGCTTATTCAAACGATAATCCTGCTTCCCAGAACCACCAAATACCTTACTGAAATTGTAACGGTCAGGAGAGTTAATGGGAAAATTACTGATGTGCTTACATTAGTAGAATGTTTTCAAATCTTAAGCAGCTTTCAGCAGCATTAAATACTGGAGTTAGGAACCAGTCTGGTGGCACATTTCACTGGGGACAGAGCAGCCAAAAGCCCCGCACAGTGTCCCCTCCTCACCGGTGGATA
>NW_021938894.1:25125-58906 GCF_001715985.3 Manacus vitellinus
GACAGGGATATGGGCATGGATATGGGCAGGGATCAGGGCAGGGATATGGGCAGGGATCGGGGCAGGGATATGAGCAGGGCTATGGGCAGGGATCGGGACGGGGATACGGGCAGGGATCGGAGCAGGGATATGGGCAGTGCTGTGTACAGAGGTGCAGGCTCCGGGAACGGCTCCATGCAGCAGGACCCTCAATAGTTTGGCCCGAGCTCTGTCCCCGGGGCTGCGTGGAGAGCAGAGGTGGCACTGGTGGCACTGCCATTTGGGACACGGCTCTGTTGGGACCCCGGACTGGGGTCCCCAGGCTGGGTGTGCCGAGGACAAATGGGCAGGGCCAGGGGACTGTCTGTGGCAGCCGTGGTGAATATTTCGTGTTATTTCTCTTTAGGATTTGTACGGGGAGTTACAGAGGAGCTGTGGTAGCCTGAGCTGTGTGAGATGCCACGAGTGCTGCACGCGCTCTCCTATTCAGCATCTCTACGCATCTTGCACTCCACAAATTAGTATACCGTGCTTTAAATAAGTTACAGTCTCAAAATGTCACTCTTAAAGAGAATGGTCAGTGTGTATTTTTATAACTGGGACCATAAAGTTCAGTCCTCAGCCCAGTGCTGGCATTTCATCAACCACATGGAAGTTTTTCCCTGAGATGTATTTATGACCAAAATGCATGGCAGCGAATTGGGGCGTGGCCACTGAGCTCACTGCCTCCAGCCATCCCAGGAACTGCTTTCCAGTCCTACGTTTCTATATCCATACTATATCCATAACAATCTTCTGTGCAAACTCTGTGAGCTGACACTGAAACATGAACTGGGCATCTTGGGTTTAACACACGAACACAGACACGAATAGTTTGGGGGGGAGGGGGCGGGCTTTGAGTTTATTTCCCTGTCCTTAGTAGAAGACATCATATGTGTGCTCCAGGAAGGGAGTCCAGGTCAGATTTCCATGGTACAGGATGAGAAGGCAGTGTGCAGCCACTCTTGGGTCTGTGTGTGTGTGATCCTTAGCTGTCACAGATATAAAATCCTGTAATCACAATTTTATCAGGCATTCATTTGGAAGCAGATGGGATTTTTGTTTCTATGTTCTTTTTAATTTGGAAGGGTGTTTTGGAGCCTGATTGCTGTAACAGCTAGAAATCTCCAGATTTCTTGTTGCATGTCTTAATGGCTGATTTATATCCAGCTACTCTTGATTCACAGTTAGTCTTAATCTGAAGTTGTTTCTTTACTTTTGGGGCACACACAGACAGATTTATCACCTCATGGTCTGCTTTGCCAGACTAGGGCTAACTGAGCAAGTTTGGCTGGCGGGAAGTAGAAGGCTTTTAAATCCATATCTGAGGGGCTGGTTGCTGTGTGGGAGGGGGTGCTGGCACAGACCTGGTATGTCCCTCTGCTTTGGGCACGGTCAGGGGGTGCCTCTTCCCCGATGTGCTCAGGCAGCTTTCCCTGCCTGGTCTCTCCTCCCACTCCTCTGAGGATTCCCCCGGGGCTCTGCATGACATTCAAAGCTTGTGAGGAATGCACAGCTCACCCCAAATAACAGAAAACATGTAGCAGAGCAGCACGGGGGCCTCTTGCTGCTCCCACCCGCGCCGGGCTGAGGAGGGGGGATAGTTAATAAAAAGCATTTGCTGCTGCAGCTATCTATAGTCTGTTGTGTTTGGGAGGGGGCCCTGCCTGCCTGACCTCAGAGCTGACGTCAGAGAACCCCAAATGGGGAACAGGGAGTGATCCAGAGAGAGGCACAGCCAGGCTGCCCAGCCTGGGAGGGGACGCACCAGCACCACCGAAGGAGGGGAGATCAAAGGGGAGGTATTGTTCCCAGAGACGGATACTCTGTATCCACAGGATCAAGACTCTTCAATTTCAGGTGAACCAAAGGAGTTTGGGTCTTTCTACTGGCTGACTCAGCAACGCATGATCTGTGCTTCTGATCCCCTACAAGCATTTTCCCTTCCCTGTTCTGCTTTTTTAACCACTTGGATTCAAGCTGAAGGTTACCCATTGGTTATCAGCATGGTCTCTGTATCAGCTTGCACCTGGGAAATAGTTCTAGAAATTATAAGAAGGTTACAGATCTGTGTTTTGCTGAGCAGGAGGGCTGTACCTTAATAACATTTCTACCTAAAAGACTTGGTTCTAGCACTACTGATATGGTCCCGTTGCTGCCAGTCACTGCAAGAGTGGAGGGCTGGATTCATCTGCCAGTCTAGGATGATGTGGTAAGAATTGGATCCAGGAGAACATATGGTTTGAGTCTCAGATCTTGATCATTTTATTGTAATGTAATACCACAGAGAGGCCTCAGTGACAGGGCAAGGCTAAGGGCGGTGAAGGAAAATGAAGAGATAAACAACACAACTTGTGCGTTATGCACACGGAAGTCTCGAGTGTGCAACATAAATACTGCATAAAATACATCTGTTTCATCAAAGAGGCCATGATTAACAAAACAAAATACAATCCCAGAATCACAGAATGGTTTGGTTTGGAGGAGACCTTTCAAGATCATCTAGTTCACCCCTCTGCCATGGACAGGGACATTTTTCACTAGATCAGGTTGCTTAAAGCCTTGTCCAACCTGGCCTTGAGTACTGAATATAATCACAAGAACCAGCTGCCGAGTCATTGTTAAGAATGTAAACATCTCCAAAAAACCCCATCACTGTCAAGGAAGATACTGTGATTTTCTCATTCTTTGATGTTCAGTGGAATCTTTTCTTCTTCAAAAGGAGTGATAGGATGTTTAGTAGATATCCTTAGATACTAACTGCAGTGATGTGGGAAGTGGAGAGAAGAAACAATCATACCGGGTCTTGTCATAGAAGTTAGGAAGTGCAGGAAACAGTTGTAAAGTGGTTTGTTTTATTGCCTTGTCAAGACTGCAGTACAGAAGGGGGAAGTGAGATATGGGTATGGCTAAAATACTAGCCTGGAGGGATAACTTTGCACTGGTATTATAATGGACTTAGATTTGTGAATCAATGAGGAAGGTGAAAAGAACTAGCTGAGGAGATGTGAGGACCAAGACTGCTGGAGGTGGAGTTTTGTTTTTCTTTTGTTTTTGTTTTGCAGAAAACTTAGACTAGAGGATCTGGGGGAAGTACCAGTGCACTGATATTTGTAGGATGAAAAGGACGTGTCATGTGAGATTGTTCAACACTGCAGTATTAGCCCTGGACAGAAAAAAGGAAAGGTTGACCACGTGTTGTCAGAGGGAGCAATGAGTGCCATTATCTATACAACCAATATACATTTCTGAGAAATGTAATTCTATATCTGTGTGGAATACCACCAGTGGAGATACACTGATATCCTAGGAGGTTTGCTTCCCTGTTTTATTCCTGTGCAATATTATAGTCTTTTAAAACCCATGTGTGAATAGTTCAGAAACTCATTATATTCTGTTATCCATTCCATGTTGAAGGACAAGAGCTTGACCTTAGGCTTGACCTTTGCCACTGCTACAATCATCTCTTTCAGAAAAATTACTAGAGGCTTTCGAAAAAATGTCTTGAAGTCTCATCCTTGCAGGAGAACTCTCATAAGCTGTCCATCAAGTGATAGTAACCTCCATCTGCCTTCCTTCTGCTCAGTGGGAGCACTCTCCATCTCCTCACCCTCCGCAGAGCTCCTGTGCTAACTGCTGCTTTCCCCACTTCAAGGACACATTCCCAAATGTATCTGTTGCATTTACATTCAGTGATTCTGTGCATTTTGTGAATAAACATGGAATGTGCTCCTGGTAAAGTGACACGGCACGTTCTGCTGTGTTACACATATGTTCATGCTGTTCGAAGACCTTGAAACTCCGTCTCAATTTGCTTTTGCTCTCTGAACAGGTTGAACTCCAGTTCAAGTTTCTGTCCACTGCGGATTTTTTAAAAACAGTTATGAGTAAGAGAGAAGTCTTTAACTTCCATTGAGGGAAGTTATAGTTCCAAAAGTAACCTTTGGGCCTGTGTTCAGGGGCCTGGTGTCTGGGGTGCTGTTCCTGCAGCTGCTTTGATCAGCAGACTCAAGCCTCTCAGAGCTCTGTTTGTACTTGAGAGATAAAGACCCTTGTTCTTCACCCCGAATGCACAAGTTACATACTGGCTGCTTCACAGTTTCTTTGACGACTGGAAAGCCTTCAAAAATCTGGCTCTTACATTGTTTCCTCCTTAACTCTCTGTCTCAATTCCATGTCTGTAAAATGGGGATAAGACCAAATTTCACGGGAATAAGACCATGCTTTTCAAGGGGAAAAGCATGAATTAAAAAAGGATTTTTTGGCACATCAGAGATAGATAAGGGATGTCTGTGAGGCATTTGTCAGTGGTACATGAAGAGCTGAATAAATACGGAACAGTAATTCATCAACTTTTGACTTAAACTCTGTTGCTGATTTTCCAACGGATGATTGTCAGCAGCAAGGCTGTTTCTAGGAGAGTCCCACAGAGCAGTTCACAGGTACAGATTGGTGCCTGTGTCCTGGAAAGCAGGAATTAAAGGAATTATTGATTGTATTAGGTGACCAGCAGAGTAGGAGTTCTCAGTTTGATGAAACAGGTAGACCAAAAAGTGTTTGAAGAGTATTAGAATAGAATAGAATAGAGTAGAATAGAATAGAATGGAGTAGAATAGAATACAACAGCTGAAGGTGACCAAGGAGCCTCTGGTCCAACTGCAGGAAGGACTGGCATCACTTCTATGTATTCCATTAGTACAGTGATTACTGGCACAATGTCAGTGTTCCGGGATCAGCATTTCAAACCCCTCCTGGTTACAAGACAAAAGGAGTTCTGCTTTCAGGTGTCCCCTATATTCTGAGATTGAGTCTCTTTAGTTGTAAAATGGTTGTAAAATTGACTACTATTACAACAGGATTTTCAGAAAATGAAGTAAAATCTGTATTTGGACTGCGAGTAAATTTTGTCAGGATCTCAGCTACGTGGTGCCTCTGTTCTGCTGGCAGGTGACATTATTTCTTATCAATTTCCTGATGTTTCAAGGATCACCAGTATTGTACTGTGTAGTGGTTTGAATCTTGTTTTCCCCCAGAGGCTAAGAAAAGTGGTAGACCCCAAGGGGTGGAAACCCCTGGAAGTTTTGGAGTTCTGTCCAATGGGTGCTCCTGCAAAAATGTCAACATCCCACAAGCTCACCGGAAGAGATGAGTTGTAGTTTTGGTTGTTGTTGGAGAGGTGGCCATGTTGTAGAGCCACGAGGAAGGGGCTCTGAGCCCCTTGGGCCCTCTGGGGCCTCCCAGCCCCTGGCTGGGGGGGGACTGCAGGGACCTGGAACAGCACAAAGCTGGGCTGGGTGCCTGTAGTTATGCCAGGAGATGTTTTCTCCATGGGCACAGAGCAGCAGCCAGCACTGACCAGAGAAACGGTGGCAGAGAGCCAGAGATAAGGACCTGAACTGAAGGAGCAGCAGAAGCAACATGCAGCACCAGAGAAAGGACTCCTGGAAGGAGAGCCGGGAAAAAGAGAACCAGCAGCCTGAGAGACAGAGTTCTGGGGGTAAGACTGTACCAGCCCCCAAAACTCCTTTGAGATCCCTCTGAGAAAAGAGGGAGATGGACTCCTATTAAGGAGAAGAGTTTTAGACATGCAGCACCGGAGAGAGAGGAGCTGAGAAGCTCAAAAGATGTCCCGGAGCTGGACCGGGACGGCCAGGTGGAATGCGGGGGTTGTTGACCTTGGCTTTCTCCCCCCCCTTGCACTGCTGCCACGGTGGCAGCCTGAGAGACAGGGCACAGAGGCCCTGCAAGGAGCTGAGTCTCCTGGAGATACCAGACCGTCACGAAGACCCCCCTGTGCTCGTGATATGACGTGGTGATACGACCTTGTCTGGGGTTACGAAGCCCACGGAAGACCCCTCGGTTGGAGGCGATGGGGCCGAGAGAGGTTTGGATACCTCCCTCGTGAGTGCTGGCAGAAATCCAGCTATCAGCTGCTGCATGCATGGAGAAGAAGACAGACTGCTGCCTCAGAAGATGCTGCTGTTCAGAGACTGGAAGGGATCTGTCCTTCTTTCCCTCCTGTACTTTTATTTGGAGGGGAGAGGAGATCTGATCCATTGTAAATACTATATGTCATGGTAGAGATAGCTGTGATCGTGTGTATAATGTGATATGGTATTTATTTGTACAGTCATTGTAATATATTCCCTTTCCCCCACTTTGAGTCTGGTGTGTTTTTGTCTGGAAAAACCCATCTCACATTAGGTTGAGATGTGGGAGGGGGAATGGAGCTAGGGGATTGGATTTTGGGGCTATCTCAAACCATGACAACTGTCATGTTTGCCAGCAGACATGGTGCTGCTTTCCCCAAATTAGAATTGCCTGTCCACATGATCTTAAAAACAGAGTCACGTTCACCGATTTCTTCCCAGGAGACTTGGATGAACAGGACTAGCAAAGAGCAAGTCTCTCTCCAGTGATCCCACTCCCAGTTCTGCACCGTCCAATTCTCTCAGCTTCATCCTGCTATTATTTCTGCTTCCAGGAACTCCTAACCTGACACAGACATCTAGTCAGTCTCCAGGGAGTCTCTGGTCCATGAATTTGGCCTTGTAGCATGTGAGCCACAATGTCATCACTTTGGGCCCCCACACATAGATGGCAATGGAGGAAATAATATAAATTGTGCTGGCCCCTGCTTTCTTGTGGCGAGATCTGTACTTGCCAGAAACTTCCAGCCTTTGTTCTGGGCTGGGAATGAGTTTCATAATGGAGAGAGAGGCACTTTCTATTCTGAGCGGAGAAAGCAGCATGGAGGAAGGTTTTAATTATCTGCCACCAGTGCAGAGCAGACAGCTCTGCTGGCAAATGCAGGCGTTGATGAACAGTGCAGTCCTGGTCCAGTCTGTCACAGGGAGAATTCTGCAGGAATGGAGCATGCACTTACTCTGTAGGAAAGAGTCCTTGTTGGAGGATGAGACCCATTCTTAGTAAGATCCAGACTGAAGCTCATCCCAGGAGGAGAGGACTTAAAGCAACAGAGCAAAACAAAGATCAATTAGAAATGGAAGGGAAGCACAACAGGCTTTTTTCACCTTTGACCCCTCTCTGGACTCTGCTTGAGGTGACACTGTAATGTGGAATGGCACTCTGGGCTTGTCCCTCCAACCTTTTCTAAGGACTAATGTAGAGCTTGGGATACTGCTGCTCATAACTTAGCAGGGAATGTTGCAAACATGTGAAAGATATTCTTTTATGCTTTCCTTTGTCATCATGCTCCTTTCCTCTGGGGTAGCCTTGTACAGTCTTTTACTTTGGAGTCCTGCTATGACAATTTTCTGCTCAGCATTTTTCAAATTCTTTGAGGGTGGGTTCTTGTCTATGTGCTGTTCTTATGTTTTTATTCCTCCTGCCTCTCTGATGCTATTTCTTCATCTTGTTACCCTTGTCTATTAGTGGTTCTTGTTGCCTTTGCTAGATCCTTTCTCTGCCTTGTTTTTGTTTTCCCATGATAAGTATAAATTTAAATCCTGTATCCAACTTGCAAGACCTGCTACTTCCTTCCGCCCCCCTTGGCTTGATTAATATTTCCGTCCATCTTTTCTGCTTACTCCACTGGTCATGTTGCTGATTTTAAAAATATCACCTTGCTTTCTCCTGCTGTTTCTGAAATGTCCTCTGTAAAAAATGCATCTGTCATGGTCTTCTTCATGGTCTTCCTGTCTATGTCCCGAATCCTTAAAAAACTTCAATGCCTTTATTTGACATTTCTCATGTCTAAACTGATAATTCATGATGCTTGAATTGGGTCAGGTGCCAAGGGAATGCTACACTGCTGCTTTTCCACTGCTGCCTTTCCCCTAACCTGCTTCCTTTCATCTTCTCTTCAGAGAAGTGCTGTGTTCAGCTTTTGGGTGTTGCTGTCACCAGATCCATCCTGCCACCCTTTCTTCTTTCAGTTTTTCTTTTTTTGCTCACAGCCATGGCTTGCACTTCTCTGCTGGCTAATTCTCTTCTCTGTTGCTCTCTACCCTGATTCATTTTGTCCTTCTCTTCCATTGCAGACCAAACCCTGAAAATCCTGAGCCCTTACATACTTCTGGGATCTTTCACCTCCTACACTGGTTCCTCCCACTTTCACTTTGTTATCTTCCTAGTTTAAAATGGTAAGGTTCGAAGCTTTACTTATTCCCTTGTCCTTGATTTCTGGTGACTTTAACATGTTTTAGCTCATTTCTCAAACACTTTCCCCCTCCTGCTTTCAGGTATTTCTTTGTAAGACCTCAATGCTTCCTACCACAGAAAGGAACAAGAAATAACCTCTTTACTTTCTCTTTGCCTTGTTTCATTCTTCTCTTTCTTCTACCCCTCAAAAATGCAGAGATTTCTTAACTATTTTATTCTGTTATTGTAATCCCAAGTAATGCTTTGAGGATTTCAACTGCAGCATTTCAAAGAATTTATGTGACATTGTTTTCACTGAGTTCCATGTGCCATGGCAATATACTTCTGAAGACTTAGAAATTATACCCAAACTGCCAGTGGAATTACAGGGACAAGTAATCATCTCACAGAGTAAAAAACAACCCGAATTTCTCTGATTCCTTTATCGTTGTACTCCCTGCTCACATGATTTTACTTTGATCACTTTTTCAGGTTAGTCAGATCCAGGATGAATGGAGAATCTTCACAGAATCACAGAATATGCTGTGTTGGAAGGGACCCATAAGGATCATTGAGTCCAGCCCTTAGCCCTGCACAGGACCATCCCCAAGAGTCACACCATGTGCCTGAGAGTATTGTCCAAACACTTCTTGATCTTCAGTTGCTTAGGATCATATTTTGCCTTCATTAAAGAACCACAGAACCTGGAGTGGGATAACCACCAGTATCAATGCACTCTAGGGATGGAGAGATTGAGAGCAGCCCTGCCAAGAAGGACTGGGGGTACTGGTGGATGAAACACCAGCCATGGGCTGGCCATGTGGGCTGGCAGCCCAGAAAATGGATCGGATCCGGGTCCAGGGGAATGAATATTCCCCTCTTCTCTGCTCAGGTGAGATCCCACCTGCAGTGTTGCCTCCAGCTCTGGGGTCCAACATCAGAAGGCTGTGGAGCTGCTGGAGAGAGTCCAGAGGAGGCCAGAGAGACGCTCCAAGGGCTGGAGCCCCTCTACTCTAGATCCAGGCTAGGAGAGCTGGGGGTGTTCACCTGGAGAAGAGAAGGCTCCAAGAAGACCTTCAATACTTAGAGGGGGCTTATAAGAAAAACAAAGAGACTTTTTACCAAGGCCTGCAGTGATAGGACATGGGATAATGATTTTAAAGTAAAAGAGGATAGATTTAGATTGGACGTAGCAGAGACATGTTCACATAATTAAAGCTCTTTGTTTGTTTGTTTGCAATCCATGGTAACACTGAATATTCTTATCCTTGAAAATCTCCAATCCTTGAATCTTCCTGACCCTTTTGTTTATTTATGTCTTGCAATTATATGATCTACAGTCTACTTTCACGTGTAGCTGTGGGTTTTATCTTCAGAACAGTAGGACTTAAATGACTCTGGGATACAGTTGCTAGCAGTCATAAATCACAAACCCACAAAAGAAGTACTGTGAATTGTGATTTGGCCTGTCATCTTGTAAAACACATGCCATTGAACTTCCTTGCATTATCTTTTCCTTGATTTACTAACATGTATTTGGCAAAAAAAAACATAAACAAAAACAAACCACAAACAAACAAAAATCAAAACAAAACCAAACAAAAAAACGAACCCAAAGCAAACCCCCACATAAGTATGTTTTGATTCAAGAGTTACCAATTACCAGAAATTTACAACATCATTAGTTAAGTTGTTCATATTGTTAATTACTTGGGCTGTTAAATTTTGTTTTCGACTTTTGAGCTGAATTGGTCTGTTTTATAAGTTTCCATCCAGGACAGTTTTGCATTCTGTTATAATCAAGCTAACAGACCTGTAGTTGTTCAAAATATTTTTTAAGGAATCTTTCCTAAATATAGATACTTCATTGGCTATTTACCAAATATTTCAGTTCTGATATGGCAGAATTGGTTAAAAATTGCTTCCATTATCAATTGCTGCAGTTATGTGTGCCCATTCTGTCCAGTCTGGAATGCAGAGGCAGTGCAAGAATCTAGTTAAAATTAAAGTCTAATTGTTTCCATCAGGGGAATAAGCATTTCCGCACCCTATTCCTACTTGCCCCTGTGTGTTAGCACCACGTTTCTCAGGTGTAGAAATCAGCCTCTTCTGCATTTCTATGGATTCTAGGTTTCTCTCTATTACCTTTTTGAGGTAGTAATTCATACAGGGAAGTCTGATGCTTTAGCCAATGACAGCGTGATATTGGGCCTCAGTTCATCATCATCATCATCATCATCAACAACAACAACAACAAAGCAAACAAAACCTGGTTGAAATGTCAGGCTGTTAAAACATGGAATGGGATTCAGAGTGCTGAAGGACTCCAGTACTGCGCTAAGAGCGCTGTCATTGCAAAGGGAGCACCAAGAGACATCTTGGCCAGCGTGCTGGAGCCCACCAACCATGACTGGAGGCAAGGCTGCTTGGAGGGCAAGACTGCTGTCAGGGAGTAAGTGTTGAGGGGTGTTCCGGGAGGTCTGTATGGGAGAGGAGGAGGAAGCAGTGGAGGATACACAGCTTGCCTGTGGTTTGTGAGAACTCTTCCTGCATGAGCAGAAGTTCAAGCTCCTGCTGCAGGGTGAAATGTAATCCATCTGAATTGTCTATCTCCCCTGCTTTGTAGTGGGCCATCAGTTCAGAAAATACATTTCTGTTCTGTTTGGTCAGTTGTCAGGTTCCAATGCTCTCGGACCTGCTTCTTTTATAAATTCCACATGGGAAGGGTTTGATGTTTGGAAGCAGATTTACTTGTTTGAAGATACTCGGCATTATGTGGATTTGATTTATAGACATCCCCCTTTTTCACACCTGTCTTACTGTATCCCCCACCTCATGGACACTGTCAGTAGAGCCCAGAGAGGTTTTATAATATTGCTTGATGAGCTTCTGGAAGGTATTTAGATTTTGTAAGGAAGGCTATAAACTGGAAACCGTACCTTGTCTGCTTTGTGAGCCTGTGACACAGTGGCAAATTAGCGGCTGCCAAAGACTTCCATCCTCAGTCATAGATAGGATCCTTTGTGTACTTGGTCATCAAAGAGAATGTCACAGAGGAGACGAGGATCATAAACTTTGAAATGTTAAATTTAAAATTACACTGAGGCTTGTGAAAACAAAACAAAAAAATTTTTGAGAGAGAAACTAACACCTTGACTTTAAAATCAGTAACTCCACGCACTAGCTGTGAGATTAACATTCTCTGCAGTTACCTAAGGTGTCAAGCAATTTAAATAAAAGGAGGAAAAATAATCCCATGTAGTTGTTCATAAAGGTGATGTGAGAAGTGTTTAGCTCCTCTGGTTATTGGAAGTGTCCAAGGCCAGGTTGGACAGGGCTTGGAGCAACCTGGGATAGTGGAAGGTGTCCCTGCCCGTGGCAGGGGATTGGAGCGAGATGATTTTTAAGGTGCCTTCCAACACAAACCACACCAGGATTGTGTCTCTGTGGGTATCCTGCATGATCTGTGTGTACTGGATGACTGTTCCCTCAGTGTTGGATGACAATGACAGATTCTTTTATGCCGGTGGAATAACAGAAAGCAATCATAGAATCCTAGAACAGGTGAGGTCGAAAGGTTGAAAAAACTTCTAGTCAAGTCCGTCTGCTCAAGGCAGCATCAACTGCAGCAGGTTGCTCAGGACTATCTCCTGTTTGGTTTGATTATGTCCAAGACAGGAAACTACATAATGTCCCCAAGAAACCCGATCCAGTGTTTGACACCCCCCTACACACAAGAGAATACTTTTTGGGTTTAAACAGAATCCTGTGTTCTAATTTGATGGTATTGGGGAGGTGGGATACCTTAAGGAATGGTGAAAGAAGTGGGTTATGTCCATATACTTATTCTCTGTAATAAACAAAGAGGTGGAGTAAAAATAAGAAACAGAGAAGTGAAGGAAATAATGCTGAAAAAAATAAAGTCTTAACAGTCCCTGGTTTTACTAAGATTTGTTTCACAAACTGGGTTTGGGCACCTCCAAACCAGAATGTATATCATGTTCATAAGAGGGACAGAAGAAATGAAGTTGGAAAGGACACCTAGAGATCTAGTCCACCTCCCCTGCTCGAAGCAAGGACAACTAGAGCCTTACTAAAATTGAGCCACCAACATCCGCTGCTCTCCCCTCCAACACCAAGTCGTCTCCTACAAAGGAGGCTATCGGGTTATTTAAGCATGATTTTTTCTTCATAAATCCTTGCTGACTACTTTGTGTCTTCTTGTGTTTAGAAATGCTTTTCAGGAGGGTTTACTCTATCACCTTCCCAGGGACTGAGCTGAGGCTGACTGGTCTGTAGTTCTCTGAATCTTCCTTTTTGCCCTTCTTGAGGATAGGAATCATATTTGCTTTCTTTCAGCCCTTGTGAACCTCCCACCATCACCGTGGCCTCTCAAAGACAGCCATGAGTGGCCTCACAGTGTGTTACCCAGCTCCTTCACCAGCCATGGATGCATTCTTTCAGATCCCAGGGACTTGTGTAAGCCCAGTCTGATAAAAGTGGTCCCTAGCCTCACCCTCTTCTGCTGAGGGTAAATATTCCTTGCTCCTGAGCTTCCCTTTGGTCTGGAGGCCTGGGTTTCCTGAAGGCTGCTGCTCCGTGTCCTTTGTCACTGTGGTGCTTGCCCCATTCAGTGAAGGGCCCATGTTTTCCTTAATTTTCCTGTTGCTGCTGACACACCTGCAGAAGCCTCTCTTGTTGCACTTCACATCTCTTGTTGTATTTGACTCTGGGTGGGCTTTGGTTTTCCCTCCCCATATCTGCTTGCTTGGATAACACTTCTATATTCCTTCTGGGTTACCCATCCCTTCTGCCATCTCACAGTGCCTCTCAGTGTCCTGAGTTATTTCTAGATATTTAAGAGTCATTAAATTGAGTCATAAACCAAATTTTCTTTCTTCTGCTCTACTAGTTATTGCCCTTAAGGTTATGTAAAACAGGATCAGCAAAGTGGTAGTTTGTAACCTGATTCTGCTGTTGGAGAAGTGATAGGGCTGGGATTCAACCTGGAGATCTGAGCGACTTTTAAAGTGTATGGTAGGCTCATGTGTGCATTTCTAGCCCATGAGTGCATACATGGGGACTGTGATTTGGATTACATCGTGTGGTGTTACCTAGAGGTCAAATATTAGTCAATTTATGTGCATCATGGCAGCTTAAACCGCAAGGTAACAATTGATTTTTCATTTTTTAAAATAACTTAATCACAGTAAGTTTAGCACATATATGGGTCAATGTCTGGGACTCATAAGCAATGCTACACCACAGATAACTAACATTCATGAGATTAGGATTGTGTCAGACATAAACTCCCACGAGATGGAGCTGCACCATACCAGTTCATCCCGCCTTCCCCCGGGTTGGCGGTCCTTGTGTTTGTGTGTGTGATCCTCTCTAGTTTGGAATGACAGCTCCCCATGCCCATTTGTGGCAGGTATATTTAGTGAAGTTCAGATCATATATCTTATATATGCACACAGTGTATTCAGCAGGGGCTGTCTGGGCAGTGTGGCACTCCTCCAGTTTGCTGCTGGCATCTGCAGTCCAGGGTATTTGTGGGATATTGCAGCACCCAAGTGCACATAGGTTGTGGCTGACAAATGTCATTTATCAGAGTGAAAAAATAAGGTCAGACCATCTGCATTTTTCTTTTTCCTGAGGAATTATCAGATCTTACTTCAGAACCTGCCCCTCCGTGACAGACCAGAGCTTGAACCCAAGCTTAAGCGTGAAGAAATGGGGTGCAGGTGGGCAATTCCTGGACAGTCCCCTCTCCCCTGCAGCCTCCTCCCGAGTCCCTGCTGCTGGGCAGAAGAGTCCGATGGAGTCGGCAGCGTGTGGGTGAGACTCAACTCTGCTGATCTCAGAGCCTTTCCTTCCTGAACAAACATTTTCCATTCTGAAATAGTCACCTCACTATATATAGAAAACGCCTCCAAAGCAAAAGCCATATTCTTTGGGAAGAGATATTCCTCAAATTGTTTTCTTCCTTTTACTGAAATCAGCAGGCCCTTTGCCATCAGGCTCAGGCATGTGTCACCTTATGCAAAAATGACCTGCAGCCCCTGTGCCCCCAACCCCCAGCCTGCGGGTTCCGAGGTGTGTCTGTAATCACAATCGATGTCATTTCGGAAACCACCCCCCCATCTCGCTTCCTCCCAGCTGATTTTCACGGGAACAGAAGGAGACTTGTTTGCTCCCAGGGAGGAAGTCCAGCCCTTAGCGAGCAGCTAAGAGGCACCGGTGAGAGCGGTGTGCTTCAGTCAGCGAATGCTCCGCAGAACTCCTGCCAAATGAGGTCACCCCGCTGCAAAACATGGATGAAGAGATTCCAGAGAAGGAGGATGGAAGAAGCCAGGACAGGAAGTAGAGCAGTCAGTAGCTCAGGGCTCGGCTCAGTCAACTCCCCCTCTGGAAATGTTGATTCCAGTTTTGTCTTGGCTCACAGATGAAAATGTACTAGATGGTTTCCTTCTCATCAGTCTCCCATTCCCTTTTCTCACAACAACAATTCCTTGTTTTGGCACACTTCAGCCATCTCTTTGGGAAGGGTTTCATAGGGCAGGCAGCACACAGGTCCGGAGGGCAGTTCAGACACCAGGACTTGGTGACACTGTCCATGTCCTTTGGGAATCACAAAGCTCACACAAGCTCGAGGACAGACTCTACCTCTTGAGAAAGGCCACAGACTTGCAGAATCAGGGAACAGCAGGTTTAAAGTGATCTCAGGGATCATCTGGTCCAGCTTTTCTGGGCAAAAGCACTGGTGGCCCGGCACCCTTATAAACCAAGGTGGACAACCTTGTCTGTTAAGAATCTGTTATGCCTTTGTCATAGTTATTCTTGTGATTAATTTCTCCTTCCACTTAACTGTTGCTATTTCCTTTCAGTTTGTATAATTCCGGTTTGTATAATTTCAGTTCCACCCCATTGCTCCTGTTCTACCTTCATTTGCTAGATTGCAACATTATTATTATTGAAACAATTAAAATTTTTCTTCCTTACAGATCCTTAGAAATCATTAATTTTTTTAATCTTTCTGAAGGTCTCCGCGTGGCACCTTGCACTATGGATACTGAATTATTCTTATGACTTTGACCACTTTATACAGTCTTTATAAATATTGAACATTATGTTTACAACACTAAAGCTGCAATAACATAATTTCCCTGTTGTTCTGTGTCCTTCTGCTTAGTCAGTTCATACTTCCTCGAAGATAGTTAGTCAAGATACTAAACGACATTAAAAACATTAAACAACATAGAAATTTTAAAATTATCATTACTCCTTGATTGGGAGATGATCCACTTGGTGGGAATAACAAACTGTACAGATAAAAAACCCGTCTATACAGTTTGGCTTACAGGGACCTGTAAGTTGAATATGAATCAGAGGGCATATTGCAAAAGCAAAGTAAGTAACATCATATGAGATGGTATAAACCAGAATAAGACCTGCAAGATGCATGAAGTTCTATGGGGCCTAACAGGATTCATTCCAGAATCCTCAAAGAGTTACTGATGTCATCATAAAACCTCTCTCAATGATTTTTGAGCTGTCTTGGGAATCTGGAGAGGTCCCAACTGACTGGAAGCTGGTGAATATCATCTCTGTTTTCAAGAAGGACAAGAAGCAGGACCCTGGAAACTACAGGTCTGTCAGTCTCATTTCAGGGCCTGGAAAGTTATGGAGAAGATTATTCTGGGAACTGTTGAAAAACATCTGAAAGACAATGCAGTCATTGGTCATAGCCAGCATGAAACTTCTGAAAGTCCTACTTATCCAACCTGATTTCCTTCTGTGACAAGGTGACCCACTTGGTTGATCAAGGGAAGCCAGTTGATGTGATCTTATTGGATTTCAGTAAAGCTTTCAACCCTGTCTCTCCTGGGATCCTTCTGGACAAACTGTCCAGCCCAGAGCTGGATAAACACATCCTGTGCTGGGTGAGCAATCGGCTCACAGGTTGGGCACAGAGGGTGACAGTGACTGGGGTGCCATCAGACTGTGACCTGTCACTAAGGGGTTCCACAGGGCTCCATCTTGGGCCCTGTGCTCCTGAACATCTTCATAAACAACGTGGACACAGCACTGGAAGGGACACTGAGCAGGTTTGCAGATGACCCCAAACTGAGAGGAGCTGTTGAGTCCCTGGAGGGCAGGGAGGCCCTGCAGAGAGACCTGGACAGACCGGAGGGCTGGGAATCACCAACCATGGGAAGTTCAACAAGGGGAAGTGCTGGATTCTGCCCCTGGGATGGGGCAACCCCAGATGTGTGGACAGAGTGGGGAATGAGAGGCTGGAAAGCAGTGCCGGGAAAGTGCCCTGGAGGTCTTGGTCAGTGGCCACTTGGCCATGAGTCAGCAGTGCCCTGGCAGCCAGGAGGGCCAAACCTGTCCTGGGGGCATCAGGCCCAGCATCGGCCGGGCCAGGGAGGGGATTGTCCCGCTCTGCTCTGCCCTGGGGCGGCCTCACCTCAACATTGGGGCAGTTTGGGGGGACACAATATTGGAAAATTCTAAAGCTCTTAGTGTCTGAAGAAGGGACACAGAGATGGGGAAGGGCCTTGATTTGAAGCCGTGTGAGGACACTGAGGGCACTTGGTGTGTTCAGCTGGAGAAGGGGAGACTGAGGGGAGAGCTCATGGCAGTTCCAGCTCCCTGGGGAGGGGCAGAGGAGGGGCAGGCCCTGAGCTCTGCTCTGGGGGGACCAGGGACTGGACCCCAGGGAACGGCTTGGAGTCCCCTCAGGAGAGGGTTAGTTTGGATATTAGAAGAAAGGTTCTTCCCCCAGAAGGTGGTTGGGCATTGAACTGGCTCCCCAGGGCAGCACTTAGGCCGACAGAGTTCAAGAGGTGTTTGGATGATACTCTCAGGCACGTGCTGTGACTCTTGGGGATGGGCCTGTGCGGGGTAAGGAGTTGGATTTGACGATCCTTGTGGGTCCCTTCCAACTTCTGTGATTCTGTGATGAGGTAACATTTCTGGCTCTGCTTTGCTCTGATCAACCACAGACTATGTCCAGTCCTAGTGAGTGCACCTCAAAGAACATAGGCAAATCTGAGAAAGTCCAGAGGAGATGATTAGACATTCAGAAAATACGATATGGAAAGATTAAATGATCTGGGCAGTTTAGCCCAGAAAAGAGTGAAAAGACATGATGACCACCTTGATTTGTACAGGACAGTTGCAAAGACAACAATCTGTTTCCAGTATTCATGACAGGTAGTACAAGAAATAACATCTAAATAATAGCAAAGAAAATTTAGCACTGAATAGATTGACTGGCAGGTTTATGAAATCTTCATTCTGGGTGGACTTTCAGAACTAGTTGGGTGCACATCCGATGAGCATGGCAGGTGCTCATGGGTTCAACTGAACCCTCTTGGAGGTGAGGGAATGAAGCATCTGACAGCCCTAGATCTTTCTTCTACTGTTTAAAACTTGCCTGTGCTATTTTGTTTAGGAAGTACCTGCAGAGAATATAATTGCTGTCTCGCTTGTAGCCTTATCCTTCCATGCTCTTTGTTGTATCTACTGACTTGTCTTCACTTGACCATTTTGTCTTCTGGGTATGATTGTGTTATTGTTGCACTTGACTTAAAGTCTTAACATTTAGATGCTGCTATAACTTAAGATAATACCAAATGAGCAGTTTTAGATGTCTCATGCTGAATTTCAAGACAACTGCTAGTTGGGAATGCAAGGAACTCCAAAATTAGGAACAAGTCCAGGGCTGGGAGAGGTGAAACAAAGAGCAATAGGGCTCCTGGTATGAACAATGCAGGGTGTAATATAAGCTCAAGGCAAGGAGGTAGCAGGGAGCAACTTTTTAAGCCCAACTATTTCACAGGTTCTGGTGTGCTAGAGGATTTATCTATAAAAGGAAGCATGATTGACAATCAGGTGTTCAGGGTGCTTGGGGCTGTGCTAAATAACCTCCTGGAAAACAGACTGCTACCATAAGAAAATAGGGAAGCAAGTGGAGGTGATGGCTGGGTTCATCCACGCTGAAGCCGAAGTGTGATGTTAAGACCCCTGCTCAATCCAGCTGCTTCCAACACTGCCAGAGCTTCACCAAATTTCCAAGATTGCAAACATTCTCATCAACAAATTGAACTCTACCTGCTCTACCCTAAAGCATTCATCAAGTGCAGCCCAGGGACAGAACCTTACATTCAGGGCTCCAGACTGCTCAGGAGTAACTGCTGTGGCACAGAAATATGCCTGTTGCAAGAACTTTGTGTGACAGGAGCTCTGCGTCCATCCAGACAAGCAGGGAATGCAGAAGAACTGTTCCTCTGTGAGGTTCAAAACCCTCTAATCAGGTTAGATCCAGCAGCAGCACACAAGTAGCATTTCCTCTTGTCCTGGTTGTGAATACAGAGCTGCACAGCTGAGGTACCAACTCCATTTGTAGGTGAAATGATCTTGCAGCTTCTTCTCTGTTCATGGATTTTGTGGATTGTCTTTCATGGATTTCAAGGGCATTCTAAATGGCAGAGGCAAACTTTGGATCTCACATAAAAAAAACTTTTTCCTGCCTTAAGGAGAGTTTTCCCCTCACTTTCCCCCCAGCCCTGGCCATGTGTGTTCCTAGCAGGTGCCTTATTTTATTTTTAACCTCCATTCTGCATGCAGGAAACCTTTGCTTGCTGTGAACATCCGGGAATCGGAGTCTAAGCACATCCTAGAAGGATTTCCTGTTTGGGACTTTGGAGCCAGACTCCAACCTGTATGAGCAAGAGCCTCTGAGCAGTGAGCTCGGTCCTGCCAGGCTGTGGGCCAGGTGGCTACTGTCAGCTTCAGGAGCAAGTTGCCATCTAGCAGGAAGGTGCCAAACTGCCCAACTGCTTTCCATCTGCTAGGGATGAGGATGGGAAATGCACAGTCCAGTCTGGGTGGGGATGTGCCCGACTCTGGGGCCAGGGTCAGTGTGGAGGCAGAACAGCGTGAGGGGTATCCTGGCATCCCACTGCGTTTGCCTGCAGCTCTCAGAGCCTGCAGAGAGTGTGTTTTCTGTGCTCACCTCAGCTGGACTTGGGCCACTACATGCTCCAGTTTGCCACATTTCACCATCTCTTACATTATTTCAATTTTGGAAGTTCACCAAAGTAGTTACTACCAGTAACTACTACTACCGATAACAGCCTGCCTCAAGTAGGTGAACAGCTTATTTCTGCTCCTGTTGCTATGTATCAGTTGCTCTCACAAGGCACAGCTTGACTTACATCCTTCTACCAGTCCACATACAGCTCCAAAGATGCATATCAGAAAGACTGTGCAAGGCCTCTCTGAATGTCCAAGCACATGGTATGGATCTGTTCTTCCCTCTTGCCAAGGGGCTCCCAGAGCTAAACTTTACTAGGAGACCAAAAGGAATTCACTAATTTCCATCTCTGAGTAGAGGGAGCACTTGTGAATAAATTGGAAGTCTAAGAGGAGGATTGTTTGATGATCTGGGGTAATGCCATGGGGCTGAGGAATAACAAACTCACTAGTACCAAAGAAAGGACTGAAGGGAATGACCCAGGAAAATGCAGATTGCATGTAATAGTATAAATGATTCAAAGCAGATTTTAAAGGGAAACGATAGTTCGAAAACGTGATCCAATGCAGCAAGCTTGTCAAATCAAAATAGCACATCAGACACCCTTATAGGTGATTCTTTTGGGGCCAGGAAGAAAGGTTGATCAGACTTTCTGAACCGCAGTGCTACAGTAACACATAAGAAATTATTTATTCAACCAAAGAAGTTAGAAATTAATATGAAAACTGTAAGATGTTGAAGACTGGCGAAAAACCCCAAACCCAAAACAAAAAGTCGGAAGTTTTATGCTTGGGGAAATGCACAGTCTTTTCAAGGACAGCTTTGGAGCTCACCTATTTAATTTTTTTTCAGTAAAGGTCTCAGAAAGGAAAAAAAAGTACACTGATAAGGTAGATCAGTGGTACAAAGGCAAGAGGCATCGTGGGTATAGAGGGTGACTGGAACATCATAAAAGCAAAAAGCTATTATTAAAGAGTACATTAACAGAAATGGAATAAAATTAATAGATTCATAGTAGGCAGTCCAGAAATGCATAGTCCAACTTCTCATGTGAAGACAGTCAACAATACTAGGTCAAATCAGCCTTGGAAATCTGCAAGGGGATGAGACTCACTACTTTGTGAATAGCTTTTTCCAGTGCTACACTACTCGCCTGGTGAAAAAAACTTTCCCTAATGTTCACTCTGAATCTCTCAAGAGTAATTGTGGTAATTGTTATTGCTCTATTGTCTGCATTTAGTTCCATCATCTTTTTAACCTGTCCTTCAGGTAGCAGCAGGATGCTGTTACATAGCCCTGTCACCTACACATCACCAAACTGAGAGATCCCAGCTTCTTCAGTCTCTCGTTATAAATGATCAGGTGTGCCAGGCCCCTACCTATCTCCTACAGTTTTTCCACATTCCTCATGTGGGAGACAAAAATGTACAGAGAATTCCAGGTCTGGCTTTACCATGTCCCAGTTCGAGGGGCACGATTATTTCCCTTGATCTGCTGCTGATCACTCTCCTAAAGTTCTCCAATGTAGGAAGTTGTTTACCTGATTAGCAGTGAGAGCATCCTATTGACTCTTCATTCCATGCTCACCCCTATTTCCCTGTTCCTTTCAGCAAGACTGCCACTTAGCCAGGTGGTTCCCAACCTGTACCAGTTTTGGGGTCATTCTGCCTCAGGTGCAAAATTTTGTATTTTTCCTTATTGAACTTCACAAGATTTCTGCTAATCTAATTCATGTGAGTTTCTAGATATCTCTCTGAACTAAAGTGCCACATATCAGTGACCCCTCCTAGTGTCATCTTCAGACTTGTACTCCATGTTATCACGGAGTATCAACAAAGATACTGAACAATACTGGCTCCCAAATTGGTGCTCAGTGTACTTTGTTAGCTGCCATGACCAACTATGTATTGAGTCATTGATCTCTACCCTCACAGCCCAGAGGTGCAGCCAATCTTCAGCCCATGTAATGCTCCATTCTCTCAGCCCATACATCCTCAGGCTATAAATTAAAACTCTGTGGGAGCCACTGTCAAGACACTTTGCATCTACTGCTTTCCCTTCATCCATACAGCTGGTTAGTTGAGCTGCTCAGGCATGATTTGTGCTTGCTAAATCTATGCTGACTATTCCTAATTGCCTCCTTGTTCTTCATATGTTCAGAGATGGATTCTGAGACAGTGTGGTCCATGAGTTTTCCAGGTATGGAGGTGACCTTGACAAACGGATGGTTCTTTGAGTTCCTCATTGCCTTCCTTAAAGGTGAGTGTAATGTTTGAATAATAGAATCATAGCATGGGATAGGTTGGAAGGGACCTTTAAGGGTCACCTACTCCAACCCTCCTGCAATGAGCAGGGACATCTTCAACTAGATCAGGTTACTCAGAGATCCAGCCAACTTGACCTTGAGTGTTTCACCACCCTCACCATAAACATTTATTCCTTATACCTACTCTGAATTTACCGTGTTTTAGTTTCAAATCATCACCTCTTGTCCTATCACTACAGGCCTTGCTAAAGAGTCTGTCCCCATCTTTCTTATAAGCCCCCTTTAGGCACTGGAAGGGGCTCTAAGGTCTCCTCAAAGCCCTCTCTCCAGGCTGAACGACCCCAACTCTTTCAGCATGCTCCAGCTCTCTGATCATCTTTGTGGCCATTCTCTGGACTCACTCCAACAGTTTGGTGTCTGTCCTGTACTGAGGACTCCAGAGCTGTGCAGTGCCCCAGGTGGGGTCTCTCCAAGGTGCAGCAGAGAAGAAGAATTACTGCCCTGATCCTGCTGGCCACATTATTGCTGACACGTGGGGATTGAGAGCTGTTGCCCTCTATGTGAAGTGTCATTAAAGGTCTGCCAGAGAAACAGAGACATGAACAAAATCGGCTCCACAGAGCTGAACAAAAAGACCCTCCACAGACTGCATTGTCCTCTTTCCCATTTCTGTCATTTCTCTCCTTTCCAGAATGGAAACTAAATTGTTCCATGCACTGAACTAGTCTGGACCTTTATTATCCTCGTTCCCCTCTTCTGAACTTTTTTTTCTGCCTTCCTGTGACCTTTTCAAGATAGATGCAGGAGGAAATAAACTGAATATACTATAGCTTGGGGAATTTATGATAAGAATTGTGAGATGTGTTGTTCAGGGTCGAAAGGATTTGGCTTCTTTAGGGTACCTTTAGATCAGTAGCAGTAATCCAGAGCTACTTTTTATTTCTAAATCCAGCTCAGTCTATGTGGTGTTCAGGAAGAGATGCAGACACACAAATCCTGAAGGGTTCCTTCTCTGTGAAATTTGTCTGGTGGTCCCTATTCTTTCTTTAAATTGATTGTCACTGATGGAGCAGACCGAGCCATGGCCTTTATAGCAGATGATCTTAGTAATGAACTGTAGTCAATGGCAGTTTCTCCACTAAGAAATCAAAGAAGGTCCAGCAGTAGTTACTGGTCTGGGTGCTGAGTGGCTCCAACAGACACACGGACATTGCTGAGACCTGGCCTGTCTGGAGCAGGGAAAAGCTGCCCGAGTGGCCAAGCCAAGCTGAGGAGCCAGTCACTGGTAGAGATGTGTGGACAGTCACTCACCAGAGTCTTGGCTTGTCCCTTGGCATAGACTGGCACGGCCCCAGTCCCCTGTAGCACAGACACGTGGTGAGCACCTTCCAGCCTGGACCCTACGAGTCCTGATGACAGTCAAAGGGTTGGCAGGTCACAGGTACTTGGGCTCTGGGTTCTGTGCTGAAGAAGGAACTGCAGCAGAGAGGAAAGAATGGCCCGTGCCTCCGCGATCATGTCCCCACATGCCCCCAGTGTCACCTACGGCCTCCGTCCATTCCCTGCCAAGCCCTCCCTGCCCGGTCTCGTTCCCCTGCCGCCTCCTGCTCCTGCCAGCCCCTT
Organism: Manacus vitellinus; assembly: GCF_001715985.3. NCBI lineage: Eukaryota > Metazoa > Chordata > Aves > Passeriformes > Pipridae > Manacus > Manacus vitellinus. The sequence goes on from NW_021938894.1 coordinate 48,186, forward strand.
CCCATTTTCCCGGGCTCCCAGCGCCCATCGCTTCCTTCCATCCCTCTGTACCCCGGTTGCAGCCCTTCCCCCTCTCCGTGCCGGCCCCGCTTCCCGGCCCCTTGGTGCCCCTCCAGACCGTCCGCCCCCCGGACCCCGCCCGCCCGGGGCTTGTCCCCGGGTTCCGCGCTCCGCCGGGCGCGCTCCGGTGCGGGGCGGGGATGGGGCGCGGGGGGAGGCAGGGGGGCTGAGGCGGCGCGGTCGGGTGTCAGCAGGAGCCTCCGCGCCGAGCCAGCTTCGACCCGCCGCCCGAGCGCTCCGCGGGGCACGCCGCAGCGGGGGCTGGCCGCGGCCACCGGGTTGGTACCGGGGCGCTGGAGCGGGGCCGCGGCACCGGGAGCGACCTCGGCACCGGAGCACGGGGCGGCTGCGGACGTCGCGGCGGGGCCGGACCCTGCGGGAGATCGTGACGCCGCCGACGCGGACGCGCGGTTTGTAAGTGCCAGCGCCGGGGACCGGCCCGCGCTCGCCGCCCGCCCGCTGCCGCACGGCGGCATCGCCGCCCGGGGGTTCCGGTCCGGCACCGGGACCGCCGGCTTTGTTCTGCCTCCGCCGCGCAAACAATGGAGGCGGTGGGGGGCGGAGGGGGTGCCGGGGGGGCGCGCCCACGGCGGCGCAGCACGCGGACCCGCGGCCGGACCGGGCTTTTCGCCCGCGGGCCCCGGCGCTGGCAGCGGCGAGGCGGGAACGGGACGGGACGGGGCGGGCCCGGTTGCCGCCCGCAGGGCAGACCGCCGCGGGGACGGCGCTCGGCGGAGCCGCGGGAGGCCGCCGGGCGGGGCATGCGGGCCCGAGCGGAGCGGTGAGCGGGCTGGACTGAACGCCGGCACAGGGACCCGCCCGGTGCGGGACGCCCGGTGAGCGCCGGAGAACAAGGACAGGGGAGCGGCAGAGGCGCTGGGCCGGCGGCCGGGTAGCCCCGGAGCTCCGGGGGAGCGGCCGGAAGCCCCGACAGCCGGGGGCACCGGTGTGCAGGGAGCAGGCGAGGCCCCGCAGCGCCTCGGCGATGGGCACAGCCTGGCAGGACCCGGTGCAGCGCGGGGGCGTCCCGGGGCTGGGACTGCGGGAACTGGCTCCGGCGTGAAGAAATTTCATTAGAGCTTCCTTTGTGGAGGAAGCGTTCTCAGAGACAGGAGACCCCGTGAGTAGCCCCAGTGTGGCACAAAAATGGGATCCACAAGGGTGCGGTGGGTCACTGCATCCTTGGGAGAGGATGGCCACTGCCACTGTGACTGCTCAGAGCCCATATCAGAGGGACACGGGGCTGTGTGGCCTGGCTGGGAGCGAGCAGAAGGGTGCTGGTCCTGAAGGCCCAGGTGGGAAATGGTAGGAGGGCCAGCAGGCATGGAGATGGCTGTAGCAGCAGGCTAAGTGCAGGCTGGAAGGGAGTTTTTAGCCCAAGGGTGCACTGCAGGCAAGTCTAAACTGTGTATGGTTCAGAGGGCAGATCATCTGAAACTAGAGAGAGAATCTGTGTGAATGTAGAGGAGGAAAGCATATTCCAGATCAGTAACTGGTGCTCAGCAAAGATTAAATAGGCTTCTGAATCCTTCCTCATCTGGACTGGTGTCTCAAAAACATCATTACATGAGTCATGGCCTCTCATGTGAGACTTAGGGTATGGCATCAGCAGCATCTGCAGCTTTGATGGGGCCTTTGCACAGCAAGCATTCTGACATCTGTTTGTGGCGTGCACAGTGGGTGCCATCTTTCCATCTTCTCTGCTGGGGCTGCTGTGGGCCCACATCCCTTTTCTCATGGCTGACACGAGGCGTGAGGTGCCACTGGAAGGCAGAGGTGGACACAGTGGTCCCAATGCAATTCCATATATTTTTTTCTTCCTAAATGTGACGTATCTGCTAAGTGTAGGCTGGGCTCTCCTGGTGCCCCAGCCTGTCAGCTTGGATGTGCTTATGGATGTTGCAGCTTGCTCCATTTTAGCTGCCTTTCCTGTCAACATCCTCACCATGGCTCTGGACCCCAAACGCCTGTGTGGAGAGATTCTCATCCTGGCAGTTTTCTTCAGAGGCTCCTGCTGCCGTTTTTCACAAGGGATCTTGGTGCCCGGCAGTGGGAGGGAGAGAGGGGGAGTGGGGCAGTCTGGCTCACGTTACAGGGACCGGCCAAGCCAGCCCCTGCGCTGAGCTCTCTGCTAACTGGAAGCAGCTGTGCAGATTTGGTGACTCTGCATCCACTGAGGTCACTGTTGTCTCCCTATGACCCAAGCCTGCAGACCTCATCAGAACAGGGGGCTTCTGCTACCCCGGACTGGTGTAGCCTGGCAGCTGGGCAGTTGCACCTCTTGCCAAAAGACAGGCTCTGAAACTACCCAATTGCATCCAGGGAGGATGGAAATGGAGAATTTTACACAGGCTTTCATCACCAGTTCCCCAACCCAGGGACCCTAATTTTTGTTCCCTGCTTGTCCCAGTGCTCTCAGACGGTCTTCACACTCCCCAGATTCACTTTTCGAGTTTCTCTCCTCCCTGCCAGCAGCTTACAAAGCCTCACTGGCTTCTCAAGAGCTGCATTACTAATCAAACCAGTTGGGCTTTTCCCCATATCTGTGGCCTGATCTGTTCCGGGCACTACGCAAGATCTTTCAGCTCCATCCTGTCCTCAGCCACTGAGTTTGCCCCAGGGAACCTTGGCCCTCTACCTGCTTTTCCACTCTCATTTTTATTTTTTTGTTCTTTGTGTCTAAGCTCCTGCCAAGACTTTAAACCCTCTGCCCCGTCCCTTCCCATGACCTAAGCAGCTGGGCACCACTGGGATGGTGCAGTTTCATCACAGAAGCTACCTGGGACTCCATGCTCTAGCACTGCATGTTCTGGGGTGGGCAGTTACCCCTCCAGCTGGGGAATTAGAACTGGCTCCAACAGAGAGACAGACCTGTCTAGGAGCACTGAATTGGTGCAGATTCCCAACTCAGAGCCCAAAGGGACAAAAGTATCTTCTTTTGACTTCTGCTCTTGGAACAGTGCAAGGGTTCTCACTTGCTGGGTGCAAGGGAAGCATGTGGATTTACCTCAGAATGTGTGGATAGACCTCAGACACCAGATGCCCACTGAAGTAAACACTTCTTTATGTGTAGAAAATACTTTTTAATGTTTCTGTTTCTATCAGTAACCTGGAATTCTACAGGCAAAACCAATCTATACAGCTGATCCAAGGTGGGAAAGGGGACCCAGGAATAACCATCCTATTGTTCCCTAGAAAGGGTTAACACCACCGTGGGTTCTTTGGTCAAGGGCTGACATTCTTAGTTCCCAAACTAAACAATGTCAGCCACCTCCGTCCCCCAAAACAGGGAGGTTCCTGCTCCTTCATCTGACATGAGCGGCTCCTGAGTGTGGTTATGGGACCAGCAGCAAACGCTTTCAAGAGAGTCCAAGTGTGAGCTCATGCTGCCGCCATCCCCGCAGACCACGGAGCCTCGTTCACCGGGGCTGAGCGAGTGCTGAGGCTGGTGCTCCTCACCAGCTCCTCGGCCGCTGGGTTCCCCTGGCTGTTCTCAGCGGGGTGGGCAGGGCAGGGGGCTGGCAGCCCGTGGACACGGGGAGCGCGTCCGCCGTGTCCGGCTGCGGTGCTGCAGGAGCTGTGGCTGGCTGCGCGTCCCTCCCCCATTGCTGCAGCGAAATGCAGCTACGGGGGAAAGGGAGGGAAGGAGCCGGAGCCAGCAAGGAGCAGCGAGAAGGAGACAAAGGAGGGGAGTGAGCAGCAGAGGGTGTGGGACGGGAAGGAACCCGAGCAACCGGCAGCTCAGAGGGAGTCGCTGCGTTCCTACTGCACTGCCACCACCCTCCATGGTACCAGCTTGGGGCACCCACAGATCTCGGTGCCAGCCCAAACAATGGGCATGGTCTGATTTTATCCCGGGCATTCCCAGCTGTGGGCACATCCTTTGCAATACAGCCGTTTTGATTTATTGTTCACTGGATGGAAGCCCACTCCCTCTCTGTGCTCCCTCCCAGGGACACCAGATTTCCACTTCATGGGTTTTTGGCACCTATATCCCTGTGGTCCCGAAAGGCACGCTGCTGGGGAGGGGGGGCGGGGAGTGGGGGACGAGAGCTAGAGTCTCAACTGGTCACTTGCTGAGCTCTCTCACGATTTGAGACCAGCTTTTCTCAGGGTGGAGAGGTGCAAGGCTGCTGTTTGTCTAAAAACTTCTGTCCCCTTGCAGACAGGCTCTGAGCCTCACAGGAAGCGTTCAGCTGTTAAAGGCACAGGAGCACACTGCTCTGGGGCAGCTGGTGCCAGTGTTGCCAGCTGGGTGGTGGTTGGGAGGGGCAGTTTAGGGTGTAGGTGATGGGGTATGAGCTGCTCACCTCGATGTGCTGTCAGGTGTGACCTGCTGGGCTGACTCCATATGCTGTCCCCGGCCTCCGTTCTGGGCACCCTCTGACATGTTGTCACATTTGCTCCTTGTGAGAGACAGGTGATACACAGTGGTTGGGCAGCAGGTACTTGGCAGGCCTTTCCTCTCAAGGCATTTTTCTCTGTCCTTCCTTTGCTCCCTCTTAATCAGTATCCTCTGGTCTGCATTCCATGCAGGATTAAAGCAAATACTGCAAAGGAGATCAAGACACCCTCTGCTCTGCCGGTTGCCAGCCATGGAGCAGATGAAAGGGTCAGCCATGCTTCTGCTGGAGCTGCTCATTCTTGGGGGCCTGAGAGCAGGGATGGGCTCTGCTGTCCTAGGCACCCTGGATCTACAAATAGATGAAGAACAGCCAGCTGGCACCATCATTGGGGACATCAGTGCTGGCCTGCCCCCTGGAACTAGTGCCTACATGTATTTCATCTCGGCACAGGAGGGCAGCGGTGTCTCCACTGACTTGGGGATAGATGAGAACACGGGGATCATCAAAACAGCTCGTGTCCTGGACCGTGAGACTCGGGACCACTACAGCTTCATTGCTGTCACCCCGGAGGGCGTCACAGTAGAAGTGAACATCCAAGTGAATGACATCAATGACCACGCTCCAGCCTTTCCCAAACAGCAGAGCACCCTCCAGATTCCAGAGCACACACCCACTGGCAGTAGGTTTCCCTTGGACCCGGCCTTTGATGCTGACAGTGGCCTCCTGAACACACAAGGCTATGTGATTAAGGGAGGGAACGTGGGGCAGGCCTTCCGCCTGGAAACACGTCGAGGACCCAACGGGGTCCTGTATTTGGACCTGGTGGTCAGCAATGTTCTGGACCGGGAGAATCGTTCATCGTACTCGCTGCTGTTGGAAGCCTACGATGGTGGTTCTCCTCCCCGCAGCACCCAGATGACGCTGGATGTGTCCATCCAGGACATCAATGACAATGCTCCCAGCTTCAACCAGAGCCGCTATCATACCCTGATCTCAGAGAATCTGAAACCTGGCAGCAGCATCCTGCAAGTCTTTGCCTCTGACGCAGACGAAGGTGACAATGGGGATGTGATTTATGAGATCAACCGGCGGCAGAGTGATCCTGACCAGTACTTCACCATTGATGCCCGGACTGGAGTCATCAAGCTCAACAAGGGTCTGGACTATGAAGTGAGGAAGGTGCATGAGCTGGTGGTGCAGGCAAGGGATAAGGCTGTCCATCCTGAGGTCACCACAGCCTTTGTCACTATTCATGTGCGTGACTACAATGACAACCAGCCCACCATGACTATCATCTTCCTGAGTGAGGATGGCTCCCCACAGATCTCCGAGGGAGCCCAGCCTGGACAGTATGTGGCTCGCATCTCTGTTTCTGACCCAGACTATGGAGAGTACTCCAATGTCAATGTTACACTGGAGGGAGGGGATGGCAAGTTTGCCCTCACTACTAAGGATAACATCATCTATCTGATCTGTGTGGACCAACTTCTGGATCGGGAAGAAAGAGACTCCTATGATCTGCGGGTGACAGCTACTGACTCAGGAACACCCCCACTCCGGGCAGAATCGGCCTTTGTGTTGCAGGTGATGGATGTCAATGACAACCCCCCACTCTTTGACCAGCAGGAGTACAAGCAGAGCATCCCCGAGGTGGTGTACCCAGGCAGCTTTGTCCTGCAGGTGACGGCTCGTGACAAGGACCAGGGTCCCAACGGGGAGGTGCGGTACAGTATCGTGCATGGCCACGACACCCACTCCAGCTGGTTTGCCATCGACCCTGCCACTGGCATTATCACCACCGCTGCCCCACTGGATTACGAGAAGGACCCTCAACCTCAGCTGACTGTGCTGGCCACAGACCGGGGAACTCCTGCCCTCTCTTCCTCAGCTGTGGTGCACGTGGCCTTGCAGGACGTCAATGACAACGAGCCGGTGTTCAGGAGTAACTTTTACAATGTATCCCTGAAGGAGAACACCCCCGTTGGGACCTGCTTCTTGCAGGTAGGTACAGTCTTGGGGAGGGCATGGCCAGGGCTGTGAGTGGCTTGGGGTGCTCTGCGGGGTGTTCAGTGCAGATGCCATGGCTTTGATGGGCAGTGTTTGCAGCAGGAATGCTGGAGCGGAGATTCCTGCTCTCGATGTGAGTCTGGAATGGGGCCAAGCGGTGTCACGCCCTTTCTGCGTGCGAGTCGTGGGCAATGCCACTGACACTGGGCACACTGCGAGGCTGTCCATTGTACAGAGCATGCTGTGGGCCTCAGTCGAGGTGGCTTCTGCTGTGCCAGGCCTTGCTTGCACCAGTGTGGAGCTGCCTTGCAGCCAGGGCACTCACAATAGAGCTCAGGAACCACCTCTGGGAAGCTGCCTGTAACCAGGCTGCGAACTTCCCTCTCCCCCACTCCCCCTCCCCTGCGAGGTCATTAGCCCAAGTTCATCAGTGTTACTGGGGCTGGTTGTGAGCATTAGTATTAATTATGCTAATGAACTGAGGCACGTGCTGCTGCGCCAGCCTTTATGCTGCAAGAGGTCGCAGCTGCTGCCCCTCCGAAAGCTCCGTGACCCCACAATGAGCCAGCAGTGCCATTTGGATTCTGTGTGTTCTGTGTTCCCTGCATTTGGTGTTTCTGTCACAGCTCAAGCCCTGGAGCCCTGGTTCCTGGGGACAGGTGATGCCACCCGCCATCAGGACTGGGGACAGTGGAGAGCTGGTGCAGGGGTGCAGTGAGGCACTCCTGACCACAGCGGTGTCCAGGCTGTCCATTGGGACAAGCATCAGTGACATTGAGGACGCTTCTTTGCTGAAGCCTTGGGACATAAGGATGTCTGGCTGGGGCCATAAGGAGCTCTGGAGCCAGGTGGTGAGAGGTGCCCACAGTGCCAGGAGGAGGAGGAATCCTGGGGCCCATGAGACAAGGCAGGAGGAGGTCCTGTGACCTGGCCTGGGAAAGGGGTCTCTAGATGGGCCTGGAGAAGGATTTGGAGCTGGCAAGAAAGAACTGTCTATGGGTGTTCTGTGGATGCATGGCAGTGGCATGGGGGGGGTGAGTGGGGGCTGGGAGGGTGGGCTGTGGTGGGTGTGTGAATGCATGTGACTGTGAGTGGGTGGGAACACTAAAGAGGGGCTTGTCGGGGGCTGAATGCAGGGGATGGGGTAGGAGTGTGAGGGAAAGGAGGAATGTAGAAGAGAAGGGATGTGGGGCAGGGGCAAGTGTAGGATAGGGCAGATCTGGGGGGTTTGGGGATGGGTCAAGGTGGGATTAGGGGGAAGTCTGGGCAGAAGAAGTGAGTTGGAGATGAGGAGGAAGATTTGGGTCAGAGGAGATTTAGGTTTGGTCTATGCAGGGTCGCACTACACATTGTCCCATTCTGGGGTGGGTGGGGATGGGGCAGGGCTGGGGACAGAAATGGGGACGGGGTCAGGAATGGGTGCAGGAACAGGGTTGGAGCAGAGGAGCTGCATGTCCCTGGGTGAGCATGGTGGCCTCAGGCGTGTGCAGGGATGTCTGGGCTGCACAGCCCCCAAAGGGAGGCCCTCCTCTCTCCTTGTCCGTGCCTTCCCGCTCAGTGCCGCTCGCCATGTGGGAAGGCGCTCTGGAAATGCAATCGGAGATGGCGGCTGGGCTCCTGACTGCGAGTGCGGGGCTGAGCCGGAGGGAGAGCGGACCCTGCGGATGAGCCAGGGTGTGCGAGGCCGTGGGGACGCATCCAGAAGCGGGTCCAGCATGTGGCTGCCTGGCCCTTGAAGGGTCCAGCCCGGTTCCATGCTGCACAGGGCACGGGGCTGACCCGGCGGTCAGTAGCGACAGAGGCTTTGGCCAAATTTTGATGGTCTTGGCTCAGTCCTTGTGTTTCGTTTGGAAACGGCGTGTCTGGGCTGAGTGCAGGTAACTCCCGCGTGGCCTCGGCACAAAGCAAACAGCTCACACATCTGCTGCTGCTTCCTCTGAGCCGGGAAATGTGAGAGGATGGGAAAGGAGGCTGGCCAGGCTGATGGCTCGGCCGGGGATGCAGCAGGAGCCAGCCAGATCTGGGAGCTGGACAGAGCCAGGGCAGGGAGCCCTGAGCTCGGAGCACAGCTGCCCAGCATGACCACCCCTTTTGTCATGAACAGGAGGGCTTTAGAGGTGCTGCCAGGGCCCACAGTGGCCAGTGTTCCACAGGATTACCCATGTCAGGTGTGCTGCCCCACAGCCCCTGTGTGCCATTGCTCCTGCCTGACTCCGTCTGTCCATGGCTTCCAGGCATCAGGGCTCACCCTGACTTGGGATGGTAAAGGGTCTCTGTCAAGGTCTGGGTTTGGGCCATACCCACACAATGGTCATGAGAGCTTTGGCCCTGCCAGATGACATGCAGGACACAGGACAGTCACTCAGGTCAGCACAGAACTCGGTGGGTTTGGTTCTCCATCGGACTGTCATGTTTCTAAGCAGAAGACCCTGGGAGGATGAGGTCTGTTTTCAGACAGTTATATCTGCTCTCTGTGGGTAGGACAAACAGTGGGGAACAGAGGAGTCCCTGTGAGTGACCAGGAGAGACCTGAAGAGTGTTTGCAGGTCTCCTGCTTCCCGTCTTTGCCAGGTCAGTCTTTGTACCTGGGGTACAAACAGGGATGAGCAGAGCAGGTTGCTGGCCTGAGCTCTGGAGAAAGAAAAGGAACTCATAACATCTCCTCTGTCACTTGTGTTTATCATGGGCCAAGTCCCACAGTAGCAGACTCTGCATGAGCATGAAGCAAAGAAAATGGCAAACTCTCAGTTCAAGTCTGAGATGAGAGAGAAACACCAGTGGAGACAGAACCCATGTAACCAGTGAACATACAATCAGCAGAAAATGGAGCAGGAGACAGTCACTGGCTAGCTTCCTTGTTCCTCTCTGTGGCCATCAGCTGATGATGCAGAAGCTTTAGGGCACACTGGACCACGTTCTAGTGCTGTGGTTCCATGATAGGAAGCACTGCTCTGGTATAAATTCACCCTGCTGGCTTAAATTTGTTTTAAACATTTGACTTGTACCAGCATGCTGCATGCATGGTCAGATACTGTTTTTCTGGGACTTTCTGACTTTTCATGCTAAATCAAGCATTGTCTGTGCTCTGACAGAGAGCCGTGAACCCCATGTAGTGAGCATGGGCTGACTGGACAAAAACCTGAATGACATGAGATGGTGGTTAATTGAATCTTGCATAGATCCAATATTGATGATTATGGAACCAGAGCATCCATACACACAATTGTTGGGGGACATCCAAAATGAAACGCTGACCAGCAATGCACCCAAACGTAGAGTCTCTGCAGTTTTGAGGATAAGTCTGATGAGTTTTGGGGTCTGATTTGTGATTCCATGGGACATTTGTGGGACATGCGTGCACTGCACTGGGACAGCCCTGTGGGCTGTGCCCCTGGGAGGAAGACGTGGGTGAAGAGCTGTAGGCTACACCAGGCCACATACACTGTATTACCGAAAGAGAACGTGTGGAGGGCTAATCCTGATGCCTCGGTTGTGCTGCTGAAGTGGCAGCTGTGAGGGGACACGAGGCATAGCTGTGCATGGGGACTGAAGCAGCACGAGGACTCGTGCTCACCAACTGCTGCCAAGGAGAGGGGGCATTGCTGCCTACGTTTGTGTTCTTGAGTCAAGGGATTTAACATCAACCTATTTTCAGACCTTTGCACGACATAGAACAGGCCTCCCCCTCCTCAGAAGCAAGGCAAGCTTTCCGAGGCGAAATGGGGAGATGCCTGTGAGTGTGCTGGGGAGTGAAGCAAGGGGAGGGAGAGCATCATGGTCCTGGGGAGTGGGCTGCCATGTGGGAGAGTCTGGAGGTACACAGGAGTGTGGACATGGGGGAGATGCTGGTACATGGGGAGGTTGTGGGGGGAGGTGAGTGCTGTTGTTACGGCCAGAAGAGCTGCATTTGTTCCAAATTCCTGTGAAAGTTATTTCCTTGCGCTGCCAGCAGCCTCCTCCTGGGCTTGGCACAGCAGCCAGCGCCATGATTAATTCAAGTAGCATTTCCCCTGGAGCTGCAGCAGCTTTTCCACTGCAGCTGAGAGGCCCCAGCCCCTTGCGCTCCTCTCCCCCCATGCTCTGCTCCTCCTCCCAGCCCCCTCGCACAGCTCTCTCCTTCCTCCACGCAATCCCCAGCCCCCTCACAGCTGCCCCTTTTCCCTTACCTCTGCTTCAGCTCCAGGCCCCTCAGAACTCCTTCCTCCCACCGCCCTTGCTCACACAGCTCCCTCCTCCACGTGCACCCATAGCCCCACGCTGGTGCACGCTGCCCTCCAAAGGCCAGTCCCCGTGTCCCCCTCACAGAGC
>NW_021938894.1:60826-80516 GCF_001715985.3 Manacus vitellinus
AGCCGTGCGTGGGATCGCTGACCACACTGGCGCCAGCCTCCCCTCCTCTCCCACCAAGAGCCGTCACTCGGAGGGGAGGGAGCCCAGGGCCAGATGTTTGCCAAAGCCACAGTGTAACATGTGCGCAGCAGAACCCCAGCCAGGGCCAGGCTCCAGATGAGCTCCCTGCCTGCGACTGCGCTGGCTGGAGCGGGGAGGACAGCCAGGGAACGGAGGCCCGAGCTGCTCAGCAGTGCTCAATTGCTTTCCAGCGTTGCGGGCTGCGCAGGGGCACACAGCTCAGCAGCAGGGCTGTGAAGGCAAGGGATGGCTCTGGGTGAGGGACTCTGGTGCTGCCCTCGAGATGAGTCTGTGGGAAGGGGAGGCAATGCAGCTGAGGACCCCGGTGTGGGGCTGCACTTAATCCATCCCCATCTCTGGGGAATGGAAGATGTCTGTAGTGCCTTGGCTCCTGTCTTGCTGGGGAACTGGGAGGAGAGTGTGAAATAGCAAGGCCTCGATGCCCATCTCTGCCCTCCCAGTTCTCAATGCAGTGGGGAGAGGCACACTAGCCCAGGACCCCGCTTCCTTTTCTAAGGCTGGTGCTCTGGCTCCTTTCTGCCTAGCCCTGAGCCATCTTGCTGCTCTCTTGTGTCGTCCTCTTCTGCTCCGTGGTGGCCACAGCACTCCCACCAGGTGTTGTTCTGACCAGCTGCAGGGCACTCCAACTAAGTCTTCTCACCACACCTGGGAGGAAGGAGGGGCAGGTAGCAGGTGCTGCTGCCCAGTGTGGTCAGGGCTGTCGTGCAGGGCTGGGGAAGCAGATCAACTCTCTTGGACAATTGGAGCTCAATGGGGAACTGGGGTGTTTAGGAGGGTCTTTGGAGATCACAGAATGGTTGTGTTTGGAAGGGACCTCTTGAGATAATCTAGTAAACCCCCCCCATGCACAAGCAGCACCATCCAGAATTGTTTGCCCAGGATGTCACCACTTCCCTGGGCAACCTGTGACAGAGCTTGGTCACCCTCATAGTGGGAAAGTGCTCCCTGATTTTCGGAGGGACCCTCCTGTGTTTTACTGTGTGCCTATGGCCTCTGATCCTGGCACTGGGCACCACTGACAAGAGCTTGGCTCCATCCTCTTGTTGTCTTCTTTCATATATGGATGATACCCCTTCTCTTCTCCAGGTTGAACCATCCCAACTCCCTTAGCCTTTCTTCACAGGAGATTTGCTTCAGTCCCTTCATTATCTTCGTGGCCCTTCACTGGACTCTTTCCAGTGTGGCCATCTCTCTCCTGTACTGGGGAGCCAACAGTGGACCCAGCGCCTCCAGCTCTGGCCTCACCAGCGCTGAGCAGGGGGGCGGGATCTCCTCCCTGACCTGCTGACCACAGTCCTCCCGATGCTGCCCAGGATACCATTCTGCTTCCTTGCAGCAAGGACACCTTGCTGTCTCATCTTCAACTTGGCACCCACCAGGACCCCCAGGGCTTCTTTTGCCAGGCTGCTTTCCAGTGGGGTGGCCCCCAGCGTATATTAGTGCAGGGGACTGTTGCTTCCCCAGGGCAGAACTTTGCACTTCCCCGTGTAAAACTTTGCTAGGCCTCTCGTCCATCTCTCCAGCCTGTCGAGGTCCCTCTGGGCGCATCACGACCCTCTGGCAGATCAGGCTACTCCTCCCAATTTGAGGTTGTCCGCATATGTGCTGAGGGGAGGCTATGCACAGCCCCATCATCCAGGTCATTAATGAAGATTCCAAACAGGACTGGACCCAGGATTGACATCTGGGGTACACTGCCAGTTACTGGCTTCCAAGTAGGTGTTGTGCCCCTGATCACCACTCTCTGGACAGGAGCCATTCAGCCCGTTTCCAGCCAACCTCACTGTTGGCTCATCCAGCCCATTCACCAACAGCTCCTCCATGAGGATCTTAGGGGGGAGAGTGTGAAAGAACTTCCTGAAGTTCAGATAGACAATATCCACTCCTTTTTCGTCATCTACCAGTTGTTTATCAAGTGGGTGAAGCATGATTTGCCTTTGGGAGAAACCATGCTCACCACTCCTGATGATTTTCCTGTTCTTCCTGTGCATAGATATGATTTCCAGGATTAGCTGCTCCATCAGTTTCCCAGGGATCAAGGTGGGGCTGACTGGTCTGTAGTTACCTGTCATCATGGCTAGGCTTCACAAACAAAGATTTGGGAAGGACTCTACCCACATTTGCTACAAGCACGCTGGTGGCTAAAGAGGCCAATGTGAGATAGACAAGTCCGGTTGCAAAAGGCACAGCAGAAAGACTCCTTGGATGGGATCGGCAAGGCACGGTTCTTTCTGTGTTGTCTTTTCTCCTCGAGAGTGATCCCACGTGCGTTCTCAAAGGAAGCAGCAGCATTATAGATGGTGTGTCTCCAGGCCTCCCGATTGGAGGCCAGAGTAGACCAGTGAATCCTGCTGCTTACTCTTGAAGATAGGAGAGAGATTTACCTTCCTGCAGATTTCAGGCACTCCTCCCAAACACTGTGATTGAGAAACGATTATTGTGAGGGGCCTAACAGTGGCATCTGCCAGCTCCCTCAGCACTCATGGGTGCCCAGAACACATGTCCAGTTTGCTTAGGAATTCAGTGACCTGTTTGTCTTCAACCAGTGGTCTATCTTCCTTGCTCCAGCTTCCATCCCGGTCTCTGGGGCCTAGGATTTCTGAAGACTGCTCTTACTAGCAAAGACTAGGGTAGAGAGGGCATTAAGTACCCCAATCTTTTATATGTCTTGTGTCACCAGGTTCCCCATCTCCTTCATCTGGGGTCCTGTATTTTACCTAGCCTTCCTTTTGTCACTGATGCACTTATAGAAGCTCTTCATCTTGACTTTGACATCCCTGGCCGGATTAAAATCCAGTTGGGAACTGGATGCCAGCAGCTGCGTTTCCATGTAATTACACTGTTCAGTGGGTGATTTCAGCAGAAAGTGCCCCAGGTGTGTTCCCTGAGCCTCCCCCCAACCCGTGATAGCATCCTCTTCTACACCTATCAAGGAAAAGGTTTCAAAACACAGCATCGGGTTCATCCCCTGAGTTCCTTAACACATCCTCTGGTCCCAAGGGCACATGCCAGTTCATTTGCATCCATTATGTGACAGAAAGGATGTAGTTCATCTGTCACTTTCGTCCAGCTCCTTTCCCTCATCACCACTTCCTGGCAGAGCACAGCTCATGAACCTCTCCCCTCAGAGCCTGCCTTCCAACCTGTCTTTCACCCACCTGGTTGTCTAGCCCTCCAAGCTGTATCATCCTGCCTTGGATATGAGGATTGTGGGAGAAGGTGTCGAAATCCTTCCTAAAGTCAAGGCAACCATCATCCACAGCTGTCAGCCCTTTGACCCCACATCCCATCACTGTAACATCACAGAGGGCAAACAGGACAGTCAATCCATGATGGCTCTTCCCTCCCAGGATACTCCATGTGGCCAAAAACACGCTCTGAGAGAAGTCACTCCATGATTCTCCCAGGGACCAAAGTGTGGCTGACAAGAATTTAGATCCTCAGATGATCCTTTTGGCCTTTGTTGAAGGTGGGGTGTGATATTTACTTCCCTCCAGTTGTCAGGAATCTCCCCTGATCTCCACCACATGTGAAGAGCAGCCCTATAAATCCATTTCTGTCAGCATCCGTTGATGCAGCCTGTTGAGTCCCATGGATTCATGTGGATCAACTTCATTAAAGAAATCCTGACTCCATCTTCACCCCTCTCTGTTAGCTCTGAACCCTTTTGAACAGCATGGAGGCCTGGGAAACTGGTGGAGACCAAGGTGGAGGAGGCATCGAGTGTCCCAGTCTTATCTGTGCCTGCTGTCACTAAATCACCCACCACACTTGGAAATGGGCCCTTCTTCAGCCTTTTCCTACCCCTGCAGTGGTAGAGGCTCTTTTTGGCACCCTCAGTTCGCCTTGCAATTCTCAACCCGACTTGAACTTTGACTTTGCTGACACCCTCCTGACATGCCTGGTGATGGTTGTAAATTCATACTGTGTAGTTTGCCTCCATACCCACCTCCCATCTCATAGAATCATGGAATGGTTGGGATTGGAAGAGACCTTAAAGCTCATCTCATTCCACCTCCCTGCCATGGGCAGGGACACCTTCCACCAGCCCAGGTTTCTCCAAGCCCCGTCCAACCTGGCCTTGGACACTTCCAGGGATGGGGCAGCCACAGCTTCTCTGGGCAGCCTGTACCAGGGCCTCACTATCCTCACAGGGAAGAATTCCTTCCCAATATTTAATGTAAACCTACTCTCTGTCAGTGGGAAGCCATTCCCCCTTGTCCTGTCACTCCAGGCCCTTGTAAATAGTCTCTCTCCATCTTTCTTGCCAGCTCCCTTCAGGTACTGGAAGGCTGCAATCAGGTCACCCCAGAGCCTTCCCTTCTCCAGGCTGAACAATCCCAATTCTCTTAGCATACATTGCCTTTTGCATGGCAGCTGAGCCCTGAGGCCCCTGCTTAGCCAAGGCCATCTGCTGACATGTCTCCTTGCTTTCCTGAGCACTAGGATGGACTGTTCTGCACTGTGCTGTCCTGAAGGCTTGCCAGCTTTCCTGAGCTCCCTTGGCCTTCAGCGCTGCCTCCCATGGGATCCCTCCCATCGACTAGTTCCTTGTATAAGCTGAAATCTCTCTTGCACTCCAGGGTGTGTACTCTGTTTCTCTCCTTCCTCACTCCCTTTAGGATTCTGCACCTGCTGATCCATGGCCACTGCAGTCACACCTGCTGCCAACTGCCACATCCCCAATCAGTGCTCCCTTCTAGTGAACAGCAGATCCAGCTGTGTGCCACCCCTGCTTGGCCAGGGACATTGGAATTCTTTGTGAGATCAGGGGTCTGTGATCCTGGCTTCCCCAGGTACTGCTGCCTCCTTGGCAGCTTTATTTCAGGGATTTCCTGGCAGAGCATTGATGTCCTTGTGCTTAAAGCCTTTAGTGGCTGTGGGGACTCCATTCAAAAGTCAGAGATGAGGGGGCTGTAAAGGCTCCATTCAGGCTCAGAGCTCTGACTCCTGCTCCCACATATTCAAGGAGCAGGACTGGCACAGCCCCAGTGGAGTGTTTCCTGGGCAGTTCCATAGGCAGCTTGACCCCATTTCCCTCTGTTTTTCAGGCAAACATCAGGAGTCTCATGAGTGAGCTACAGTAAAACCAGCTGTGGATTCAAGATTTGGGGTGGATGCTAAATACAGAGCCTGGGGCTGTCCTGCGTTAGCTTCTAGCAAAGTTCCTGGAAAAATGTCCAGACTTGTTTTAAAAATTTCCAGGAGTGGTGAACTCACCGCAGGCCTTGATGAGCCCTTCTGGTGGCTAATTACCCTCACAGCTAAAAATGTGTCCGTTTCCCAGACCGTGTGTGCTCTGAGCCTGCAGCCTTGTGTGCCAGCTGAAATGAGGTGGCTGCCGTACCTGGTGGCTGGTGGACCCCTGTGATGTCTCTCAGGAGTCCCCAGGAGACATCACCCAGCTGTATGGGGGATCCTGCTGCCCTTGGGCCTCAGTCAGGCCCTGCTGAGTGTGGGCGGCCCGCAGGCAGGCAGCCAGCCCCATCCCACGGGATGCACACATGGGATGTCAGCGGTCTGTGGGCAGGGAGCTGGGGCTGGGGGTGTGCCGGCCACAGCCTCCCTCCTGCACACAGTGGCAGAGCACAAAGCAAAGTGTTCAGCGGCCCCAAACTGAGCCAACACCATTACCTGCTCCAGCAAGTATTTCCTGTTCCTGTGGCTTTTCTCTGGGCACCACTTTAGCATCACCCATCCAAGGGAGACAAGGCCAGGCCCAGTTGCACACCGGGGTGTGGGTCTGGGGCTGTACCCCAGTTACAACAGCCAACATGGAGCCACTCCGCTGGTACCCTTCAGATGAGCTCCAGTGATGTCAGTGAGGTCAGATTTGTACTCTCCAATGAGCAGCTCCCCAGCAAGGGAGGCTGGGGCTACAGAGGGAAGGGTGAGCTCCAGAGGAGCAGATGGATCCAGTTTCCCAAAGTGCCTCCTGACCCAGCTTTGTCATGACACCTGTGTCTCTGAGTGCTCTGCAGCTGGAGCAGGGAGGGGGGGGATCCTGTTCCATGGTGCTTCTTCTGGCAGCTGCTGCAGAGCTGGGAAGCAGATCCTCTGCACAGGAGCCTGGTGCTCACTGGAGATGTGCTCTGAGCTTCTCCGTGCAGGCAGCCCCTCAGACGCAGCCACCGAGGCGCTGCCGGGGTGTTGCAGTGCTGTCCTCCTTCCTGGCAGGGCAGGTGGTGCCGACCCCTGCCCCCGGCCGTTGACTTTCGGCCTCGATGCCCACGCCTTTCCGTGTTCCCTTGGCCTGTCCCTCCGGTCCCCCGTGCCTGCTTCGCGGCCCCCAGCCGGGCCCTCTCCTTGGCGCGCGCCGGCGTTCCTCGCGCGGGAGCCGAGGCCCCATGGCCGCTGCAGGGAGGAGCTGTGGCTGACGAGGCCTGAACTCCACTTCACCCGGGCCTGGCCCAGCTGCCTCCCCCCGGCTCCATCCCCCAGCTTTGTTCTCTGCCGAGCTCCCAGCTGGTGGAGGAGCTGTGGGCAGGGATGTGGGGTCAGGAGTTGGTTCCTGCTGACCTGAGCTCTGTAGGAGCCGTAGGAGGAACTGAGGTGGGCAAGCAGGGAGCAGCATTCATCCTCCTGCTGTGTCTGTCGTGGTGGGTTCAGTTCTTGTGCCCCAGGCTGAGTGAGGCTGGGCTGTCACAGGGCAATGCCACTCTCCATCCTCATCCCCAGCACCCGGGGCTGCTGGATACAGAGCTCTGAAAGCAGGACAGAGCCAGGGCTCTGGTGACAGGGGGTTGGCTTTCTTCCTGTCCCATCCCGAGTGTCTTTGAGAAAAGAAGGAACAGAGAGGCAGGGGCAGCTGCTGCTGCCGTGCAGGTTGTCCCTGGCTGGCTGATCATGTGGGGGGCAATGGGGGTGCTTGACTGTGAGGTCCTTGGCATCTTGGTGAGCCTGGGCCTTTCTGTTCCCCCTGTCCCTATGGTCTTTTCTTTTGCCAAGGCAAGTCTGTTGACCTGGCTGATGGATGTTGCCCCAGAGGTGTAGAAGGGAGTTGCCACCTGGGTGGTGAGGAACCCACAGCAGTGCTGGAGATAGAAAACAGAGTGCAGCTCTTGCACACAGTGCTCCCCCTCCTCTATGTCCCCTCACAGGGGCCCGCCAGCACAGGCTGATCCTAGGGTGCCTCAGCTGCGGACAACACTGCCCACGGCACTGTCTGCATCAGTGAGCCCTGGGAGCCCTGTCCTGCTGCAGGGAGGGCTGCAGGGGAAGCGGTGGCTGGTGTGGGACAAGAGCTGCAGGCTTGAGACAGTCACTGTCACTCTGCATCACGATGATCTTCTCTGAGGACGGTGTGGTGGCTGTGGACCATAGAGCAGAGGGTGGCAGTGGGGTGTGGTGATGGGGCAGGGCTGGGTCTGGCTGGTGGTCTGCTCTGCTAAGGTAGTACCCTCCCTGACCCAGGTGACAGCCACAGATGCAGACAGTGGCGCGTTTGGCTCTCTTTCCTACTCCATTGGCTCCGGCATCGGCAGCGTTGTCCCCACGCAGTTCAGCATTGACAAGCACTCGGGGCAGCTGTGCACGGAGCAGCCCCTGGACCGCGACGAGGGCACGTCTGCCTACGACTTCACCATCACTGCTGTGGATGGGGTGAGTGCTGGTGAGGCCGTGGGACGCGGTGCTGCTGCCTCAGCATTGTGCAAGGGATGCTGCTGCCCTTGCACTGTCTCTGACCTAGTCCCTCTGCAGGGCGGCCTGAACTCCATGGTGTACGTGAAAGTGTTCCTGGAGGACACAAATGACAACCGGCCAGTGTTCTACCCGCTGGAGTACGCTGCCAGCATCAGCACACAGAGCATGCCAGGGACAGCTGTGCTGCGTGTCACTGCTAACGACAAGGACGAGGGGCTGAATGGGAGAGTGACCTACCGCATTGTGCTGGGAAACTCGCCCCCGCTCTTCTCCCTCAACAAGGACACAGGTGAGAGCTGTCAGGGAGCCAGAGCAGGCAGAAACCAGAGCATTGTGATATGGGAAATGTCAAAGCAAGCCTGTGTATCAATGCTTGGACACCTCAGCAGTACAATCTGCCTCCGGAGTATGCCTGTTCTTTTCCCTGCCACATCATTCTCTGTTTGACTTCTTGAGCCTCTGGCAGCCCCTTCCCAGATTCAGTCCCTGACCTCTTGTTTCTGCTCCCTGCTCTGTTCCTCATTTGTGCCATCTTCCTTCCTCTCCCCCCTTCCCCATCCCTGACTCACTGTGCCTTTCCTCCTGCGTGCTGATGCTTTGCCCCATCGAGCCGTATCCTGGTTTGTTTCTTGTCCCTGCCAGTTCCCTCCTCTCCCCGGCTCAGTTAACTCTCCTCCGTATCTGTCACTCTTGGTTCCACCATTCTCACTGGCTGTGTCTGCTCTGCCTTGCGTTGGCCATTGAAGACAGAGCAATTTCTGCTGGGGAGGTGGGTGCATGAGCGTGCGGTGGCGGGGGCTCTCAGCGGGACAGGAAGGTGCATTGAGGGATCTGCAAACTGTTCCCAAGTTCCCTGCAGGTAACTGGGATGAGACAGGCACTACCAGTCCTCCTAACACAAGGTCACCTCCTTCATAGGGCCTGTCAATTATGGTACTTCAGTCCCAAAGCCTCCCCATAGCCCAGGACCCACCTGCTGTGTCATGACTCTCACCCTGTGCCCCACATTAGAAAGCCCTCTCCCCTCCTTTCTCTCTCCCAAGACCTACCCTCTGGCTCGTGTCCCTCAGCCTGTACCACTGCTTAGCTCAGGGCTGGGTGTAAGGTTGAGTGGGGAGTATTTGGGTAGGCTTTCCTGGGAAGGCTCCTCTCCTTCACTCCAGCTTCCATAGCAAGCTCCCTCTATGATTCACATTGTTTCCTGTCCCCTCTGATCTGTCTTTTCCAGCTTATGGGTTGGTCTATCCCCTGGAGCCAAGTGACAGACAGGGGTGCAGCATAGTGCCCCATCAATGGCTTTCTTCCCCAGGTGTCATCTCCCTGTCATGGTCCCTGAGCGGCAAAGCCAACACCCTGGTGCAGCTGGTGATCTCTGCACAGGACGGGGGGGGCTTGCAGGCACAGCCAAACGCCCGGGTGAACATCAGCATCGTGGAGGGCACGGTCTCACCTCCTGTCTTTGAGCAAGCTCAGTACTTCTTCACTGTGCCCGAGGACACGTCGCAGGGCGTCAGCGTGGGGGCTGTCCAGGCCCACAACCCGCCAGGTAAGGCATCGTCCCTTTCGCATGCCGTCACTTTCCCTGTCCCCTCACCATCCTGAAGGTCCAGCACCCACCACACTTCCTCACAGAGCAGCCCTGCTCTGGGAGCTCCACGCACACACGTCTGAAGGTGCACCCTATGATTGTCACCCAGCTCAGTATGTGTGCTTACCCATGTCTATACACACACCTATGCATCCATGAGCATGGGCACAGTGCTGCTGGACATCTCAGACCAGCTCCGGCACAGCCAGCGCTGCCCAGCCTGCTGTCATTCCTCCTGTCTCCATCCCTTTGTCCACAGGTCATGCTGATGACATCTTCTATTCCATCTCCTCGGGGGATCCTCATGGCTACTTCTCCATTGATTCGGCCTCGGGGCAGCTCCGCACCAGCATGCCTCTGGATCACGAGTCCCAGGCAGTCCTCATCCTGGATGTCCAGGCCCGAAGCGGTTCACCCCCTGCCTACAGCAACACACGCGTGAAGATCTCTGTGTCAGATGTGAATGACAATGTGCCGGCATTCCCAAGCCCCTCCGACTCCATCCTGCTGCCAGAGGCCACAGAACCTGGGACTACAGTCTACACCGTGCAGGCCGAGGACCGTGACAGCGGTGCCAACGGCCAGGTGACCTTCGAGCTGGTGTCAGGGGGTGAGGGCACCTTCAGCGTGGAACGCACCTCGGGGGCGGTGCGGCTCCTTGGGGCCCTGCAGTTTGAGGCCAGCTCAGCCTACAGCCTGGCCATCGTGGCCCGGGACAGCGGCGTCCCACAGCTCAGCTCCACCTTCACGCTGCTGGTGCACGTGCAAGCCGAGGATGACAACGGGCCCATCTTTGACACTCTCACCTACCGCGTGGAGGTGCAGGAAGGTGTCCCCGTCTCCACCCGTTTCCTGCAGGTGAGGGCCCTGGCACACGATGTGGAATCCACAGCCCTTACCTACCACCTGCGTGCAGACGGGGACGCTGCTAGCTTCGGCATCATGCCCGAGAGCGGCTGGCTGTACGTCAAAAGCGCCCTGGACCGGGAGATGCGGGACCTGTACGTGCTGACGGTGCTGGCCTCGGTGGGAGGCAGTGGGGCTGCGGGGGACACCCGCAAAACTGGCACCAGCACCGTGCGAATCAGCATCACTGATGAGAACGACAACAGCCCTCGGCTGAGCGAGGAGCGGTACTTCTTCACCGTGCCGGAGAACCAGGCTCCTGGCAGCAGCGTGGGGAGGGTGACGGCCAGCGACCGGGACGCGGGGCAGAACAGCCGGCTCACCTACCGCCTGCTCCAGCACGATCCCAACTTCCTTATCCACACACAGACAGGTGAGAGACTCCCGGCTTTCTAGGTGGGGCTGACTGGTGGGAAAGCCCATGACAGGACAGCAGTGATGGCAGACAGGCCAGTGCAGCAGCAGAATAGGCACCTTCCTGCCCCTGCAATGCTGGGCTCCAGCAACACACCTGAGCAACACAGCTGAGCACAGGCTCTGCTCTAAGAGAGGGCTCGGGCTGTGTCCCCACCTCTCCGTGTTCCCACTTCTTGTGCTTGTCCCATCCCTGGAAGTGTTCAAGGCCAGGTTGGACAGGGCTTGGGACAACCTTGTCTAATGGAAGGTGTCCCTGCCCATGGCAGCGGGGTGGAACAAGATGGGCTTGAAGGTACCTTCCAACCCAAGCCCTTCTGGGATTCTCCCTCACAGGAGAGGTCAGCACCAAGCACAGCCTGGACCGGGAACAGCAGTCCAGCTTCCAGCTCCTGGTGATTGTGCAGGATGGGGGAGCACCGCCCCGCAGTGCCACCGGAACCATCTATGTCACCGTGCTGGATGAGAATGACAACGCTCCTGCTTTCCTCCACGTGGGCAGTGGTCAGGAGCTGCCCGTGCAGGTAGAGGCACAGGCTGGAGAGCTGGTGAGGCAGGGATCAGGTAGCCTCTGGTTATGGGACAGGCAGTTCTGCTGGGGGATAGGGAGGGGTAGGGACACCCAGGAGAGTTTTGGGGTGGGAGATGAGCAGGCACGAGTCAGATCTATGCATATGCAGCAGCCAGGGCTGTCTGGCAAATTTGACTGAGACATGGCAGGATGGGCATGTCCTTGGGCAATGCAGACATCCTGGTGACAGAGCAGGCAAGGGCTGCAGAGGGCTCTGGCACCAGCAAGACTGGCCAGCAGACAGAAGCTCTTGGCTTGCATGTGCCTGCAGGGAGGGATGGCAAGAGGAGCCCTGAACCTGACCCAGAAGAGCCAGGGTAAGCAATTGTGGGTGGGAAGGTGCAGGATGCCATCACCTAGCTCTGGGGATTTTGGGTACAGCCACCCTTACTTCTGGTAGGTTGAGAAAGCAGTGCACAGCTGGGCTTGGCACACACAGTGGTTTTCTGGGAGTCCGCTGTGGCTGCCAGCTTTCCCTCAGCACTCTGGTGGCAGCATTCACCAGGCACTGCATGTGCTGCAGACCCAGTTATGTGGGTGCTGCTCAGGAGAAGTGGGTGAGGACCAGCCTTGCACCTGCCTGCCTCTGCTCTGCTACGTCCCTAAGAGCAGCATGAGGGGCAAGGGCTCATGGCAGTCGACCAAGGATCGCTGGCAGCAGCAGAGCACAGTGAGCAGCCAGAGCCCTGGCCTCATCTCCTTGGCACAGGGACAGCCTGTGGCTGGACACTGCATGTCAGGCTGTGTGCTCAAAGCCCCTCACATGGGGCTGGCTCACACACGTCACAGTGGTGGAAACCACTCTCTGTCACAGATGCTGCCTGAGCCACGCACCCCCTGCAGAGCAGGCAGATCTGTGTTGGTGGTCACTGCCTATCTGGGTGACACAGGACCTGGGGACACTCTGCAGCTCCAGCCAGGCCTTCCCTGTTCATTGCTGCTTCCCTTCATGTTCCAGGGTGCAGCCATCCCTTGCCCAGATGCCTTCTTGCGTGCCCTGATCTGCTGGCAACATTGCTAGCAGGGCTTGGCCTGGGTGAACGCATCTCCCAGGGCCTGAAGGAGGCAGAGAAGACAGTTAGTCTTGCCCTCTCTCTGAGCAGCACTCTGGGACCAGAGCAGGTGAGGGAGCAGCCAGCCACGGCATGGCTGAGGCTGCGCTGGACGGGCTCTGCAACACAGCAGTGCTCGCAGCCAGGGTCCATATGAGCCCTGCTCCTGTGTGGGGACACCTGTGACATGCTGCATGGCAGGATCTGCAGCTGATCCCAGTGTCTGGGGGCACGAAGTGCTGCAAGTGCCCTGCTACAGCTTAGGAGGGCTCTGCTTATACAAAGGGAACACAAAAGCAGGTATGTCCTTCAGGGGACGGGGCAAAGCTGGGATGGGTTCAGAGCCCTGACTGCAGGTAAATGCTGCAGCAGCTCTGAGCAAACACCTGTTTGGGCACTTTGGTTTGCAGCTCTCCTGCTGGAAATGGGGGTAGGAAGCACGGGAAGAGCCCACTGTTAGCCATGGTTTGGGTGTAGAAGAGAGGCTTGGAGGGAAAAGTGAAAACTGGATGATAACACAAAGCTCTGTGATTCCCTCAGACATACTTGGTGCTGTGTTCATGTTGGTGTGCATCAGGCAAAGCAGAGGAGGGTTCCATGTCAGCACCTTCCAGCATCAGCTGGAGGAGTGTCTTCTGGGGGGAATTCTAAGTTGAAGCACATTGGTGACATGCTGGCAGGACCAGGGGTTTCTGCATGGAGTCTGCAGTAATGGATCCTCCCAGGGAATGGTCACTAGGAGAGGGAAGAAGGGACAAAGGGAAGGAAAAAGGGGTCTGTTTGCACGGAGGAGATGCCCCTGGTGCTGCTGTTCTTCTGTTTCCTCCTAAGAGGTGAAGGTTGATGTCACTAGTCTATTCACAGCAATCAAGGTGAGGGCTCCCAGTGAAAAACTGTAGAAGAATCATGTTTCACTGTTCAGTCAGGAAAGACGATGGGAGATGAAATCACTGCTGCTGACTGGAAAGAGACACTGATGGGACTTACACAGTGGTGGGTTCTGAACTGGCTGCTTCAGTTTGGGGAGAAGCCTGTGGCTTTGTGAAAGTGTCACCGCAGGCTCCGCACAGGCAAAGAGGCAAATCAGATTCTGAGTTTAATTAGAAAAGGAACAGAGAATGAAAGAAAACATCATTACACCACCTCAGATTCTGCCCACTCTCTCTGCCCGGCTCCGTTCCTGAAGTGAGCAGAAGTGCTAGAAATGGTTCAGAAAAGGATGTTAATGGGATCTCTGGCAGATAATGGTTTCCATGCAGAAAAGAAACACTTGGACATTCTTTGGCATGGATGAAGCTGCAGGAATATCACAGAGGCGTGCAGAGAGTCATGGGGAAATGAGAAGTTGCTTTTTTACAACACAAGACTGGGCAGCTCCATAAGAACTGACCAGGCAGCAGGTTTAAAATAAACACAAGCAGCACTTTTTCATGCAGAACATAATTAAATTGTGAAATCATTGCCCAAAGTTGCATGCGTTCAAAACTAGATGAATTCATGGAAAGAAAAAAATATCCATCAAAGGCTGTTGAACACAAATATGATCTGTGGCTCAGGAAGTGTCTGAGCCACAGTAGGCTGGGAGCCGGGGAGGTTCACAGCAGGATTGTTCCACACGTACCATGTTTCTCACATCTTCTCTGTATTTCCACTGCCAGCCTCTGCCAGAGCTGTGCCTGTGGCCAGAATGGCTCTGTGAGTTTGGAACCAGGCTGGTGTTTGCAGCAACCTTCAGGTGGCCTTGCCACTGTCTCACCAGTTTGCAGAGGCACGGCCACTGCTATTGCTGTTTATTCCTCTCTGAGCGGCTGAACCGGCGTTTGGACATGGGGCTGTGTGAGTGCTGCTCATGTAACTCCTCTGCCGAGTCTCTGCCTTCCTTGAAGAGATCCAATTCCTCATGGGAGGGCAACGTGTCCCTGCCCACTGAGCAAGAGCCTCAGTCGTGTCTCTCCCTGAGAGCAATAGGGACAGTGTGAGGGCAGACCCTGCCCTGGCCTGTGGTGGGGAGGGGTTGGAAGGGGCTCCGAAGCGTGGCCCCACGTAGAGGTGTCCACGCAGGCTCTCCTTTCATCGAAGGCCAGGCTATATTTAGGTCTGTGCCTCCATCACTGCTGTGAAAGGCTGTTCCAGATTCGTTGATCTGGTACTAGAAACCATCTCTTCATTTCCAGCCTAAACTAATTTCTGACCATTTTATACTTATTTGTTCTTGTGCCAATATTGTGTTTTTGCTTAAAAAGCTCTCTTCTCTCTCTGGAATTTCCCTCCCTCTCCCAGTGTTTACAGAGTGCAGTCCCAGCACTGCTTGGCCTGGCTGAATGAGTCCAGCTCCTCTGGTCTTCCCTTCCAGGGCTCTAGCACAGTGCCAGCAGCTTGGGCAACAGCCCTGGCCCTCACCTCCACTTGGGAGCCCGCAGCCTCTCCTCTAAAGTCCTGCTCAGATTCCACTTGTCCCTTTCCTAAATGCATTAAGAGACACAGATCACACTGCACATCTGGGTCTTGGAAGGTGGTCTGTGCCTTGGGATGTGCTGACAGCGTGGAAATGTGAGATCTGTCCCCTTGGGGTGGGAATTTGGCATCTGCTGGGATGGAAGGAACTGCAGGGCCTGTGCCAAGCAGGAATCCTGCTCCACCAAGGAGTCTGTGCTGGAGGAGGCATGTCTGCAGCAGTAAAGGGATGTTTGCTGAGGGTGATCCCAAAACCTGACAGGTGCTGAGGAGCATTGATGAGGATGTGTCCAGTACCATAACTATCCAGGAAAGATGTTTGTGTGCAATGCTGTTATGTGTGGTCTCTGAGGGGAAGCTGATAACTCCCCTCAGGATGTGGGGTTACCAGAGCATGTGTGTGATTGATTTCTCAATGGTCTTGTGCTGCATTGGCATAAAACATGGGTCTAAAGTGCTCAGAGACAGGCAGTCAGTGCTACGCAGGAACAAAGGAGGGAAGGGAAAATCCCCGAGTGAAGGTGCCTGAGCCCAGGAATATCTGCTAGCTGCATTTCCAGAGGTAGCAAACCTCCCAGGTTGGATGTGGGAACTGAGGAGATCACTGGCTGTGGCCAGGGAGGCTGGCACTGGGCTGTCAGGGCTCGTGCCTTGGCATTGGCAGCTGAAGGGGCAGAGGGAACCAGGACTGTCATGGAGCCCTGCACTTTCCTATCTGCAGAGGCTCTGGGTGTAACATGGGTGAAACAGTGCCCTCCCACAACCCTGCATTGCCCCCCCACCCTGCTGAGCAGGTTGTGAAACAGGGCAAAAGGGAAGCAGAACCTCCCCTGGCCAGTGTCACTGCAGACTCCTCCGTGTTTCCAGCCTCAGGCACAACCTGTAGGTCCTGCCGGGGGTCTGTGCGATGGGTGAGGTGTAAGGCTGGTGCAGGAGAGTGCAGACCCCGTGCCATGCTTGGGGAGCTGTGGGGGTGATCTGAAGAGTGCCCTGTGCCACTCAGCTGCTCCCTGGGCTGTGCTGCAGGTGCTGGAAGAGAAGCCATCGGGACTTCTGGTCGCCTCCCTGCAGGCCAAGGACCCCGACGAGGGGGAGAATGGGACCATCATCTACTCACTGATAGGTACGAGCTCCAGAATTGGCGAGTTGATGCTGCTCTGCCTTGCAGCCATCACCCAGGCAGATGGGTGCCCACTGCCCAGGACCCCCACACTGTGCTGCCCTTCCTTCCTGCCCTGCCCTGCCCTCCCTTCTCCATGACAGCATTTCAATTCTCTCTGCAGGAGCCTGGGCAGAGCGTTTCACCCTGCACATGGCTACTGGAGAGCTGCGGACGGCCACGGCTCTGCGCCGGGCTGACCGTGCCGAGTACATCTTCACCGTGACAGCCAGCGACCGCGGCGCGGTGCCTCGCAGCACGTCAGCCATCGTTCGCGTCCAGGTACCCAGTACCCAGCTCCTCCTGTCCCTGCACTCCAGCTCCTCCTGTCCCTGCATCCCAGCTCGTCTCATCCCTGCACCCCAGCTCCTCCTGTCCCTGTACCATCTACCCCTCACTCGCCTCTTGAAGGACACCTTCCAGCTACCTGTCAGCCTTTCTCCCTACCTCCTCACCCTCCACCACCTTCATCTCCGGGGACCTCTGCCCTTGCTCAGCTGTTGATCCAGCCCTAAAATCCGTGTGGAGAACCTGGAATGGGAAGAGATGAGTCCATCTGCCCCTGCACATGTTCTCATTTCCAAAGCGGCCAACCACAGTTCTGCCTTCTGATCAAGCCTCAGACAGCCAATTCTGTCCTACATACCTTGGTACAGGGAAGAATTCAGAGGTTCCCTGCACAGAGACATCCATTCTTCCCACCATCTACTGAAATGGGTGTTCTGACCCCCAGGGTGTTTGTTCTGACCCTCAGGACGTCCCTCACATCTGTGTCACTTTGGCACTCCCTGCCTCGTGCTGCCCGGACAGCCACGTCCTTTCTCTTCTGTTAGTAATGAGCTTCCTTTAACAGCAGAGACCCTGGTTCCCCCCATCAAGGCACTCCCACAAAACACTGTTTCGCATCTTCCTGTCACTGTCCTTGCAGGTGTCAGGACCATTTGACTCTCCATGCTGTGCCATCCCCTCCAGCCCTGCCCATCACTCCCCTTTCTGTCACACAGCTGTCCCCACTCTGTGCCTTTCCCCTGTTAGTTTGGGAGCTCTGTGTGTGCTCCCATAGCAGAGCCCAGCTCCAGCGCAGGCGAGTGCGATACACCACGTTCTCTCGAGGAGCAGAGCCTGGTGTTAGCCTGGCACATCTGCCTTCAGCCACCCACAATATGTTTGATACCATTTCCTTTTTACACCATGTCTGTGACTGTTCTTGTCAGCAAAGCTGTTCTGGAGCCTCCAGAGCACTGAGGCCAGGCTGGCCATCCCCAGTGTGCTGGTTTGCACCCCTGTAACACAGGGTTTGCTTGACAGTCACTGGGTTTGATCCCCTCTGGGCTGACAGGTTTGATGTTATTCCCATTTTCCCCAGCTCCTTGACAGGAGTGTGCTGAGTTCTTCAGTGGGTTTTCCATTCAGATCACACTGTGGTGGCCTTTCCAGCATTCTCTCTCCTATCCACAGGTGCACCTCATCCCCAAATTAACTCCAGTATCTCTAATAAAATTAGAGATAGTATTTATTTATCTTGGGATCATACTGGGTTCTCTCTCTTCCTGTACATCCCATTGGGATGAGCATGACCTCTCTTCTTGCCCAGTCTTGCTCATGTTTGCAGAATTGTTTCTGCTGCTGTCTGTTGCCTTTGCGGTATCTGACACTGTCACAGGCCCAAAGAGTGGCTGAGGGAAGGCACCTCTGGAGGTCACCTTGTCCAGCCCCCTGCTTATGCAGGGTCATCCATGTGGCTTTTGGCTGTGTCCAAGGCTGAAGATTGTACCACCTCTCTGGTGCCAGGGCTTGGGCACCTTCACAGTGAAAAGTGTACCCCAAGGACCAGAAGGACCCTCCTGTGTTCCAGCATGTGCCCTGGCACACAGCCCCCTGCGTGTGCCTCTCACTGCTGCCTCTCCTCACAGGTGCTGCCATCCTCCCGTGTGCTGCCACGGCCTGATGCCACCATGCTGACCCTGCACCCTCTCGAGGGGGTCAAGCCGGGGTCTGTGATTGGCTCGGTGGCCCCCCCGGATGCTCCTGCACGAGGACAGCTGACCTACACGGTGGTAGGAGGTGGTGGGGACGGCACCTTTGTGGTCGACAGTGTGACAGGGGAGATTTATGCTGCCCGGGAGCTGGACTATGAAGCTGGGGCACGGCATGTGCTCCAGGTGAGTGCCGAGGACACGCAGCATGGCTATCCCTCCAGCCGGCTGGTGCTGGTCCAGATCCATGTGCAGGACTGCAACGACCAGGCGCCCACCTTCCCTGAAGACCCTATCACCATCGTGGTGCCGGAGAATACCCAGGCTGGCTCCTCCATCTTCACCTTCCAGGCACTGGATGGGGATGGGGTAGGCCCCAACAGCCAGGTGCGCTACGCCCTGCTGCACCTGGAGCCCGCTGGGGCCCCCTTCCAGCTCGACAGCCGCTCGGGGCAGCTGACCCTGCGCCAGGGCCTCGACCGGGAGGCTGCTGCCTCCTTCCTGCTGGTGGTGGAGGCCACGGACCAGGCCCGCAACATCAGCCAGCGCCGCTCGGCCGCCGTCACCGCCCGCGTGTTTGTGACTGATGAGAATGACAACACGCCCGTCTTCCTCTCCCCGGCCACTGTCAGCATCATGGAGGACCAGCCCACGGGCTTCGTGGCGCTGCACGTGGTGGCCCAGGACAGCGACCTGGGAGAGAATGGACGTGTGAGCTACTCCTTGCGAGCAGGCAATGGTGACGGCCGCTTCCACCTCAATCCCAGCACTGGTGAGGGCTAGGAGTGTGCAGGGGTGGCAGCGTGGACACTGGGAACATGGAGGCTGAGGAGGGTGCAGAAGTACATGGGGATGTTGCATGGTGCGTGGGAGGAGAGCATGGTCTGGGAAGCCTGGAGGAGGGAGATTAGGGGTGCAGGGAGCCCCAAGCCCAGTATTTGGTTGGCACAGTGTTGCTGGTCTCTGAGACCTGGCTGTCCCAGCAGACCCCAGTGCCTGCAGCCTCACAGTAGACCTGTCCCGAGAGCTCTCAGCCCCAGTGCTACTGGTCCCAGCTTGCCCCAGCACCGCTGGTCCCAGCTCGCCCCTCTGCTGTGCCCACAGGTGCACTTTCCATCGTGCGAGCCCTGAATCGGGAGGAAGTGGCACAGCACAACCTGACGGTGGTGGCCATGGACCATGGCTTCCCACGCCGCTCCGCCACACAGCTGCTGACTGTGCTGGTGCTGGACGTCAACGATGAGGCTCCTGCCTTTGAGAAACCTGAGTACGAAGCCCACATCATGGAGAACCTGCCAGCAGGCAGTCCGGTGCTGCAGGTGCTGGCCACAGACCGGGATCTGGGTGAGGACACACACAGGGGTGAGCTGCCCAGTTCGATCAGGGTCCATCGGGAGATGCACACCCTGCTTGCTTCTGCTGGTCTGGAGAGCCTGGCTGACCAGAGAGAAGGATCAGCACCTGGCCTGGAGGTGGGAGACGGGCTGGATCCTGGTAGAAGCTGAGAATGGAACAGGGATTATGGTTTCCTCTGCTCCCCCCAGCCAGTGGCCTTTGTTCTCTAAGGGCTCCTTGGGCCATGTGCACCTCCATCAGCTGGGCTGGGACCCCCATACACCTCTCTGCCCCCAGGGAGCAAACCCACCCTCTTGCTCAGCCTGTGAGCCCGGGTGGGAGCTGAGAGCAGACAGATGTAGGGCTGGGAGCTGAATGAGTCACTGGGGATGCTTCTGGGCCACTGTCAGACCTCCTTCCTCCCCGCAGGTGCCAACGGGCAGGTGTCCTATGGGGGTCTCTCTGGGGGGCCGTTCTCCATCCACCCACAGACAGGGCTCATTGTGACCA
>NW_021938894.1:80779-89509 GCF_001715985.3 Manacus vitellinus
AGGGGGTCTATGGGGCACAGCAGGGCTGTGGGGTGGTTTGGAGGTGCAGGAATGCTGGTGCTCCCATGCCTGGGTATTGGCACATGGGCGCCGAGGCCGTAGCTCCCTGTCGGCGGGGCGCTCTCTGTGTCCTGCAGTGTACGCGCGGGACGCCGGCCTGCCCCCCAGCCTCGCCAAGGCCACCGTGCGGATCACAGTGGGCGATGAGAATGACCATGCACCACAGCTGGAGAGCGAGTCCTGCTCTGTGGAGGTCCCCGAGAACCAGAGCCGTGTAGCACTCTACACCCTGCGGGCCACCGAT
This sequence comes from Manacus vitellinus, assembly GCF_001715985.3. Taxonomy (NCBI): domain Eukaryota; kingdom Metazoa; phylum Chordata; class Aves; order Passeriformes; family Pipridae; genus Manacus; species Manacus vitellinus. The sequence continues at coordinate 81,084 of NW_021938894.1, forward strand.
CCCGACGGCGGAGAGAACGGGCGCTTGGAATACAGAGTGGCAGGTGAGGTGCAGTGGGAGCGCAGGGCTGGGTAAGGGTGGTTCTTCTGTGCTCCCCTGGCTCTGGGGACATCAACAGCGGCAGGTCCTGTTCCCACCTCAGTTCTCTCCTGCTCCAAACTGCATGGCACTGCTGCCACCTCTAAGCCCTTGAATTTCTCTGCCCCCAGTAAACAGCACCCCAGGGTCTGGACAGGCTCCGCTCCTCATTCCCCAGGCTCATGTCTGGTTTCCCAGGCTTAGACCAGTTCCACACCTCTCCTGGCTGCTCTGACCTGTGAATTCACAGGTTGCGAAGTAAGCTCTCTGCTGTATCCTGCCACATGTTATCTAGGGAGCCTCCATGACAGCAGCACTGGCCTATGTGTGGTTGGAGTCAGTTCTGCAAATGGACCTGACCCAAGGAAGTTTAGTCCCACTGGGGCTTACTCTCCTCACCCTCCCAGGCCACATGGTGGTGGGCTTCCTGCTGTCCAGGGCCTTCCTCATTCCAGTTATTGTCATGGTGCCTTGTTATTCCCCGTCTTCTCTTCCAGATGGAGACCCTGGGCAGGATTTCAGCCTAGACCCCATCTCTGGTGTCCTCTCCACTGCACGTGCCCTCGACCGGGAGCAAGTTGCTTCCTACAGCCTCACCGTGGTGGTGCAGGACCACGGCTCCCCCCCACGCAGTGCCACCATGTCGGTGACTGTGCAGGTTTTGGACCTCAATGACAACACACCCAGTTTTGCTCAGGCCACCTATGCAGTGGAGGTGCCAGAGGACTTGCCAGTCGGTGCCCTGGTGCTGCAGCTGGTGGCCGAGGACCCCGACGAGGGCACCAATGGGCAGGTCTCCTACTACCTGGGCAATGAGTCACTGGGCATGTTCCAGGTGGAGCCACAGAGCGGGCGCATCCAGAGCACCCAGGTGCTGGACCGGGAGCGCCAGCCCAGCTACAGCTTCCTGGCCAAGGCGGTGGACTCAGCACCATGGGAGCCCAAGAGCACGGCCGTGCGTGTCACCGTCACAGTGCGAGACGTCAATGACCATGCCCCGGCCTTCCTGCACAGCCCGCTCACCGTCAACCTGTCCCGCCACACGCCGCTCAAACAGGTGGTGGCCACGATGAGGGCCGAGGACAGGGACGCAGGTGCCAATGCCTCCATCCTGTACCGACTCACCACCCCCAGCTCTGCCTTCGCCATCAACTCCTACACGGGGGACATCCAGCTGCTGCAGTCTCTGGGCTCACTCAGCCAGCGCCAGCGGACACTCTTTGTCCTGGCCACGGACCTGGGGCAGCCGGCGCTCTCCTCCACTGGGGTGGTCGTGATCCATGTGCAGGAGGAGCCATACCGGGGGCTGCGCTTTCCCCGTGGCACCAGCGATGTGGTCCTGGCCGAAAATGCCGCCCCAGGTACCTGCTGGCAGTGAGAGCAAGCACTGTTATGGAATGGGACAGGGCGGGAGGGGAGGTGGGAGCAATGCTGTGGGGAACTCAGACCAGGGAGCACTGCAGGGTCTGAAGAAGCCCCATTATGCTTTGGGCAGACCCAAGGGACCGCATGGTCTGACTGGTGCCCAGGCTGGTCAGGGTGGTGTTCCTGTGGGCTGGCCTCAGGGTTTTCAGATCACTGTAGGCAGCCACAGACACCCAGGTGCTCCTGGAAGGTCTCCAGGGTCACAGACCACAGAGGGGCCGTGGAAAGGTGCCACAACTCCAGGCTCCCAGCCCAACATTACCATTAGTATTTGTGTTCCCTGTCAGCAGTGTCCTTGGGCAGAGCGGTGCTCCTGTGGTACAGCACATGCTGCTACATGCCACCCTGACCCTCTGCCACCTGTCCTGAGTCTCTGCTGTCCCTTCACACCTTTTCTCTCTCCCAGGCACTGTAGTGGCGAGTGTCCAAGCTGTGCACACTGGGGGCTCCTCGGGGCGCATCACCTACAGCATTGTCAGCGGCAATGAGAGGAACACCTTCCTTATCCAGCCTAGCTCAGGTACAGCTCCAGGAACACCTGGGGAGCTCTGCCTGTGCCTGCTTGGCTGCTCAGCGGCCCCCAGGGCACAGGAACACTGCCCACAACTCTGTATCCGTCAGTTGAGAGGTGTTGGGACTGGGATGGGGACACTGCCCTGTCACTGTCCAGTGGCTGTTAGCACTGCTCCCAGTGCTATTGTGGTCCTCCCATAACTGGACCTTTCCTCAAAATCTCAGAGGGCAGCGTTAGATGGGATATAGGTAAGAAATTCTTCCCTGTGAGGGTGGGGAGGCCCTGGCACAGGTTGCCCAGAGAAGCTGTGGATGCACCATCCCTGGAAGTGTTCAAGGTTAGGTTGGACAGGGCTTGGAGCAACCTGGGATAGGGGAAGGTGTCCCTGCCCATGACAGGAGGGTGGACTAGATGACCTTTTAAGGTCCCTTCCAACTGAAGCCAGTCTGAGATTCTGTGACAGGAAAAAGATGGTCCTCGGAGCCCAGACATCCAGCAGGAACTTCTTGTTAAAGCTCCTGTGCCTGTGGGGTGGTTAGGTCTGGGACAAGACCCAAGAGATCTCACTGACACTGTGCCTGTGCCCTCTTCAGCCCATGGCCACTGTGCAGGTGTTTGTGAGCCACCCGTGGCAGAGCACAGTGTGCATCCTTCGGCACCATGACCAAGTACTGGCCACTGTCAGTCACCCATGGGCACAGCAGGCAATGCTCAGCCATGCAGAAGAGCCCATCTGACATCAGGGTGCCTGTAGCAGTCCACTGTCACCACGCGTCCCGTCAGCCACTGTACGGCCCCCCCGGCACCTTGGTGTCACCGCAAGCCCCCCCTCCCCCAGCACAGCACTGCAGGGAGGCCAGGTCAGCCCCCTGCATCCTAAGAGGGGGTCTCAGCCCCCACACAGCCGTGGCCCCACCAAGTCCTGAGCGGTCTGAGTTGCAGGTTTCCTGCTGCAAATGCAGGAGTGGGTCTGTGTGAGCCTAAAGTTTGGAAGTGAGCATTACATGGCTATGGAGCTGTGTGAGCAGGACTCTGCTGCACTTCTTGTGACACTGGACTGCATGGCACACTGCTGTGGGGGCACAGAACCACTCCCCATCATCCCTATTCCTTTGCATCCCCTTGTCGTGCCCCTGCTCGAGCCACGTGTGCCCATGGTTCCCAGAACACCCTGGGCACATCCTGGCTCCGCACGGTCACTGTGGCAGTGCCACTTCATTCCACTGAGGAAACACTGCCCTCAGCAAAGCATCCAGAATACAAGATTTTTCCCTTAAAACATGTCTGTCTCTGAGTCTTGTACGCCTGTCTGTGATGCTGCCCTGCCTTCTCCCAGGGCAAGGGGCCAGTGCTGTAGGCAGACATGAGGGGTTGGAGGAGTGAGGAGACCAGAAGGGCTGGCATGGATCTGACCCCTGCCCTGTGCCAGCTGCCCAGCAGGGTTACAGAGGCAGGGGGTGCAAGGGAGACAACAGAGCAGTCAGCTCCCAGCCCACAGGTGGTGGGAGGTGAGGACGTGGCTGTTCCCCAAACCAGGCCCCTGTGTGGGCAGCTGCCACCCATGTCCGCTCCTGGACATGTGCCCTGGTTCACTGTGTGCCCTGGAACCCTTGTCACCATGTCCCCATGCAAAGCTGGTGGCAGAGCTCTCACACAGGCCAGGCTTGTCCAAAGCCACACAACTGTTCCAGATGCTGCCACTGCATCCCTGCCACTGGAGTGGTTCAGCTGCTTGTTTCATGTGGATGCTGGAACAGGCTGCAGAGAGGCTCCGCAGGACTCCTGGGGCAGGAATTCAGCCATAGGAGCTCAGTTCCCCTTTGTTCCATGTGAACACATGCCTGTAGGAATGCTGCCAACTGGTTTAGTACATCCTGCTGGTTGCCATCCTCCTTCCTAGGTAGGATAGCAACACCTTGTTGCTGCAGCAGCCAAGGTGCCCATGGCTCAGGGTGGTGGCAGTGGGTGTCTGTCCTTAGAGCCTTTTGCAAGGTTCTTACTGGACTCAAAGCTGCAGTGAGGTGACTCTGGCTCAGAGCTGGATGAGCTTGTGTCATGATAGGAACAGCTCTTTCTGCTCCACACCTCTGGGGGGGTCTCCAGGTGGGGGGACTGGCACGTGCTGTAATGTCAGCAGGAGGTGCTTGTCCCCAGCAAGATGTGGAATTTATCACCCGAGGCAGTTCTCAGGGACAATGAGAAGCTGCCAATGTGGGGAGGGCTGGGAAGGGCTCGATGTATCTGTCCTGTCCATCTGAGAATGGATGGATGGGCAGAGGGAGGGATGGATGAATGGAGGAATGAATCGAGGGAGGGATGGATGAGAGGTGGACATGCTAGTGCATCACCCCCCCCTTCACTTCCCCATCCCACTGTTCCCCCTCCCAGGTGCCATCTCGGTGCAGGACTCCAGCAGTCTGGACTTCGAGGCCAGCCCTCGGCTGCGCCTGGTGATCCAGGCAGAGACCGTGGCTTCCTTTGGCTTTATGGCCATAAACCTCAACCTCCAGGACGTGAACGACAACCTGCCCCGCTTCCAGCTGCAGAACTACGTGGCGTTCATCTGGGAGTCACAGAGCTACGACTCACCTGTCATCCAGGTAGGGCTGGGGCACAAACAGGGACGCCTCAGCCCTGGCCTGGGTGGGGTGAGGGGGTGGGGGCTACACGGGCCTGGGCCTGGCACCTGTACACAGGTCCTGCCTCAGGGGCTCCACAGCTGAATCTTATGTGGCTTTGCAGGTGCTGGCAGATGACCTGGACCAGGGAGCAAATGGGCAGGTGACTTACGCCATCAACCAGTCCCTGCCAATGCCAGGCTTGTACCACATCGACCCTCAGACCGGCACCATCACCACCACTGCCATCCTGGACAGGGAGATCTGGTCCCAGACCCGGTGAGTGCAGCCCGGCTGGGGGGGTGCAAGGACAGAGCAGAGCTGTGCAGCACAGCCCCAAGGCATGGGGGACACTGTCCATGGTGCCCCCAAAGCTGTCCCAGCCTGGCTGTGAAATGGCTCTGCAAGCAGCAGGAGCTGAGGGTCAGTGTGAGTGTGGGAGTGAAGGACACAGGAGGCAGATGGCCAAGATGAGCCCAAGCATGGCCCAGCTGGGTCTCTGCAGAGCTGAGGAGATTGTGAGGGGGCCCTGGGCTCATTCATCTCCCTTCCTGCCTGCTTAATCCACACCACATCTGCTCAATCCCTTCCCACCTCGGAGCACAGCACCCTTGTGTCCTGCCGCATGGCTCCAGGCCGCTGCACTACACTGAGCCCCCCCAGATGTCCCCTGCATCCAGCCAGGCCCTCTGAGCCCCTCTCCATGTGTGCACGCTCTGAACATGTTCAGCCACTCTGCCTGCACATATATGAAATGCTGGCAAACGCCTCACTGAGAGTCTGAGTCTTTACCTGCCCTTTCCCACACACCTGGCTCAGGTGTGGCCCCCCAGGCCATTTTCTCCCCCCAACTTGGCTTCGGTGGATGTGGGTCCCTCTCTCCTGTCTCCCAGTGTGGAAGGCCTGGGGCATTCCTTCCATCCACACACCTCTCACCATTCCAGAGAGGTTCCAAGTGTTCCCCAGCAGCCAGAGAGCCCCAGACACCTGCCTGCACCCCGCAAGGTGCTCTGTCTGTACCCACACACTTTCCAGACTCCAACACGTGCCTTAGGAGTGCATACACCTGCTGCCCTGCCCCAGCATGCCCCCCATGTACCCACACCCACTGCCCCACACGTTCTCTTTATGTATCTGCTCCTACACATGCTCTCCAGACCACCGAATCACAGAATCAATTAGGTTGAAAAAGACCTCTGAGATCATTGAGTCCAACCTATGACTAGTCACCATGTTGTCAACTAGACCATGACACTGTCATGTCCAGTCTGTCCTTAGACACCTCCAGGGAATGCTCCTCACGGATCCATCACCCCAGACACTCAGCTGCTGTGCATGGTTTCCCCACCACATGCACATGCTCCAGCCCTGTGCACACCTGCAGTGCATATCCCAGGTGCTGTGCACACTTATGGTCCATGTCCCAGGTGCTATGCATGTGTGCAGTGCACGTCCCAGGTGGTGTTCACGTGTGAGGTGCTCCCTCACACATGTGGGCACATGTCTGACCCTTGTGCCTGCCCACAGTTTGGTGGTGACGGCGATGGATCGAGGGACGCCACCACTCGTGGGCTCAGCCACGTTGACCGTGGTGGTGATGGACGTCAATGACAACAGCCCCACCATCCCGGTCCCCTGGGAAATCCGTGTTCCTGAGAGTAAGTGCTGCAGCACTGAGGGCTGGAGCTGGGGTGTAATGGGCACTATGGGGTGGGGAGGAGCCCCCAGGCAGGCTGGACTAAGTCACACCGACCCTCTGGCTGAGCCCCCCAAGCTCTCTGGCACAACCCCTGTGGTGCAGTTGTGTCCTGAGGAAGCCATCTGAATTCCCAACTCAGCCCAGGCCCCTACCCCGCTGCCACAGCTCTGGCTGCAGGCACTGGCCCTGCCTGCTCACAGTCCTCAGCCAGTGTACTCTGTGTCCATGCCAACCTCCACCTGTCCTGCCAGGCTCCCAAGACCTTCTCCTTTCCCCTAGCATCTCCCTCTCCCATGGTATCCACCCCCCTCTCTGGTGCTCAGGCTCTAGAATGAACTGGTTTCCCACCAGGTGAGCCACGTGTGCTCCACGGGGATGGGGCTGCTTGCTTACGCCTCTGCTCCCCACAGACACGCTGCTGGGCACCCAGATAGCCCAGCTGACTGGGAACGACGTGGACTCGGGCCCTGCGCTCTCCTACACGCTGCTGCTGGAGGGGGATGCAGCGGGCACCTTCGGGGTGCTGCGCTACGGGGGCCGCATCGCCCTGACGGGGCCGCTGGACCACGAGCAGCGCAGCCACTACACCCTCACCCTGCGCGCCTCCGACACACGCCACGAGACCGAGGCGAACCTCACCGTCCTCGTGGAGGACGTGAACGACAACGTGCCCACCTTCACCCAGAGTTTCTATCAGGTACTGCGCACCAGGTGTGCCAGGCGGTGCGGGCCATCCCGCACGAGCCCTCTGCGGCTTCTGCCTGGTCACCTGCACAGAGGATGGGTCTGAGCCCCTCCTGGCCCCGCTTCCTGCCTCCCAACCACATCCTGACACCCCTCATGCTGTGGTGTAGAAGGGGCTGAAACCACACAGGTGACCCTGGGACCAGCCCCTGCAAGGGGCACAACCAGTTGCAGAAGGTCCAACTGGAATGGGCTGGCACAGAGGGGAGGCCAGAGTGGGTGGGAGATGGGCCACAGCCTGGACAAATGTTTGTGGTGAGACCTGGGATCCCACGGACAGGTCCCTGATGAAGGCTGTCTCAGGCAGTGTGTGCTGCAGCTCTGGAGCCCAGGCAAGGGGCTGGGGAGCCTCAGGGATGCTTGAAGGAGCACAGGCCTCTGGGTTATGGCTGTCCTGGCCAGTGAAGTGCTGGGCCACCTTGGCTATGGCTCCCTGGCCAACCCCAGACCCACTCCCAGCCCTGCTGGGTGCTCTGGGCAGGGGGTACCAGACACTGACTGAGGTTTCCTCCTCTTCAGGTGCTGCTGCCAGAGCACACACCTGCTGGCAGCGTTATTCTCACCGTGAGCGCAACTGACTCCGACTCGGGGAGCAACGGGGATGTCACCTTCCGCCTGGCTGTGCCCAGCCCTGATGTCGCCATTGACCCCAGCAATGGTGGGTGGGGTTGGTGCTCTGTGGGCTCCTCTCACGGGTCACTCTGGGGATGTCTGTGGAGGGGGGCACCCCCATGCTGGCCCTGCTCAGCCCCTCACCAAGTCACTTTCTGGGGTGTCTGGTGAGGCAGACTCAGCAGGATGGCCATCAAACGCTCCTGCCGCAGTGTCCCAACAAGTGTCCCAACACCTGCTCCTCTAGCCAATACCCCAACATCAGTCCTGACTCCTGCTGACCCTGTGCTGACCCTGGCTTTGTGCCCCACAGGGACTCTCTTCACCACCCGGCAGATGGAGTTCGATGCCAGCCAGCCCACCCTGGATCTGGTGGTGGAGGCCCATGACCATGGCTCTCCCAGCCTCTCATCCTGGGCCACAGTGCAGCTCCAGGTGCTGGATGTGAATGACCACAGCCCCCGCTTCCAGGAGCCACATTACAACACCAGCGTCCCCGAGGACCTGCGCCCGGGCACCACTGTGCTGACGCTGGAGGCGGGTGATGCCGACCTCTCCCGGGAGAACGCCGGCTTCGACTATACCATCGTCAGTGGGAACGGTGGCAACGCCTTCCAGGTGGAGAGCCGGGTGGCCTGGGCCGAGGGGCAGCTCCGTACACAAGGAGCCCTGGTGCTTGTGGAGCCCCTGGACTTCGAGACCATCCCGGTGTACAACCTGACCGTGGCGGCCTCAG
>NW_021938894.1:90279-96094 GCF_001715985.3 Manacus vitellinus
TCGGCCACGGTGACCGTGCGGGTGCTGGTGACGGGGGAAGACGAGTATGATCCCATTTTCCTGAGCCCCTCTTTCAACTTTGAGGTGCCTGAGGGCGCGCGCAAAGGGCAGAGCATTGGGCGTGTGCTGGCCACGGATGAGGATGAGGGGGCTGACGGCGTTGTCCTGTATGCCCTGGCAAAGCCCTCGCCGTACTTTGCCATCAACCAGACCACGGGCACCATCTACCTGCGCGTGGACAGCCAGCCCCAGGCCGGGGCAGGGCGCGCCAAGAGGGAGCCACGGGAGATGAGCCTGGAGGTGCAGGCACGCAGCCCCCTGCCCGCCTCCCGTGTGGCCTCCACACAAGTCACCATCGATGTCACACACACCTCCTTTGGCCTGGCACCTGACCTCAACCTGCTGCTGGTGGCCGTGGCCGCCTCGCTGGGTGTTGTGGTGGTGCTGGCCGCCGTGGCTATTGTGCTGGCACTGGTGCGCTCCCGGCAGCGCCAGGGCCGCAAGAAGGCGGAGGGGGACGGAGTTCTGGCTCGCACGCAGAGCGGGTCCCTGCAGAAACTGGGCCGTGAGGAGCCAGCGCTGCCCGGGGCTGAGCATATCTACCACCAGGCACTGCCGGGGTACGGGGCCGAGCCGGCAGGGTCCTATACACGGGGTGGCTCGCTGGACCCCTCCCACTCCAGTGGCCGCGGCTCTGCTGAAGCCGCTGAGGATGACGAGATCCGGATGATCAACGAGTACCCGCGCGTGGCCAGCATCACGGCCTCTATGCAGGAGCACATCGCTGCCCGCGGCCCTGACTCCGGCATCCAGCAGGATGCCGACCAGCTCTCCGACATCTCCTGTGAGCCGGCTGCGCTGGAGAGCGCCCAGTGGTTCAAGAGCAAGAAGGGCTCCGGGCTGCTGCTGCCGGGGCCACCCTTACAGCTGTATCGCGAGGATGGGGGGGGCAGCGCCTTCCTGGGTGTCCGCTGTGGCCTCAGTGTCTCCTCACAGCCCCAGGACTACGCCTTCCCGGAGGATGGCAAGCCCTCCGTGGACGGCTCGCTCACCGCCATCGTGGCCAGTGATGAGGAGCTCCGTGGCAGCTACAACTGGGATTACCTGCTGAACTGGTGCCCCCAGTTCCAGCCGCTGGCCAGCGTCTTCACAGAGATCGCCCGCCTCAAGGATGAGAGCTCCCTGCGCAAGCCCTTCCAGGCCAAGCCCAAGGCAGAGCCCAAGCCCCGCATCGACCCCCCACCCCTCATCACCTCGGTGGCCCACCCAGGCGCCAAGTCCGTGCCCCCCAAGCCGCCGCCGGGCAGGACCTTCCCACACCTGTCCTCCCTGCGCCGCTCGCCCATCAGCCACGAGGGCTCCATCTCGTCTTCGGCCATGTCGCCCAGCTTCTCTCCGTCACTGTCCCCGCTGGCCGCCCGCTCCCCCGTGGTCTCGCCCTTTGGCATCTCGCAGGGGCCGTCGGCCTCCACCATCAGTGCTGAGCACTCGCTGGAGCCCCCCGAGGAGGCCGAGCTCAGGATTTAGAGCTGGGCCCCTGGACTCCTCCGCCCCAGCCCGGAGCCATGGGGCTGGAGCGGGGCCCAGCCCAGGGCTGCTTACACGGGTGCTCCTCCTGCTCGCAGCACTATACCTGGCCTGGGCCCCAGGGGCTGTGGGTGCCTGTGTCCTTTGGGGCTGTGGCCCCTGTCCCTGTGGTCTGGCAGACCCTACACTGGCTGGTGCCCTATGGACTGCTGACCCCAGTGCTGGCACCCTGGGGCGATGGTCCATGTGCTGCTCACAGTGTCTTGGATCGGCGCCGGGCAGGATGGTGCGTCACGGTACTCAGTGCTCTGGGAGTGGCTGGGAGCAGTGGGCTGCTGGGCCAGGGACTGCAGACCCAGACCCTGCCCTCCCCAGCCCCAGGGCCATGCAGCAGCCCGGATGCAGGATGACCCTGCCCTATCCCTGCTGCCCCTTCCCTAGTTGCTCCCAGAGCAGGGGGATGGTGCCCTAGCACTGGTGGTGATGTCCGAGGGCAGAGGGACGATGCCCCACAGCTGGGGATGATCTCCCAGGGTAGGGGGATGATGCACCACAGCTGGGGGCAATGCCCCAGGGCAGGGATGCTGCCTGCCCATCTGTCTGTGCTGTCTGCAGGGACAGGGGGCTGAACCTGCCCCCTGACCGGGAGGGGACACCCACCCCACATCTGGATATGGCAGATGGAGAAGGCAGTGCCAGTGTCCTGCTGTCTGTCCATGGCTGGGTGGGGACAGGGGAGCCTTTGAGGTCTCTCCAGCCCTTCCACCACCCACAGTGCAGGTGATGCTTCCAGGGGATCTCCTGCCCAGAGCTGCAGGGAGCTGTTCCTGGGGTTCCAGGCAGGGAGACGGGTGTCCTGCTCAGTGTGGGAGCCCTATTCCCCGGGCCAGGTGCCTCTCTGGGCGGGGATCCCAGGCTGGAAGAGTGTCCAAGCATGGGCAGTGCAATGGGGCTGGCAGAGCTGTGTGAGAGGTGGTGGGGACAGCCCAGCCCCAGGAGCAGCAGTGATGGCTGCTGTGACCCCCATCCATCTGAGGCCTGGTGGGCAGCCTGCAGCTGCAGGGATGCAGGTGAGAGGGGGTACCCCAAAAAGCCACGTGGCCAGAAGCTGGTGTGGTGGCAGCCAGCGCGTTCTCTTACAGCCACAGTGGGGACACTGGGCAGCTGGATTCCCCTGGGGCCCTGTTGCGTGACTGCTCTCTGGGACAGTCTGGGTCACGGGCGCCACCTCCACTGGCCCCAGCCCCCTGTGCAGGACTGCTCTGCACCCCTGGCATGCATGTTGTGAGCACGGGACAGAGCCCTCTGTGATGGGGCCGGTCCCCATCCCCTCCCAGCACCTCGCACAGCCGGCCGTGGAGCCGATGTCACACTCACACCAGGCTCAGCCCTCACTGGAGCTTACTCTGAGCCCACAGCTGCTCACAGGGAACAGCCACGAGTCGGGAGCCCTGGCAGTGCAGCCGGGGGTTCTGCCACTGCGGCCTCGCTGCCCCCCGAGGTTGTGACCCCCACACAGCTGTGGGTGCAGAGTGAGGGCCAAATCAGGGCATGGAGAGCCCTGTGGCAGCCCTCAATTCACAGCCAGTCTGGGCATGAGCATGTTTGGGGGTCAGGGAGGACACCCCGCATCTGAGCAGGGTCTGGGGGAAGCTTCCTCCCATCACACTTTCCCCAGACCCAGCACCTGCATGCAGTGGCTGCAGCCCCAGCCCCAAAGATGTTGCTTGTTCCCCTTATTTCCCACCAAGAACCATCTGTGGCTGCAGCCCCATCTGTCATCATCAGCCCCCCATCCCCCTTNCCAAAGATGTTGCCTGTTCCCCTTATTTCCCTCCAAGAACCATCTGTGGCTGCAGCCCCATCTGTCATCATCAGCCCCCCATCCCCCTTGTGCTGTGGGGGTCCCTACACCGTGGAGGTCCCCCAGTGTTGCACCCCAGTCCCAATGTACAGTGGGTCGCAGTGACAAGGGACAGGGATCTGTAGCAGTGACGGGGGCACTAATGGGGCACAGGGTCATGTCCACCCTGCCTGGGATCCACAGGGACCTGAGGGGCTCTGGGAGGGGGGGGACACTTCTGCTTTGGTGCAGGGACAGCTCACAGAGGCTCTTGGGGTGGGCACCCCCATCTTTGGTGGGCACATCTCTTTGTCCTGCTCCCAAGCACTGTGGGAACAAGTTGTGCTCCCTGGGCCCTGTGAGAGCACTCTGGGGGTGTCCTGTGCTTCTCAGCCCCTGCAGGGGCACTCTGGGGATGCCCTGTGCCCCCCAGCCCTGCTCTGCCCAGGCTGCCCACACAGCCCAGCTCCCACTGCACATCTGGGACAGGGACGCAGACAGGTCACCCTGCACACCACACGGAAGGGTCAGACACACGCACCCCACTTCGGGCCGGGGTCACCGAGCCCCCAGTTATTTATTTTTACACATTGTACTACGATTCCTGTTTTTACTCGTTTGTACCTTTTGTATCGTGTCTCGCGGAGCTGCATGTACCGGCGCTGCCCGCGGCCGCGCAGGGGCCGTCCGGCGCAGCCTGGACCCAAGTGCCAACTTCTCAAAAAATGCCTTAATAAACCACACACGTGTTTGTATGGACATGGCCCCATCCGTGCTACTCGTGCCGAGCTGGCACTGCATCCTTGCGGGACTGGCAGGGGAGGACAGACCTGTGCCACAGAGGGGTCACCACTTGGCTCAGCTGCTGGCAACATGCCACGGGCCACGGGCCTGGCCAGGTCCAGCACCCATGTCTATGGCTGTATCCTGCAAAGCCTCTTCCCCATCAGGCCGGCAAGGCTGCGGCCCGGGGTTGTCCAGCAGTGAGGCTGGTTGTGTGTCCCTGTGGGCACACACAAACACAGCTGTGCGAGACGTGACTCCACGTGTGCACACAGCTGGTCCCACATGCTATGGGCAGGCCCAGCCCATCCCGCTGCCTTTGCTCAGGTGAGGCCTGTGGGCAGGGCTGTACGGGGACCCAGAGCTGCAGCAGCTGGGCTCAGACACGCCATCTGCCCAAATGGGTGCACCACGTTCCCAGAATTCCCACTGGAGACACCTGGACATATGAGCCCCTGAGGCCACGGCCCCATCACAGACACCAGCACACACAGACACAGACTGGGGATCCTGGTGATCCCACCAGTCTGCCCAGTAGCTTCAGCTCTGCTCACCCCTGTTGGGTGACAGACACACATGAGGGGTTCTCCACTGATCTCCAGACCCTATGATCTGGCTCCACATGTCAGCCTCCAACAGTCCCCCCGACCCTGGGAAACAGTCCTACAGTCTGAGAACTGGAAGTGGCCATGCAGCTGTCAGGCGTGGGACGTGGCCATACCCACACACTGACCATCAAATACCTACATGTGACCAGTTGCTTCCATCCTGCCTTCCCTGCTTTCCCATTTTTTTTTGCTCCCCAAACCACCCTGCTCCCTCTTGGTCCTCAGCTCTCAGTTCCCTACATGCCATAGCAAGTCCTGCACAGCCCCAACCTGCTCTGCAGGGCTCACCCCCCAGAGCGTGTCCCAACCCCCCCGACAGTGCCCGGGGGGCAGCTCCTGTCCCCCCTGCTCTGACAGGGCCAGGAGAGCAGCTGCCGTCCCCATACTCTGACGGGACCCCTCGCAATGTGAAGGTGAGTGTGAGCCGGGGAGAGCCCCCCTCCCCGACAGTGTTCCTGGGGCTCTTCTGCTCCTTTATCCCCCATCCCGACCCCTTCCAGCTCCCTGCGGGGGCACACCGAGGCCGGGACCAGCAGGATGCTCTCGGTGCCATTGTCCTCGCCCGGTGTTCCTGGCCTCGGGGAAAACCCTGCTGCCCGGAGCAGGGACACACCTGGCCCCGTCTGCGGGAACAGCACACGAGCGTGCCCGAGCACGCGGGGCTCCAGCCAAGGCTCCGCGGGACACCGGGGCTCCCTGGCCCCTCCGGGCTCCAGACCGGCAGCAGATGCTCGTTAGAGTGATTAGCTCTGTCTGGGCGCCCTAATCCCGGCCGGCCAGACGGGTACGGGACATGATCTCTTGCAAATCCCATCCCACTTAGAGTCCACCTCCAAGCTGGGACCAGCTGGACACCGAGGGGTGCAGCCCCGGCCTCCGGCCAGCGCCAGGGTGGCCTGTCCCTCTCTGCGGCTGGGACGGGGCCGGGGCGGCGGTAGCGGGAACGCGGACAGCCCTGCTGCGGAGCAGCCGGGGCCAGGCCGGTGATTTTCCCATTGCCCGTCTCTTCCTGGCCTGGATTCGGCTCTGCAGAAACAGGAACACAGCTGGGACC
>NW_021938894.1:97594-102195 GCF_001715985.3 Manacus vitellinus
GCCCGAGCCCCCCGGGTCCCCCAGGCCTGTGTGGGGGTCTGAGCCCTCTGTGCCTCCCAGGGCAGTACCTGTCCCTGGAGCAGGTGCGGGACTTGGTGCAGCCATCCCCAGCCACGCTGATGACAGTGCTGAAGTGGCTGCAAGACCATGGAGTGGAGGACTGCCGGACTGTCACCACCCTCGACTTCCTGGAGTGTCACCTGCCTGCGAGGTGAGCCCCGAGGGCTTGGACCTGCTCTGGTGGTCCCGTGGTGGCTGGGCCTGTGTACCAGACGTGTCCCATCCCGTGGTGACTGTCCCTGTGTTGCAGTATGGCTGAGCTCCTGCTCCCTGGGGCTGAGTTCCACCGGTATGTGCATGGCCAGCGCAGCCTGGTGCGGTCCCCACTGCCCTACACTGTCCCCCCGGAGCTGGCGGAGCACCTGGACTTTGGTATGTTCCACTTGTGGGAGATGAGGCTGTGGTGCAGTCCCAGCCCCCAGGAGCCCCCTCAGCCTCCCCACAGCACCCTGTGTGGGATGGGCACTGGAGCCCACGTGAGGAGGCTCCTCAGGGCTGGGGCTGCAGAGCTGGGCTTCCCGAGCCCTGCTGCTGGCCAGCCCATGTGGACACGGGGATGGTGAAGGGGGAGCCCAGGGGTCATGGAAGGTGATGGGGGAGCCCAGGGGCCATGTCCTGCCCTCCTGGGGCTCTGTGCCCTGACGGTCCCTCCGGTCCCACTGGGCTGTGCCGCAGTGGGTGGGATGCACCGGTTCCCTGTGGAGCACACGGTCAGCAGAGCCGAGGCCAGGAAGGACGTGGGGTCAGCGGGAGCGTCGTTCCACCTGGGTGTGACGCCGGCCATCCTGCGCCAGAGATACAACATGACAGGGGGGGACGTGGGGCTCCTGCCCAACAACAGCCAGGCCTGTGCACAGGTAACAGAGCTGCCCAGAGTGGAGGTCTGTGGGCTGGGGCAGTCCCGTGGATTGGTGCTGCTCTGGGGGTCATGAGACAGCTGAAGGTCCCTCGGTGGTTGCTGGGAGTACCTGGTGTAGCACAGACCTGTGCTGGGCAACTTTTGAAGTCAGGATCAAAATCTTACCTTATTTTTTCAAGACAAAACAGTCTGCCCCTTCATATTTTGCAGTTCCTGGAGCAGTACTTCCACCAGGCCGACCTGGCTGAGTTCATGCAGCTCTTCGGCAGCAGCTTTGCCCACCGCACGCAAGTGGACCGGGTAGTGGGGCACCAGGGCCATGGCAAGGCCGGGCTGGAGGCCAGCCTGGATGTGGAGTACATCATGAGCACGGGTGCCAATATCTCCACCTGGGTCTTTAGCAATGCAGGTACCGGGGGGGAGCCCTGAGGGGTGGGGGAACACCTGGAGGGGCAGGGGAATGCCTGGAGGGGCAAGAGGAGAGCCCCAAGGGGTGGGGGGAGCACCCAGAGGGGTGAAGAGAGAACCCTGAGGGATGAGGGAAGAGCTTGCAGGGCTGTGCAGGCACACCTGGCTGCAGTACAGCCCCAGGTGCCTTCCAAGCTCCCCCACCAAGTCAGAGCTGACACTGGATTCCCAGCTCGTAGGGGAATCACCCTTGATTTGTGTAGTGGCTTTGAACTGTGTGAACCTTCAGCATCTAGAGTATCCCAGAGCAGAGGTTTCCTCGCCAGCACCATGTGGAGCAACTGTCCCACTTCGCTCCTGTGGAGGAGGGCACAGCCACGGCATTTTCTGGCCTCGCTGGGGCTGGAGCTGAGCTCTTGCCCATGAGTCTCCCAGTGGAGCAGGGAGAGTGAGGGGAATTTGCGAAAACAAATTGCCAAACAGGCTGCACAAACACAAACAGGGCACAGTGCTGGGGGCAGTGTCCCTGTCCCAGATTGAGAACTGGCTGAGCAGGAGGCGAGTGCCCCAGGGACACTGTCCCTGTTCCCGACAGTGACAGCAGCCTGGCACTGTCCCTCCCGTTGCCCCCACACAATTACTGCTGTGGGAAGAGCGTGGGGACAGTGAAGTGAGTGACTGAGAGTGAGCGAGGGTGGCTGGGCCTCTGCTCCCCTCCCAATGGAGAGGACTGGGGGGCAGGGAGGGACCTGGGCAGGAGCAGGTGGAATGCGTGGAGGTGGCATGTGCGTCACTGCGCTGGGACACACTGCCACGGGAGGGGCTGAGGCCCTGCTGGATCCAGAGCTGCCTAGGTGGCTGCAGCCCTGTGGCAGAAGCTTGGAGAGAGAGGTGTGTTAGCCCCTTGCCCTGGGGTTCAGGGCGACCCTCCTGCCATCCCCGTGGGCCAAGCTGGAGCCTGGTGCCATCCACCATGACTGGCCCCAGGATGAGCTCACGGAGCTCCAGGCTGGCCGTGCTGTGACTCTGTGCCCCGTAGGCAGGAGCTGGGGGGCTTCTTCAGCCCCCAGTGCTGGTGGTGCTGCTGAGACAGGGCCCCCTGCGCTGTCCCCCACCCCTGGTGTCCCTGTGTCCCTGCCCCGCTGTCCCCACAGGAAGGCATGAGAGCCAGGAGCCCTTCCTGGCCTGGCTGCTGCTGCTCAGCAACATGTCAGCGGTGCCGTGGGTGCACTCGGTGAGCTACGGGGATGACGAGGACAGCCTGTCCCTCGCCTACATGGAGCGCGTCAACGCCGAGTTCATGAAGGCGGCGGCGCGCGGCCTCACTGTCCTGTTCGCCTCAGGTGCGGCCGGGCCCGGCACGGCCTTAGTGCCAAGTGTGGCTGCAGGAGTCCCTCTGGGGACCCCAGGCTGAGGGGCTGCTGGGGCGCCCCTCACCTGTCCCCTCTCTGTCTGTGTGTCGGCAGGTGACGACGGTGCCGGGTGCCGGCGGGTGCACAGTGGGAACCACACGTTCCGGCCCAGCTTCCCAGCCTCCAGGTGGGTGAGGGAGGGAGCCAGGTGTGGGGGCACTGCTGGCCTCAGTCCCTGTGGGGTCTAAGCCCCCCGGGGATCACCTGAGAGTCCCCACCAGGGCCTGGGGACACTCGCAGACCCCAGTTCTGGGGCCTGTGCAGCTCTTGGGGGTGGTATTGGGTTTGCAGGGCAAGGCTGTGGTGGCGAGGGAGCTGTGGGGGGCTGCTGAGGCCCAGGCAGCCATGTGCCCACCCGCAGTGCCCTCCTGTCCCCCTAGCCCCTATGTCACCACTGTGGGCGGCACATCCTTCAAGAACCCCTTCCTGGTGACGGAGGAGGTGACGGATTACATCAGTGGGGGCGGCTTCAGCAACATCTTCCCCATGCCTGGGTACCAGGTGAGGGTCACCTGCACTGCTGGGCTGCCTGGGGCTGTGGGGGGCCTGGTGGGGGATAATGGACTTGAGGGTAACTACAGGCCATAGTGTGGTGACAGTGGGCCGTGGTGTGGGTGACAGTGGGCCGTGGTGGGGGATGAAGGCCGTGGTGGGGGATGAAGGCCGTGGTGGGGGATGAAGGTTGTGGTGGGGGACGAAGGCCATGTTTGGGTGCTGACAAGCCATGGTGGGTGATGAAGGCCGTGGTTGGGTGCTGACAGGCCGTGCTGTCCCCAGGCTGCTGCCGTCGGGCGTTTCCTGCACTCAGCCTCGAAGCTGCCGCCCAGCTCGTACTACAACAGCAGTGGCCGCGCGTACCCCGACCTGGCCGCCCTCTCTGACAACTACTGGGTGGTGACAAACCGCATCCCGCTGCCCTGGGTGTCGGGGACCTCGGTAAGGGCCCGTCCCCCGCTGCCCTGCGTGCCGGGGACTGCGGGCTGAGCGTGGTGTCCCCGCAGGCGTCCACGCCGGTGGTGGCGGGCATGGTGGCGCTGATCAACGACCGGCGGCTGCAGCGGGGCCTGGCGCCCCTCGGCTTCCTCAACCCCGCGCTCTACCAGCTGCAGGAGCGGGGCCTCGGTGCTGCCTTCTACGATGTGAGCGGGGCAGAGGGACAGGCTGGGGGCCATGGGCATCCTGAGGGGCTGGGCTGGGCACACCATCCTGGGGGCTGGGGTGCCATGGGTGCCCCAAGGGACTGTCCTGGGGGCTGGGGGTCTGTCCTGGGCCTCTTTCTCCCAGAGCCGTGCTTGGGGCATGGCCAGCAGTGCCCTGCTGGGGCACAGGAGCGTCCCTATGACCTTCCCTCGGGAGGGGTGTCTGCGGAGGGTCCCTGTGGGCCTCCCTTGAGCTTCGTGGGGCAGGTCCCCTCGTGTGGCTGTGGCTGTTTGGGGGGTGCTGTCCCTTGAGAAGACCCTAGGGAGGGGGGGCCTGTGCCATGGGGAGTGTTGTGGGGGTCCCCATGCTGGATTTCCTGGAGTCCCTGTGCCCCCGCACTGAGGCTGATCCCTGCAGGTCACCCAGGGCTGCCACCTGTCTTGCCTGGACGGCACTGTGCAGGGCCAGGGCTTCTGCGCTGGCCCTGCCTGGGACCCTGTCACCGGCTGGGGCACCCCTAACTTCCCAAGCCTGCTGCGGGCGCTGCTGCTGCCCTGACCGGGACGCCAGGACACGGAGACTGGGACACTGGGACAGCGGGATCGGGACACGGGGACTGGGACAGGAGGACAGGAACAGCAGAGCACCAAGATCGGGACATCGGCACTGGGACAGCGGCACACCGGGCCTGGGACACTGGGACAGCAGGATCGGGACACGGG
>NW_021938894.1:103136-107834 GCF_001715985.3 Manacus vitellinus
CGACGTGAAGCCCGTGGTGTCCACCACGCCGCTCGTGGACTTCCTGATGCAGCTGGAGGACTACACACCCACGGTACCGGCGCACGGGGCGGCTCCGGGGAGACGGGACGGGACACGAGGCGTGTCCCCGGGAGGGGACGGACACGGGGCAGCTCCCACGGGGCCGTGGAGCTGTCCTAGCTCTTCCCTCCCCAGATCCCGGACGCCGTGACGGGGTATTACCTGAACCGGGCGGGGTTCGAGGCTTCGGACCCCCGCATGTAAGTGGCAGCAGGGTGGGGGGCGGCAGTGGGGCCCACGGTTAGGATTAACCCCCCGGCCCCTCGCCGACGCGGTCCCTGCCCCGCAGCATCCGCCTGATCTCGCTGGCAGCGCAGAAGTTCATCTCCGACATCGCCAACGACGCCTTGCAGCACTGCAAGATGAAGGGCACGGCCTCGGGAAGCTCCCGCAGCAAGAGCAAGGTGGAGGCACCAGCGAACCCCCTCTTCGGGCTGGGGCTGAGCTTGGGATGTGGGGAGCAGGAACCCCAACCCTGCCGTGCTCTTGGGGGTCCCCACGGGTGGGGAGGGGCTGGCGGGGACATGCTTTGGTGCCCCCCCCAGAGTGTGGGAGCAGCTGCCTCCTGGCAGCTCCAATGCTGGGGAGCAGCTGAGAGGGGGTCAGTGGGGACCCTTGTAATGTCACATTAGGGGGCTGGGGTCCCGCAAGGGCAATGGCACTTATTGCTCAGGGTCTGGGGGTGGCTGAGGACACAGAGCGATGGCATGTGGGGAGCTGAGAACATCCCAACACTGCCCAGCAGCTCCTCTGGGAGTGGGACACCCCTATCCCCATGCCATAGGGGAGTCCCACCCCCCTGGCTGTCCCTGCCATGACTGTGTGCCCTGTGTCCCCCAGGACAAGAAGTACACCCTGACCATGGAGGACCTGACGCCGGCGCTGGCCGAGTACGGCATCAATGTGAAGAAGCCACATTACTTCACGTAGGGCCTGGGGGGCTCAGGCAGTTTGTAGGGGCTGTGTTGGTGCCATTAAACACCCAGGAGGGTTTTGTGGGAAGGCAGCCCGGCTCCTGTGCCTGCACTCACAAATGCTGGCCCTGGCTCCCCAAAGAGGGGCTGCCAGGCTCACCCCCTTCTGCCAGTCCCGGGGGGCTCAGCCCTCCTCCCGGGGCTGGAGCAGAGTGGGGCGGGGGGAACAGGACTGCCCAGCACTCTTCCCTCCTCCTTCCCAAACTGTTTCCTACAGGGAATGCTTGGGGGCTGCACTGGCAGCACTGCAGATGGAGCCAGGGAGAGGGCCCTGAGCCCACACCACCACCCCACTCCATGCCAGGCTCTGTGCGGGACACCTGCCGAGGGGGTCCTGAGCCCACCCACCCCTGCACTAGGCACCTCCTGAGGAGGTCCTGAACCCACCCACCTGCACTGGGCACCAGAGGTTTGCTGTGGGTGCCAATTTGTGCCCAGGGCTTCGCAGACTCAAGGGCAGCCCCTCTCTGCACCCCAGCAGCTGAAGGTTCCATACCAAACGTTTATTTGGGGGCCGGTGGCCATGCCGGGGCTGGAGGGAAGCGGCCGGTGAAGCGCGAAGCAGGGGCAGTGCTGGGCGTCACGGGCAACCCCCCTGGCCTGCCCCCCCAGCCCTAGGGGCCGGGTCCCGCAGCGGAGGCAGCGCCGTCTGTACCGTGTGTCCGTGGCTGGCTCAGGGTGAGGGGTGTCCCCTGCTCCCCCCGGCTCTGGGGTTAAAGGCACTTGGGGGTGGTGGGGGGTGCAAGGCAGCACTGGGAGGGGAGGCACCTCCCCTCTACTTCTCCTGCATCTTTTCCAGGATGGGCACAATCATGTCGAACTTGGGGCGCTTGGCTGGGTCCTCGTTCATGCAGATCTTCATCAGCTTGCAGATGTGGGGGGAGATGCCAGGGGGAATGGTGGGACGGAGCCCCTCGAGTGCCACCTGCGAGCAGGGAGAGGGGCTGGAGTCAGGATCAGGGCCCTGCCCTCGCAGACAGGGACACCTTCCACCAGCCCAGGTTGCTCCAAGCCCCTTCCAGCCGGGCCTTGGACACTTCCAGGGATGAGGCAGCCACAGCTTCTCTGGGCAACCTGTGCCAGGGCATCACCACCTTCACAGGGAAGAATATCTTTGCCCTACCTGACCTAAATCACCCCCTTCCCCTCCAGCCCCTCACCTTCATGCCAATCTCCATGTTGGACAGGTCAGCAAAGGGCACCTCCCTTGTCACCAGCTCCCACAGCAGCACCGCGAAGCTCCACATGTCAGCCGAGCGCCGGTTGATCTCCTCTGGCTTCTTCTGCAGAGCTGGGGGGTGGCAGGGGGTGAGCGGGGCTGGGGCAGAGAGGGGCCACGCTGTGGGGCTGGGAATGGGGCGCTCACCTTCGGGGGCCACCCAGGCTGGGGCGTACATCCGCCCCGGGCACTGGAAGGAGAACTTGACGTCGGCCATGCTGATCCGCGCCGTCATGTCCTCGTCGATCTGGGGAGAGTGGGTGGTTGGCAGGAGCCCCCGGGGAGCCCCCCTGCTCTGGGAGGGGGTCTGGGCCCCCCACTCACCATGACACTGCGGCTATTGAGGTGGTGCCGCGGGATGAGGGGCTCGAGCGTGTGCAGGAAGGCCATGCCCCGCGCAATGTCAAAGGCAAACTTCACTGCCTGCATCTGGTCCACCACGAAGTCTGGGGAGAGCATGACAGGGGGTGAGCCTACCCTAGGGCTGCAGCTGGAGGGGGGTCCACTACCCCCAAATGCACTGTCCCCCAGCACTCACTGGTCCCCTCGTGCAGGACGTTGTACAGGGAGCCATAGGGCATCCAGTGGCTGATGACAATGGGATGGGGGGCTGGGGGGGCCTGGCAGGCACCCAGCACCGGCAGCACGTTGGGGTGGGAGAAGATCCTGCAAGAGAAGTGACAGCCCTGAGAATGGGGCGGTGGGGAGAGCTGCCTGCACCTTCTTAGCTGTTCCCTGCCATCCCCCAGGGCCTACCACCCCTTGGGCACCGCTCTGGAGCATTCCTGGCCCTGCGGAGCAGGGTAGGTCCCACCTTCCCCACACCCTGAGAGCCGTGATGGCCCTGGCCAGATGCTGGGGTGGGTGGCCCCAAGCAAGTGCTAGTGCTGGTCCGGGGCAGGTGGGGCACTCACCGCAGCTTAGGGTACTCCTCGTTGAAGTCCCGGCTCTTCCGTGTCGTCCAGTCCCGGATTTTCAGCATTTTTATGATGATGTCATTGCCCTGCCAGCGACCCTTCCACAGCTGGAGGGGGAGCAGGGGCACAGGCACTGTGAGAAGGGCAGGAGATTCCCAGCCCCCTCCAGGCTCCTGCCTGGGGCTGGGGGGGCCTCTGGAGCGCATGGGACCAAGGGTCCACAATGAGCCAGGCAGGAGCCCCCCCTGCACCCAGCTGTGGGACCCTGGAGCGGCCGTGCCTGGCAGGGCCAGGACACGGGGGATCTGCACAGGCCTGTCTGAGGGCAGGAGGGACCCACCTCTCCTGACTGGTTCTCATTGAGCTTCTGACTTAGGCTCAGCTGTTTGAAGTCAATCCCAGCGAGTTTGTTCAGGGTCCCATTCCCTGCAGGAGAAGGGGGATGGATGCCCACAGCTGCTGGACCCAGGGTCCGGCGCTGGCAGGGCATGGGGGAACCATGACCCCCTGCCAAAGGACCCGCAGTCCTTACTTGGCCGAGTGCGGGTCGTGCCCTTCCAGAACGTGTCCTTGTAGGGGATCTTGGTGAGGCTCTGGCCCAGCTTCTCAGCGCGCTCTGCAGAGGGAGAGGGAGGAGGGTGGCACCCACTGGCACCTGGAGCCTGTCACGGCTGGACAGGTGTGGGGCCCTACAGGGCCCTCGTACCTTTCAGGACCTCCCGCAGTGGTGTCTTGGCCTTGTCCGTGGGGGTCTCGCCATATTTATTAGCAATGCTGACCAGGGCCCCGCTCCCCACCAGGTCCTGAGCGAGCAGAGAGCGAAGGCTGTGGTTTGTGATCTCCCCCCTCCCCTCCTCTCCCTCCTGCCCATCCAGGTGCTCCCGCTCACCTCGGCCACCTGCTCATGTCCCCAGAAACAGGCATAGTGCAGTGGTGTGTTCCCATGCTCGTTCACTGCATTGATGTCCGCCTTGAACTGCATCAGCTGGAGACAGGGGACAGTCCCTGTGAGCCCAGTACTGTCCCTGTGAGCCCAGCACTGTCCCTGTCCTCCCTGCGCCTTGTCCTGGGGGAGGCAGGAGCAGTACACTGGGAGCTGTGGGGAGGGGGCTGAGCTGGTGTGGGGCTCAGAGGGATTCAGAGGGGGTCGGAGGAGGGGCTCAGAGGCACTGTGGGCATGCCGGGTGACTGGGGATTGAGCACTGTGTGGGTGGGGCGGTGGGCTGCACAGGGGGTGGGGAAGGGCAGGTGCTGGCATGGGGCACAGGTACCTTCTGCACGATGTCGCGGTGGCCGTGGCTGGCAGCCAGGTGGAGCGGGGTGTCGTCCCCCCGGTTCATGACGTTAATGCGAGCCCCCCGCATGATAAGCATGTCCACCACGTTGGAGCGGCCCTCACGGCAGGCCCAGTGCAGGGGGCTGAACCCGTGGTCATCCCTGTGGGGCAGTGGGGGGGCCCTGCTCAGCTGCAGCCCCTCGGCCTGGGCACAGTGGGCATTGCCCACCAAACGCTGGCCACGGGGCCAGG
>NW_021938894.1:111554-112671 GCF_001715985.3 Manacus vitellinus
GGGCCACCCTTACCCCGCTGCCCCCCCAGGCCGGCGTCGCTCGTGGTGGCGGATTTCGGGTGCGGGGACTGCACGCTGGCCGCCAGCGTCAGGAACCAGGTGCACTGCTTCGACCTGGTGCCGCTGAGCCCGCGTGTCACTGTCTGTGACATGGCCGAGGTACCGGGACTCCTCCGAAGCGGGGGCGGGTGCTGCCGGGCAGGCTGCGGGGAGGGGACAGTGACCCCGAGGGTCCCGTGCGTCTGTCTCGGGCAGCTGGAGACGGGGCTCAGCTGGACCCACAAGCCTGGGGAGCCCAGTGGGGCTGTCCAGCCCCATCACCACCCTCCTTCTCCTCTGGACTGTCCCGGGTTGGCAGGTGCCGCTGGCAGATGAGTCAGTGGACGTGGCTGTGTTCTGCCTGGCGCTGATGGGCACCAACCTGCAGGAGATCCTGGGGGAGGCCAACCGCGTGCTCAAGTTGGGGTAGGCAGGGATTGGGGGGCAGTGATGGGGGGACAGAGGCACTGGCTGTGCCCCAGGGGTGCCTGGGCACCCCACTCAGGACCGGGGTGACTGCAGGGGGACCCTGATGGTGGCCGAGGTGGCCAGCCGCTTTGAGGACATCCACACCTTCCTGAAGGCCATGGCACAGCTGGGCTTCAGGACAGTCTCCAAGGTATGTCCCTGGGTATGCCCAGGTCGGGCACTGAGGGTGCACTGGGAGCTGGGGAACCCCAGGAAGGAGCCTGTGGGGAAGGTGTGCTGGGGCCCAGCCTGGTGCTGGGCGGGAGCAGGCCCCTGGGGTGGTGAAATCACATGGGTGTTGGGGGGGAACCCAGTGCCCACAGGGGTGGGGGTCTGGACAGAGGTTTGAGAGACCTGGCAGTCATAGGGGGTGTAGTGTGGGGGTATTGAGGAGAGGGGCACACCAGGGGTCAGGGGCACTCAGGGTATGCAGGGAAAGGGCTGCTGGGGTCTGGTAGGGGGAACCTGGGGCCCACTGGGCCTGTGATGCGGGGCCTGGGTGTGGTGGTGGTGGAGCCTGGAGAGTGTCAAGGGTACCAGGGCCTGGAGGGATTGTGGTTTGGGGATTGATGATGGGGTTATGGATTTTGGGGGGTGCATTGGGGTCAGG
>NW_021938894.1:115631-119581 GCF_001715985.3 Manacus vitellinus
CGGAAGTCAGAGAACGGCCCGGATGGCCGGGCCCTGTCCCCTGGGAAGAAGCTGTGCAAGGGCTCTGAATATGGCAGGTGAGGGGGCTCTGGGTATGCAAGGTGAAGGGGGAGGGGGCTCTGAGTACAGCAGGTGAGCGGGTTCCATGTGCTGGGGGATACACATACCTCCTCCGGCTCACCCCGAGAGGATGCTGGAGGTACCTGGGTTGATCAGGGTTTGGCCCAGATGATCTCCAGGCCTGACTAGTTGTCCATTTTCTGAGCAGGCTGGGCTGAGGGCTGTGGCCGGGTGGGAGACTGGGCAAGGGGTCAGCAGGGTGGGAGCAAGGGGAGAGAGTCAGCAGGGTGGAGCTCCCAGCAGTGGGGACCAGTTCCCGGATCCTCTGGCACGGCATGGCCTGGAGCAGTGCTGGCATGCCTCACCTGTGCCCTGGCCTCACCTGTGCCTGGTCTCTCCCAGGACACTGGGTCCCTGCACGCCCAGCCCCACCACCACCTTCGGGGACCTGCGCAATGCCAAGGCGGGGCAGGCCCGGCGCCGCCGCATCCCCTCGGTGGCTCCCCCACCTGAGCTGCAGGATTGGCTCCGCACCTTTCAGGTATGGCTCACTCAGGGCTCCAAAGGGTAGGAGCCGGGCCCGATGGATCCCCACTGCAGGCAGGGGCTGGGCCCACAGTGCATTTTGGGGAGTTTTGCTCAGGTGAGGGAGCACAGAGGGGGTGTCAGCCCCATCCTGCTGCCCCATCCTGCTGCCCCCCTGGCCTGAGATGGTGTCACCTGTCACACTGCATGTGACCTGCGACCCACCGCATGTGTCCCACCGAGCTCCCGTCTGCCGTGGGTTCCTGGCCTGGGGACTGGTGCGGGAGCCCAGGCTGGCTGGGCTGGGGGCACCAGGAGGTCCCCACCTGTGTGCTGGCCTGTGGTTAGGGACACGGAGCTGGGGGTCACCGGGGGTCTCCCTGCAGCGCTGGAGCGGCCCCGAGAAGCTGCTGGCCCTGGACGAGCTCATTGACCGCTGCGAGCCGGCGCAGATCAAGTACATGATGCAGGTCATCGAGCCCCAGTTCCAGCGGGACTTCATTTCTCTGCTGCCCAAGGAGGTGAGTGGGGCTGGGGGCCCACGGGCACGGCCTGACCCCCTCCCAGGGGCCCCTGTGACCCCTGTCCCCTGTGCAGCTGGCCTTGTATGTCCTGTCCTTCCTGGAGCCACGGGACCTGCTCCGCGCTGCCCAGACCTGCCGCTACTGGAGAGTCCTGGCTGAGGACAACCTGCTCTGGAGGGAGAAGTGCCGTGAGGAAGGTGAGGGCCCCCCAGGGTGGAGGCTGGGGGCCACCTTGGGCTCAGCTCAGGTGAGGCACCGCTGCATTCCCCCTACAGGGATCGAGGAGCCCTTGCACCTGCGGAAGCGGCGCCTGCTGAGCCCCGGGTTCATGTACAGCCCCTGGAAATTCGCCTTCCTGCGCCAGCACCGCATCGACATGAACTGGCGCAGTGGGGAGCTGCGGCCTCCCAAGGTGGGTCTGGGTGTCCACCAGGGACAGACTCTGGGGAGCTGAGAGCCCCCAAGGTGGGTCTGGGGCACTGTAACAGGGGGAGCTGGTGTGGGATCAGCCACAGGGAGCAGATCCAGCTCGAAGCAGTGGGGGCAGCAGAAGTGGAGTCCCATGGGCTTGGGTAAGGAGGGACCCTCCCCTTGCGCCTCTCCAAGCCCCTGTGCAGAGCTGCAGCCAAATCCAGTACCCAGGGAGGGTACAGTCCCCCAGGGCTTAGCTGTCTCCCATGCAGGGTCCCAGACCCCTGGGATGCTCTCCCTGGGGGTCCCTCCTGCCCTCTGGGCAGAGCCTTTGCTGCCTCTTGTCTTGCTCCTGAGCCCCCCCCACTCCCTGTTCCCCAGTAGGCTCCTGCCCCTGGCAGCAGCTGCCCAACCACTCCCTCTGGCTCTGTTGCCGTGCAGAAGCACTGGGAGGTGCAGGTGATTTGGGGAGCCCTCTGCCCTTCTTCCACGTGGCACCTGCTGCCTCCCGCTGCTCACCGTGTTTGGGGGGTCCTGTGGGCTGGGGGTCCCACACTGCCCCTCCTCCATGCCTGTGCTCCCACAGGTGCTGAAAGGCCATGACGACCACGTGATCACGTGCCTTCAGTTCTGCGGGAACCGCATCGTCAGCGGCTCTGATGACAACACGCTCAAGGTGTGGTCAGCTGTCACCGGGGAGGTGAGTGTCACTGTCACGGGGCAGGTGTCACTGTCACGGGGCAGATGAGTGTGCCACTGTCACTGGTGCCACGGGGGGCCGGGACAGGGACCATCCCCCTATGCTGAGCACAGATGTGGCTGCACCCTGACCCCGGGGATCAGTTTGGGCTCCTGGTGACAAGGACGTTGAGCTGTGCTGCTCTGCCCTGCCGCAGGTGGGGGTAGGTGGGAGAGGCCCACCTGTCCCTCACGCCCTGCCCCCTGCAGTGTGTGCAGACACTGGTGGGCCACACGGGGGGCGTGTGGTCCTCCCAGATGAGGGACAGCATCGTCATCAGCGGCTCCACGGACCGCACGCTCAAGGTGTGGAACGCGGACAGTGGCGAGTGCGTGCACACGCTGTATGGACACACCTCCACCGTGCGCTGCATGCACCTGCACGGCAACAGGTACGGGCTGAGCAAGCTCTGTGGGAGGGGGAGCCCAGGAGGTGAACCTTGTTGCCCTGGGGCCACCCTGGCAGTCGGGCCCCAGGTGTCCCCTTGCCCACAGGGTGGTGAGTGGCTCCCGGGACGCCACGCTGCGGCTCTGGGACATCGAGACGGGGCAGTGCCTGCACGTGCTGATGGGGCATGTGGCGGCCGTGCGCTGCGTCCAGTACGATGGCAACAAGGTGGTCAGTGGCGCCTACGACTACACGGTCAAGGTGTGGGACCCCGAGAGCGAGAGCTGCACCCACACCCTGCAGGGGCACACCAACCGCGTTTACTCCCTGCAGGTACGGCCCCACACCTCCCCTCCTGCTGCCTTCCCCCCTCCAGCTGCCCTGCTCTCCCCACACACCTCCCCTCCTGCTGCCTTCACTCCTTGGCTGCCCTGCCCTCCCTGCAGGTACAGCCCTACACACCTCCCCTCCTGCTGCCTTCCCCCCTCCAGCTGCCCTGATTTCCTTGCTCCCTGCAGGTACAACCTCACACATCTGCCCTTCTGCTGCCTTCACCTGTCACTCCCCTGCTTTCCAGTCGCGGGGCACAAGCTGTGCCACACAGTCCCTATGTGTGTTGCAGGGACACGTAGGCCACATCTGTGCCCTTAAGGGACACATCTGTGCCATGCAAAGACATATGGACCACATCTGTGTCCTGTGGGGACACTCTACCTCCCTGACACTCCCTCCCACACACATGCTGTGGGCACAAACACTCCTCTGTGCCCGTTCCCTGGAGCATTTGTAGACCCCAAAAAGCTGAGGGGTATGTGAGGCCATGACTCAGCCACTAAGCCAGGGACTGAGCTGGAGCTGGGGGGGCTGCACCCCAAAGCGGGGGGCACTCCTGGCTCCAGTGGCTGAGCTGGGCCTCCCCCTCTGGCAGTTTGATGGGACGCACATTGTGAGCGGGTCCCTAGACACGTCGATCCGCGTGTGGGACGTGGAGAGCGGGAACTGCCTGCACACCCTCATGGGGCACCAGTCCCTCACCAGTGGGATGGAGCTGCGCGACAACATCCTCGTGTCTGGCAACGCCGACTCCACCGTCAAGATCTGGGACATCAAGACGGGGCAGTGCCTGCAGACACTGCAGGGTGAGGGGTGTTCCCCACCCTGGGGGGCCAGCGGGTGGCAGGGGGGGCTCCCTTCAATCAGGGGGCTGGGAGGGAGCAGTTCCTTCCCTCAGGGGGCTGCAGAGGGAGTGGGGCTCCCAGATGTGGGAGGGCAGGTGTCACCTGGCTGTGGGTGCCCCAGAGGTG
>NW_021938894.1:122361-123709 GCF_001715985.3 Manacus vitellinus
CAGAACGGGGGAGAGCCGTCGCGGGGCTGGGGTTGGCACCGGGGTCGGGGTTGGGACTGGTGCCTCCGTGACGTGCCCGCTCCACTCCCCGGGAGCGTTCTGGGAGCCAGGGGAGCCCCGAGGGCCGGGCGGGACAGTGGCGGCAGGAGGCCCTGGGCAGGGACAGAGGCTGCTTAGTGCCGGCAGCTGCCGGAGTGGGACGCCCCTCGTTGCCCTCTCCTGCCCCTGGCATCGGAGCCCGGCCCCACAGGTCCTAGCGCCGCCTCCGTGTCCCCTCAGGCCCTGAGGATGTCGGACGGGATCCTGAGCAAGGCGGCCACCATGGAGATCCCCATCAGCAGCAACGGGGACACGAGCAGCCTGCCCGAGGATGATGGCCTGGAGCAGGTCTGGGGGGCTGGGGACCCCGGGGGTGTTTGGGGCTGTGCCGGGGCCCTGCTGAGGCCGAGCTGGCCCTGCAGCTCGCCCTCCCGCTCTCCTTTGCCCCCCAGGACCTGCAGCAGGTGATGGTGTCGGGACCCAACCTCAATGAGACCAGCATTGTGTCGGGCGGCTATGGGGGTACGGCCGAGGGCATCATCCCCACAGGCACTATCAAAGGTACTGGGGACAGGCTGTCACGGGGGCTCCTGCAGGGGAGGGTGTGCTCATCTGCCCTCACTGTCCCCAGTTCTGGCACGAAGCTCTGCTGCGGCCGCTCAGCCGAGGCCCCTCCTGGGGGGCTTCATCCCCGCTGGGCTCAGGCCCTGTGCAGGGGTACCGTATGGGGGCTGTGCTGCTGACCCAAGCCCTGCTCCCCCCGGGCCAAGGTGGGGTCTCTGCCGTGGAATCTCTATCCTCTCAGCCAGGACACCCCAGCAAGGTTCTCTGGGGCCTTCTGGTGAAGGGTCCTGCCTTTGCTGCAGGCCAGGGGCAGTGAGAGCTCTGGGCTGTGCCGGGGATGGCGGGGGCAGGCAGGGGGCACTGAGGCAGTGCTCTCACTGGAGAGCTCAGCCCCGCTCTCCACTGCACTCTCCTCACTGCCCCAGCTGGGTCAGGCTGTGGTGGGGCCAGGGCGGCCCTGTGCTGCAGGAACCCTGGCACCGCTGTTCCTCTGTCCTTGTTCCACATGGATCTGACCCTGAAAGTCCCTCCATGGCAGACCCCAGCCCCCACGGGGCCTGGAGGGGTCTGTGGGGGCAGAGGGAGTGTGTGTGCGTGCTCTCCCGGGGCTGGCAGCCCTGTGTCCCCGGCACACCAGGCCTGCCCGGATCTCGGAGCACAGGGATCCCTACAGAGGAGCCAGAGGGGGCTGGGGGGGGTTCCCTGGGGCAGAGGGGTCCATCTGTGTGGCCGCAGCCACGTCTCT
>NW_021938894.1:133913-135225 GCF_001715985.3 Manacus vitellinus
GTGAGACAGCCATGTGCCGGGAGTGCACGGAGGGGGAGCGGCGGGAGCACCGGGACCACCACACGGTGCCGCTGCGGGATGTGCTGGAGCAGCACAAGGCGGCCCTGCAGCACCAGCTCGATGCCGTGCGCGCCAGGTATGGGGGCCTGGGGGTGCCCGGGGGTCACCACGGCCCCGCTCCCGCAGGCTGCAGGACCAGCTTGGTGTCACTCACACATGGTACAGGGAGAAGGAGGGCTGGAAGGACTGGGGCTGGTCCAGGGGGATCTGGGGTCCCCCTACTGTCCTAGTCCTGCAGGCTCCTACAGCTGTGGGGGGCTTTGGGGGTTCAGGGGGTCCCCATATTCCCCCAGGCTCCCAGAGCTGGCAGCGGCAGTGAGGCTGGTGGCTGAGATCAGCTGGGGCAGCACTGTGGAGCTGGGGGTGCTGGAAGAGGGAGTTGGAGGTCTGGAGGCATTCAGGGGCTCCCCTTGTCCCTCCAGGCTCCCGCAGCTGGCAGCGGCCGTGGGGCTGGTGGCCGAGATCAGCCGGCAGCTGGGGCAGCGCCGGGCCGAGGCTGAGGCCGAGATCGGGAGCAGCTTCGAGGAGCTGGAGGCGGCTCTGCGGCAGCGGCGGGAGGTGCTGCTGCGCGACCTGGAGGCCACCTGTGCTGCCAAGCAGCAGGTAACACACCTGTCCTCGTGTGCCCCTGCACCCTTTGCCAGCCCTTCCTGGGAGGGTGTGCATGCCCCAGCCGTGCCCCAGTGCCAGTGGCACCCCCAGTGTGGCAGTTGGGGTCCCAGTGCAGCACCAGGGCTGGGGTTGTGGGCATGGCTGTGGTGCAGGTGCGGGTGCCGGTGGGGGATGCAGGTGGGGCGTTGGTTGGGGGTACTGGGTCTGGGGGTCCTGCCCCAGCGCCACAGAGATGGGCCATGCCCAGAGGCACTGGAGGCACAACTGGAGGTGCTGTGGTGGGTTCAGGGCTGGGGTGCGGACAGCGATGCAGGTGTGGGTGCTGGGTGTGGGTCCCACCTGGTGTCACAGGTGCTGCTCCCCCCAGGTGCTGGAGGCGCAGCTGGAGGTGCTGCGGCAGGGCCAGGAGAGCATCCTGAGCAGCTGCGCGTTCACGGAGCAGGCGCTGCACCACGGCTCGGCCACAGAGGTGCTGCTGGTGCAGAAGCAGATGGGCGAGCGGCTGCGGGAGCTGGCGGCACGGCCCTTCCCTGAGCACCCGCACGAGAACGCGCAGCTCGAGTTCCGTGCTGAGCCCGAGGGGCTGCGCCGCTCCATCCAGAACCTGGGCGCGCTGCTGACCACCAGTGCCACGGCGCAC
>NW_021938894.1:135723-138763 GCF_001715985.3 Manacus vitellinus
GCCAAGCGCAAGGAGAACCCCATCGAGGATGAGCTCATCTTCCGCGTCGGTGAGCGGGTGGCACGGGGGGGACCTTGGTGCTCGCCAGGGTGGTGGGGGCTCCTCAGGGTGGTGGGGGGCTCCTCAGGGCTCCCCACAGCAGCAGACCCTTCTTGGGGCTCCCCAGGGCAATGGGGGCTCCCCAGGGTGGTAGGGCTACCCACAGCAGCAGGGACTCCCCAGGGCTCCCTAAGGCTCCCTGGGGTTGTGGGGGAGTCCCTGGTGTGGTGGAGTGCCCCAGAGGTGGAAGGGGTTCACTGGGGTGGTGAGTGGTCTCCTGGGGCCCCCTGTGCCTCCCTGACCGGTGCCCGCAGGCAGCCGCGGCCGGGAGAAGGGCGAGTTCACAAACCTGCAGGGGATCTCCACGTCCAGCGCCGGCCGCATCGTTGTGGCTGACAGCAACAACCAGTGTGTGCAGGTACGGACCCCCTGGGTCTCCCAGACTTCCTCGGGACCCCCACTGACACTGTACTGATCCCTGCTGAATCCCTCCTGCCCCACTGACCCCAACAGCAGCAACCAGTGCGTGCAGATATAGACCCCTGGGACCCCCACTGATCCCCCCAAGACCCTCCTGGGTACCCCTAGATCCCCATGACCCCACTGCCCCATTAGCAATAACCAATGTGTGCAGGTACAGGCCCCCCCAGACCCACAAACTCCCCCAGGACACCCACTGACTCCCCCGGGACACCCCTGACCCTGCTGCCCCCCCAGGTGTTCAGTAACGAGGGGCAGTTCCGGCTGCGTTTCGGGGTGCGGGGGCGCTCCCCAGGGCAGCTCCAGCGCCCCACGGGGGTCTCTGTGGACACCAATGGCGACATCATCGTGGCCGACTACGACAACCGCTGGGTCAGCGTGTTCTCACCTGAGGGCAAGTTCAAGGTGAGGAAAAAGAAAGCAGGGGGTGTCTGTGGGGGGGTCTGTGGGGCTGGGTGTCCATGGCACCCCCCGGTCTGACCCCCTGCCTCCCCCAGACGAAGCTGGGTGCAGGGCGGCTGATGGGCCCCAAGGGTGTCGCCGTAGACCGCAATGGGCACATCATCGTGGTGGACAACAAGGCCTGTTGCGTCTTCATCTTCCAGCCCAATGGGAAGCTGGTGGCGCGTTTCGGCTCCCGCGGCACCGCCGAGCGCCAGTTTGCAGGTACCCCCCGGGTCCCCAGCTGTGGGGCCTTGGGCTCCCCAGGGACCGGGGCAGGCAGGACCATGTGTCTGGTGTCACCAGGGTGGCTGGTGGCACTGGGACCCCAGTGGTGGGCTGGGGGCTGGGTCCAGGCTCTGGGTCCACCTGGTTCCAGGCTGGGGCTCTGGATCTAGGCTCTGGGCTTGGGGTTTGTTCTGAGCTCTGGTTTGAGTTCTGGGGCCAGACGGGTGCTCAGGGTCTGGTTCTGGCTCCAGGGCCAGGTTTGGGGCTCTGGGCTGGGGATCCGCTTCCAGGTTCTGGCTCTGGGTTCTGGATTCAGTTCTGGGCTGTGGCTCTGGGCTCAGGTTCTGACAGTGGGTCCGTGCTGGTGGCCCTGGGTTCTGGGCTCTGTCCATGGGTCAGGGCTTTGAGTCCATCTTGGTCCTGCCATGGGGCCAGAGCTGAGCCCCACCATTCCCCCCAAGGCTAAGCCCCCCAGTCCCAGGGATGACCCCCCCATGTCTCCCCCAGGGCCCCACTTTGTGGCTGTCAACAACAAGAACGAGATCGTGGTGACTGACTTCCACAACCACTCGGTGAAGGTGAGCCGGTGCTGGGGTCCCCCCGGTGCCGTGGGGCCTGGGGGGGCTGTGATGACGGCCCGTGACCCCCTGGTGTGTCCCCCTGCACACCCTCAGGTGTACAACGCAGAGGGCGAGTTCCTGTTCAAGTTTGGGTCGCACGGGGAGGGCAACGGGCAGTTCAACGCGCCCACGGGGGTGGCTGTGGACAGCAACGGCAACATCATCGTGGCCGACTGGGGCAACAGCCGCATCCAGGTACTGCACCTGCACACCTGCACACACACCTGTACTGCACACCTGTACTGCACACCTGTACTGCACACCTGTACTGCACACCTGTACCTGCACAAATACCTGTACCCACACAAACACCTGTACCCGCACACACCTGTACCTGTACCTGATCACACACCTGTACCTGTGCACCCACCTGTACCTGCACGCACACCTGTACCTGTGCACCCACCTGTACCTGAACACACACCTGTACCTGTGCACACACCTGTACCTGCACACACACCTGTACCTGCACGCACATCTGTACCTGTGCACACACCTGTACCTGCACACACACCTGTACCTGTGCACCCACCTGTACCTGAACACACACCTGTACCTGCACAGCTGCACCTGCACACACACCTGGACCTGAACACACACCTGTACCTGCACAGCTGGACCTGCACACACAACTGTACCTGCACCCACCCCTGTACCTGCACATACACCCCCACTGCAGCCCCAGAACCAGCCCCTCCCCAAACCCTCTCCATCCAATCCCTGACCCCCTAACCCCAGGTGTTCTTGATGGGATGCTCTGGGAGGCACTGGGAAGGTGCTATGGGGCACCTGGAGGTCACTGAGAGGCAAGTGGTATTAACTGGGAACAACTGGGATGGGTCTGGAGTCAACTAGGAACAGTCTGAGGGGGTGCTATAGTCAACTGGGAGCAACTGGGTCAAGTGGGAAGACTGTGGAGCCAACTGGGGTCAACTGAAAGCAACTGGGATGGGTCTCAGGTCAACTGGTGAGAGTCTATGGGGGGGGTCTAGGGAGGAACTGGGACAAGTTTTGGGCCATCTGGAAGCAACTGGGATGGTCCTGGGGAGGAGTCTGGGGTCATCTGGGAGCAAATGGGATGGACTGGGGAGGGGTTTAGGGTTAACTGGGAGCAACTGGGAAGGATCTTGTGTCAACTGGGATGGACCTGGGGGGACTTGATCACGTCCTCCCACAGGGAGTGGGTCCTGCAGATCCCATGCAGGTCCAGGGGCCATAGGGACTGGGTGTCC
>NW_021938894.1:139795-141246 GCF_001715985.3 Manacus vitellinus
CCCCCATGTCCTTGGGCCCCCCCGGCAGTGCCAGGCCGAGCAGGGACAGGGACAGTGCCTGGAGCTCGGTGGCACCACGGGCGCTGCCCAGCCTGGGCATTCTGCCAGCACTGACCCTTCTGCAGGGACGGGGACGGGCTGGGACAGACTGGGAGTGGGGACGGGATGGGCTGGTCTCAACTGGGAATGGGGACAGGGATGGACTGGTCTGTATTGGTCAGAGTGGTCCATACTGGTAGCAGGGACTGGGTTGGACTGATCTATATTGGGGGCGGGGACTGGGTTGGACGGATCTGTATTTGTACTGGATCATACTCATCTGTACTGTGCCAAACTGGGCTATAGTGGAGTGGAGACTGGGTCATGCTGGTTCATACTGGGTCAGACTGGTCTGTACTGGGGGCGGGGACTGGGTCAGTGACCTGCTGAGCCACTCAGACCCCACAGGTCCCTGGGCCTGATGGACCCCTGGGGCCACCATGGGGGCTGTGGGGGGGTCCTGGAGCTGCTCCCACCACTCCCCTCAGGCCCAGACCCCAGGGGGAACCCAGACAGCAACAGAGCTCGCCTGGACCCTCCCCATCATTCCTCACAGCCCCTGCCCCCCGGGGGGTCCCAGGCCCTGGAGGTGCCCAGTGACCCCCTCCCCGAGCAGGGCCAGGAGGAGGATCCAGGGAAGTCCAGGCTGTCCCTGCCCTGGATGCTGGGAAGGCCCTGAACAGATCACCCTGGGGGGATCCCACGGCACCGACAGGACAACCAGGGATCAGATCCAGCTGGGGTTGGGAAACACAGGTCCTGCCTGACCCACCTGATCTGCTGTGCCCAGGTGATCCGGTGGATGTGAGAGGGGTGTGGGTGTGTCTGCCTGGAGCTCAGCAAAGCCATCTCCTCTGGCTCTCCTGGAGCTCCTGCAGCCCCAGGCTGGGACAGCTCCTGGCTGATGGCTGGATACAGGGAGGGGTGGGAATGGGGAGACATCCAGTGGGGTGGATACTGCTGGGGTTCCCCAAGGCTCAGTGTGGGGCTGGTCCTGCTGAGCATCTTCATCGATGACCTGAACGAG
The DNA here is from genome assembly GCF_001715985.3 of Manacus vitellinus. Classification (NCBI taxonomy): domain Eukaryota; kingdom Metazoa; phylum Chordata; class Aves; order Passeriformes; family Pipridae; genus Manacus; species Manacus vitellinus. The sequence goes on from NW_021938894.1 coordinate 140,862, forward strand.
GGGATCAAGGGCACCCTCAGTGAGTTCAATGACAACACCGAGTGGGGTGGGATGGGGATCTGCCAGAGGGCAGGAAGGCTCTGCAGAAGGATCTGGACAGACTGGATTGATGGGCTGAGGCCAACAAGGTGAGGGTAAACAAGGCCCAGGGCTGGCTTCTGCCCTTGGGTCACCACAACCCCCGGAATGCTCCAGGTTGGGACAGAGGGACTGGAAAGCTGGAAAAGGCCTTGAGGGTGCTGGTGACAGAGGCTGGACATGAGCCCAGGCGTGCCCAGGTGGCCAATGGCCCCTGGGTTGTGCCAGCCCCACTGTGGGCACAGCCCCAGGGCAGGGACTGTCCCCCTGTGCTGGCACTGCTGAGGGACCTCCAGGGCTGTGTCCA
>NW_021938894.1:146716-148105 GCF_001715985.3 Manacus vitellinus
GGGCAGGGGGCTCATGTGTCCGGAGGCTGCATGTGCTGGGGGGTGGTTGGGGAGAGGGTGGGTGTTGGGGGGTTCAGGGAGGCTTTGGGGGCTCCTGACAGTGCCCCCCGAGTGAAGTTCCCAGTCCCCAGGAGCGAGGTGGTGCAGATGGGGGGTGTTGGGGTGTGCTGGGTGAGGACTGAGGGGTGGGGGAGCTCTGGGGGGTTTTGGGGGGCTCTGGGCAGGTCTGACGTGCCCCCCACAGTGGAGTTCCCGGCCCCCAAGAGTGAGGCGGTTCAGCGCTTCCCCGTGTGTTACCTGGGCTGTGTCCCTGTTGCCAAGCCTGTAGGTGAGTGGGGGGCTCAAGGGAGCTCCCTCCGGCCTCTGGGGGATGCTGTGGGCTGGGGGCACCCTCAGGGCTGCCCTGACCCCTCTGTACCCCCCAGGCATGGACGTGATCAACGCGGCGCTGGAGGCGGCACTGGCCCCCAGCTCGGGGGAGCCCCCCGCACCCACTCCTGTCGTGGTCAGTGTGGCCCCTGCCACCCTCACCATTGCCCACCGCCAGGTGTGTGCCCACCTGGGACCCCCACCCTGCCCTGGGGGACCCCACCCTACTTCCCGACTCTCATCAATGCCCACCACCAGGTGTGTCCACCTGGGACCCCCCCTACCCTGGGGGGTTCTGTGGTGACCTCTCCCCACTCTGAGGGGCTGCAGTGACCCCCTTTCTGTCCTGGAGGGCTGTGGTGACCCCCCTCCCACTCTGGGGACCATGGTGACCCCCACCTCACTGTGATAACCCCGTCCTACTCTGGGAAGCTGCAATGACCCCTACCCACACTGGTGACCCCCCTAGATGGTGACCCCCACCTGCACTGGTAATGCCCTCCTGCTCTGGGGGCCTCAGTGACCCCATTCTGTGTTGGGGGGCTGCAGGGACCCCTCCCCGTACCACGGGGACACAGCGTGTCCCCCCACTCCACGGGGCCTTGGGGATCCCCTCCCAGGCGGGGTGCCGTGCTGACCCCTCCGCGTGCCCCCAGACGGAGGCGGTGCTGTGCGAGTGCCGCGTGCGGTTCCTGTCCTTCATGGGGGTGGGACGCGACGTCCGCGCCTTCGCCTTCATCATGGCCAGCGCGCCCGGCACCTTCCGCTGCCACATGGTGTGGTGTGAGCCCAACGCCGCGGGGCTCAGCGAGGCGCTGCAGGCTGCCTGCGTGGTGAGTGGGACCCCCGAGCCCCCAGTTCCCTGTGCCCCCCGCTGCAGGCCGCCTGCAGGGCGAGTGGGACCCCCGAGCCCCCCTTCTCCCATTCTGACTCCCCTTCCCCGCAGCTCCGCTACCAGAAGTGCCTGGACGCGCGGCCCCAGGCCTCCAGCTCCTGCCTGCCGGCCCCCCCGGCGGACTC
>NW_021938894.1:149400-150486 GCF_001715985.3 Manacus vitellinus
CTCGGTGCCACGAAGGCGATGGAGACAGGGCGTGACAGCGTCTCCTCATCGTAGAACAGCTCGAACTCATCCAGGTGTGTGTGCCCGAAGAACTGTGCTGCGATGGTGCCCTCGAACCTGCCATTGTGGGGTGAGGGGGGGCAGCATCCAGACCCACAGCCCCTCACCCTGGGCCCCCAACCTGAGCCAGGCCTGGCCACTCACAGACCTCTTGGCATGGCTCTGCCTGGCACAGGCAGCTTCAGGGTCCCAGCCTTGGGTGCTCCAACACCATCCTCTGCCCCCCTCCCATGCTGATGCCACCCCAAGGGGGTCCAGCGTGTGGAGTGGGGGTCCAGGATACATGGGGTGGGGGTCTGGCATGTGGGGAGGGGCTTTTGGTCTTTGGTACACAGGATGGGGGTCTAGGGCGAGTGGGGAGAGGTCTGACTCATGTAGTGGAGGTCCAGGCCGTGGGGTGGAGGTCTGGTGTAGGGGTCCAGCATGCGGGGCATGAGTGTGGCGTGCAGGGCAGCGGTCTCATGTGTGGGGTGGGGGTCCAGGGCCTGTGGACATGAGTCTGGTGTGCAGGTGAGGTGCCCAGCACATGGGGCTGGAGTCCAGGGTGCAGTGTGGGGGTCTGGCATGTGGGGCAGGGCACAAGGACAGGGGTCTGGCACACAGTGTGGGGGTTAGGGCCAGGGGTCCAGGCTGGGGGTGTGTGGCACAGGGTGGGGGTCCGGGCCAGGGGTGTGTGTGGGCACTGACCTGCTGATGATGCGGTAGTAGTTCCAGCTCCAGCTGTGCAGGCAGTGGGCCGGGGGGATGTGCCCAATGATGTGCACCTGGGGGTAGGGACCCAGGGCTTGGGGGTGCCCAGGAACCCCGGGACGCCCCAATCTCCCCCCAGAATTCCCCCCTCACCTTCTCCCCATCACGCTCAGCATCTGCCAGGACCCCCATGAGCCACTGGAGCTGCCCCGCAGGGTCCGTGGCGTTGATGAGGAGCCAGAAGTTGGCCTGGGAGCAGAAGTTCATGTTGAGGGAGACGAGGCGCAGCCCAGGCCAGACCTGCGCTGTGTAGAACCCACCGGCCCTGCAGGGAAA
>NW_021938894.1:162361-163454 GCF_001715985.3 Manacus vitellinus
CAGCACAGCTGCCACGTCCCAGGGGAAGGCCCAGGAGCACAGGTAGCGCCGCCGCGTCCGGCTGATGTCCTGCACCAGGATCCCATCCTCCAGAAAACCTTGGGGGCAGCCAGGAGGGTCATGGCGCCGGAGGGGCCCGGGAGAGTTGAGGGGTAGGGGTTTCTCAGGGGGTCCCTGTGATGGGAGGGGCTGGCAGTAGGGACTAGGTGGGTGCCTGCCATGGAGTGGGGGGTGTGTCCTGGAGACCAGTACCTCTGGATGGGCACCCTGGGGATGTCACTGGGGGTCCCCTGGGCTACTGTGGGGTTGAGGGGTCAGCAGTCCATGCTGGGACCCCAGAGTGCCCAGCCAGATCCCCCTCGTGCAGGGTTGGGTGACAGCTGTGCCAGGTGGGAGTGCACCGGTGTGTGCATGTGTGTGTGTGTGTGTGTGTGTTTACACACCTGTGCATTTGTGTGTGTGTGTTTACACACCTGTGCATTTGTATGTGTGTGTTAGTGTGTAACACACCCGTGTGTCTGTCTGTGTGTAACACACCCGTGTGTCTGTCTGTGTGTAACACTGTGTGTCTGTGTGTGTGTGTAACACACCCGTGTCTGTCTGTGTGTAACACACCCATGTGTTTGTGTGTGTCTGTGTGTAACACTGTGTGTCTGTGTGTGTGTGTAACACACTCGTGTGTCTGTGTGTGTCTGTCTGTGTGTAACACTGTGTGTCTGTGTGTGTGTGTCTGTCTGTGTGTAACACACCTGTGTCTGTCTGTGTGTAACACTGTGTGTCTGTGTGTGTGTAACACACCCGTGTGTCTGTCTGTGTGTAACACTGTGTGTCTGTGTGTGTGTAACACACCTGTGTCTGTCTGTGTGTAACACTGTGTGTCTGTGTGTGTGTGTAACACACCCGTGTGTCTGTCTGTGTGTAACACTGTGTGTCTGTGTGTGTGTAACACACTTGTGTGTCTGTGTGTGTCTGTCTGTGTGTAACACACCTGTGTCTGTCTGTGTGTAACACTGTGTGTCTGTGTGTGTGTGTCTGTCTGTGTGTAACACTGTGTGTCTGTGTGTGTGTGTAACACACCTGTGTCTGTCTGTGT
>NW_021938894.1:168010-169821 GCF_001715985.3 Manacus vitellinus
GCCGTGTGCCCCCTCCCGCAGGTGCTGCGGATCCTGGAGCGGCGCGGGAGCAAACCGGCCCCCGACGACCTCAGCGCCGTCCGCAACAACACCTACCAGATGCTGAACCTGCTGGCCGAGGACCGGCCCCGGCGGGATGGGGACAGGTCCCAGGGGGATGGGGACATGGCCTGCGGGCCCATCCTGGAGTTCGTGGCTGCTGAGAACCTGTTGGAGCAGCTCCTGTGCTGGCACCTGCAGGGAGACTTCACCGAGGAGAGGAAGGTCCATGATGAGGAGTGGAGAGGGCGGGGAGGGGTCTGCGGGAGTGAGTGGCCTGCGGGGGGCTGGGACAGGCTGGATTCAAGGGGCGAGGGTGGTGGGGTGAGGGTCAGCCAGGCCAAGGGCTGGTTGCTGCACCTGGGGAGGTTCAGGTTGGATTTAGGTTGGGACTAGATGGGCTTTAAGGTCGCTTCCAATCCACAGCGTCCTATCGTTCTGTGATACTGGGGAAAATTGCTCCTGGAAAGGGCTGTTCAGCCCTGTCACGGGTGGCCTAGGGCAGGGCTGGAGTCCCCACTCCTGGGGGGATTTCACAGCTGTCTGGCTGTGACACTTGGGGATGGGGCTCAGTGGTGGGCTGGGCAGCGCCGGGGGAGCAGATGGACCCGGGAGTCTCGGTGCCTCTCCCACCCCGTCCGTGTCCCCGTTCCCAGGTGGAGCAGCTGAAGCTGTACGAGATGCTGATCAGCCAGGCCCGGCAGCCTCTGCTGCGGCACAAGGCGGTGCTGACGCCGCTGCTGCGCCTGCTCAGCGTGTGCGCCGAGCCCGCCTCGGCCCCGCTCGAGAACAGCCTGGTGCTGCTGCTCAACCAGCTCTGCGTCTCTGTGGCCCGCGAGCCGGCCATCCTGGAGCTCTTCTTCCACAGCCACACGGACCAGGGCCCCGCCAACCTCATTATCTTCTCGCTCCTCATCCCCTTCATCCACCACGAGGGCGCGCGGGGCCAGCAGGCGCGCGACGCGCTGCTGCTCATCATGGCCATGTCGGCCAGCAACCGCACCGTGGCACAGTCCATCACCGACAACTCCTACTTCTGCCCAGTACGGACTGGCCAGCGGGGCCTCCCCTGCCTGGGGCAGGGCTGGGACATGGTTGGGTTGGGCCACTGGGGCTGGAGCCACGGACAGGCCTGGAGGGAGGAGCACTGCCCTGGATGGGGGCTTGGGGATGGGAGAGGTCTGCAGATAATGGGGGTCTGGAGATCTTGTGGGGCTTGGAGGTGATGGAGAGTTTGGGAGTGATGGAAGGCTTTGAGATAGGGGGCTTGGGGGTGATGGGGGCCTGGAGATAGCATGGTGATGGGGGGCCTGGGAATGATGGGGTACTCGGAGATGGCAAGGGACTTGGGGATGATGGAGGGTCTGCAAGTGATGGGCTTGGAGGTGACAGGGGGCCTGGAGATGGAGTGCTTGGGAATGATGGAGGGGCTTGAAGATGATGGAGGGCTCAGTGTTGGGCTGAGGACAAGGGGGCCGGTCCCTTGGGCCAGAGTGGGACACTGGGCCCAGCCCAGCTGCCCTGCCTGAAGCCGGGCTGGAGGGGGGCAGGTTCCTGTGGGATTGGGGTTCAGAGGAGGCTGGTCAGGTCCAGCGGCCGGAGGTCTGAGGGGCCGTGGAGCAGCTGAGTACCCAGGTGTGTCCCCAGGTGCTGGCCACGGGCCTGAGCGCCCTGTACTCCTCCCTGCCCCGCAAGATCGAGGTGCGGGGGGACGACTGGCACTTCCTGCGCCGTGAGGACTGGATTGGTGTCTCCTCCCTCGTCCTCTTCAT
>NW_021938894.1:174671-175824 GCF_001715985.3 Manacus vitellinus
GTCCCCTTGTCTGTGCTGTTGTCGGGGCACTGCTGGCCTGAGACACCCCACGTCTGCCTCTCCTCAGCTCTGGGGGGCTCGGGGGGTGGCCATGGGGCAGCAAGTGCTGCCAGAGCCGTGGGGTGAAGCTGTGACTGTTGGGGGGCAGCGGCAGCACATGGAGAAGGTGCTGGTGTTGGCCCCCCAGGTGTGGGGGTGTGGGGGCTCCAGCACCCACCTGGGACCCCTGGGACCCCTTCCCTGTTCATGGCCATCGCCCCGCAGCTTCCCTAGTGCTGCTGGGGTGGGGATGAGGATGGAGGTGAGGATGGATGGGGTTAGGGACGGGGATGATGCAGGTTGGATGGAAGTGGGGTTGGGATGAGGAGGATGAAGATGGGAATAGAGGTGGGATTGGATGGGATGAGGATGAGGGGATGGGATGAGGATGAAGGGGATAAAAGGGATGGGGCCCCAGTGGTGGCACCTCCCAGGCAGTTGGGGGGACTGGTGGGTGCCCCAGGGCAGCGACTCCATTCCCTGTCCTGTTTACCCCTCCATGTCCTGCAGGAGCAGTGGCTGGAGAGCATCCACATTTTCGATTCCAATAGTTCATGTTTTTATTGCAGTCACTCAGTGTGTCCACTGCAGCTTTTCTCCATTCCCTGTTGTACAACATGGAAACACTGGGGAGAGGGAACAGAGTGAGCTTTATTCCAGCCTTTTTTTCCCCAGGAGTATGGAAGGTCACCCACCCAGCAATGCAGAGCCTGGCTCTGGGGCTCCAGCTGCACACCAGGGCTGGGAATCAACGGGATGAAGTGATAGCAAATAATAGTGCAGGGAGATGAACCCGCTGTGGTCAGATCCCAGTGGCACCTCCCCTCCGGTGAGGAGCTGGGCAGGGACTGGAATCCGGGGATCCTGCCCCCACCATGCCCCGTTCCAGCCCTCACATCCCTGTGGATGAGACTTTTTCCTAGTTCCCAATTGATTGTGAGCAACTCCCAGTCATCCCTTTATCTCCAGGTGAGGTTTTCAGCCCAGGTGAGGTAATTTCTGTATCAGAAAGTGCGGCCAGCAGGACTGTGTAAGTGATTTTGTGCCCCTGTGCTGGCACTGCTGAGGGACCTCCAGAGCTGTGTCCAGTTCTGGGCCCTCACAAGAGAGACAC
>NW_021938894.1:177286-178492 GCF_001715985.3 Manacus vitellinus
CGCGCGTACCAGAAGCAGCCGACGATCTTCCAGAACAAAAAGCGGGTGCTGCTGGGCGAAGGCGGCAAGGAGAAGCTGCCTCGATACTACCGCAACGTGGGGCTGGGCTTCAAGACCCCCAAGGAGGTGAGGGGGCCCTGGGCAGGGCCTGTGTGACCCCCAGCTGTGCCCCCAGGAGGGCCCTGCCCAGGGCAGGCATGGCACTTGGGAAGGGGCAGTGGTGGTGCTGGTGAGAGCCAGTCTTCTCCAGGGCTATTCCCACCTGGACCACTCCATGATTCCTTGCTGCAATGAGTGTCCTCTGAGCTCCGGTGTCACCTGAGCCGTGTCCACTCACCTGGCACCCACCTGTCCTTGCAGGCCATCGAGGGCACCTACATCGACAAGAAGTGTCCGTTCACTGGGAACGTCTCTATCCGGGGCCGCATCCTCTCAGGTGAGATGGGACATCCCTGAGGGAATCCCAGGGGAGTCCTGGGGCAGGTAACCAGCCAGGGCCCCTGAGGTCCCTGGAGCAGGAAACCCGCCCAAGTGCCTGTCCCCGCCCTGGTCCTGGAGCCGCAGATGATGCCGATCTCACGATGGTCTGCCGAGCCCACCGCGGGCCTGACGACGCTGCCACTTGGCTTCACTGATGCAGGTGACAGGACCAGGTGCTGGCAGGGACCCCCCGGGTGTGCTGTGCCTGGGGGGCAGGTGTTGCTCTGGGGCAGGAGCAGGTGGTGCAGGAAGCATTAGAGAGTGTGTTAGAAGGGCTTCAAAAAGAGCCATAATTGGGTTTGTGACAGAAATGGAGAGGGCGTGGCCTGGCAGGGAGGGAGTAGCTGCCCTGTGGCCTGGCAGGACACTGAGCCCCCCAGAGGGAGGTTAGGGTTTGGGATTCAGGTAAACGTGGAGGAATACCTGTGCCTGTCCCCCGTGGCCCAGGTGTGGTGACCAAGATGAAGATGCAGCGCACGATCGTGATCCGCCGCGATTACCTGCACTACATCCGCAAGTACAACCGCTTCGAGAAGCGCCACAAGAACATGTCTGTGCACCTGTCCCCCTGCTTCAGGTGTGTGCAGCTGTCCCTGTCCCCCTGTCCCTGTGCCCCTGTCCCCCTGCTCCAGGTGTGTGCAGCTGTCCCTGTCCCCCTGTCCCCGTGCCCCTGGGCCCCTCCGCCATGTGTGTGCAGCTGTCCCTGTGCCCCTGTCCCCCTGCTCC
>NW_021938894.1:179282-182129 GCF_001715985.3 Manacus vitellinus
GCTCCAGCTGCTCCTGTCACCTCCTGGTGTGTCACAGTGAGTTCTCTGGTTTGTGCTGGGTCATGTCCCCACTCCCAGTGCCACTGCAGCAGGTGACAGCAGGTGCAGCAGGTGAAGGGGCCTGGGGCCAGCTCCGGTGGTGTCACCTCACCTGGGCCAGCTCTGGTGGAACGAGACGAGCTTTAATGTCCCTCCCAACCCAAACTGTTCCATGATTCCATGACCTCTGGGTGCCTCCAGCTGCTGCAGGTGAGCCCCACACCTTTGGCCACAGGCTGGAGCTCAGGGGGTCGAGCTGTAGCCGTGCTTTGTGCTCAGACTGTTGGAACAAACCTCGAGGTGTAAGGTAAGTTCATACAATTCCCAGTAAATTCAGACCTTCGAGGCTCAGGACATCTGTAAATTCCCTCCTGGCCCTGCCAGAGCCTCAGGACTGTCACAGGTTTGTGCTGGGAATTTGGGAGCAGCGGAGACTGCGGGACCTGGTGTACAGGGACAACAAGCAAGAGAGTCCCCAGTTGGTCAGGGGGTTCTTACTGGTTTCCCAGTGCCAGTGGGTGCCATGAGCACACTGGGATTCATCCACCAGTTACTTTATGACTATGGGACATCCCTTGGAAGGGGCTCACAGGGACCATTGGGTCCCTGTGCCCAGACAGCCATCCTGGCCTCAGGGAGCATTTCCCCCCTGGGCAGTGTCACTGCCCTGGGCACCAGGCTCCCTTGGCTGGGGTAGGAAGGGAGGAGCATGTGGGGGCAGGAGAAAAGGGGGAAATGGGACAGGACATCCATCGGCCATTCCCTGAGTGCCTGTGTGGCCCCCCCCAGCTCCTGAGCAGAGGGAGATGAGTCCCCCCAGCTCAGTGCCCTTGAACCATCCCAGCACTGAACCACCCCCGAATCAGGATGATGCCACCGGCCCTGGCTGTGTCCTGGGAAGGACAAGCCCCACAGCCATCTCCTTCCTGAGCTGCTGCTGGACATGGCCCCTCCCCGGGACAGGGCTGGAGCGGGGAGCAGTGGGGTGTCCTGCGCCCGGGTTACCCGGGTTACCTGAGCGCTGGTGTCCCGGGTTACCCGGGTTACCTGAGCGCTGGTGTCCCGGGTTACCCGGGTTACCTGAGCGCTGGTGTCCCGGGTTACCTGGGTTACCTGAGCGCTGGTGTCCCGCTGGGGGTGGCAGCGGGTCCCACAAAGCTTGTTGGGTCCTGCTGCGGGATCTGCTCCTCTCCAGTGTTCCAGCTGCACCATCTGTTGGTGCTGCTGGGACTGGGAGCCTTGACCTTGTGAAAACCACATTGATGGTGATTTCCTTGACAGGGACTGTGCCCTGGGTTGTGCCAGATCCCATTCCCGGGGCTGTGCTGGGTCCTGTGCCCTGGGCTGTGACAGTGCCTATCTGGGCTGACCCTCCCCAGTGCCAAATGCTGCAGGTTTGGCTCTGGATGCAGTGCTGGGGATGCTGGGAATGAGCCCCGACTGCGGTGCCGTGACAGGGACACGTTTATCTGGCTGTCAGACCCAGGTGAATGGTGATCAGGCTGCCTCGTGCAGCCTCCTATTCCTGTGGGAGGACCTCATCCTCATCCTCCCTGTCCCCCCCTCTCCTCCCCTTCCCAGGACACTTTCCCAGGCTGCCCTGGAGGTACTGGGGCCCCCTGGAAGCCCGTCTGTGGCAGGGACAGCACATGGCCATGACTCCCCAAACCTCCAATACCCATTCCCTGGTGGATCCAGGACCCTGTCCAGGGGGACCCTGGGAGCCCCGTGGCACTGGGGTCTGTGCTGTTTCTCCACGTGGTTCCCATGGGGAAGCCCCCAAAGTCAGGACTGATCCACAGGCTGCTCAGAGTCTTCCCCCCCACTTTAATGCCCAATTATTTGCTCCTTGGAAGATTATCCCAAGCCTTCATCCCAGAGTGATTAATCATCCTCTTTCACTCCCTTAAGTAGATTTGTCCAGCTAATGGGCCTCTCCTGTGAATTATCCCAACAAGCCCATTTTCAGCACCAAACTGGGACTTTGTCAGGGTGTCTGAGCTGGGGGTGGCCTGTGTCTCCCCCTTCCCCAAGCCCTTGGGGGTCCAGCACAGAGACAGCTCCTGGTAAAAGATTTTCCTCTTAATCCCTTCCTAATCCCTTCCTGAGCCCTCCTGACATGCTTAGAGCTGCTGGATTTGGGGTTGTTTGGGGAAGTAGCTCCCAGCACTGGTGAGGGAATGATTCATGTCCCCTTGGGCCACACTGGGGATGGGGGCCCTCATTTCCCACCTGTCCCAAGGCTCCTGGGTTTTACTTCCTGCCAAAAGTTCACAGAAACCTGTGTCAGAGCCAAGGGACCAACCCCTTCCAGGGGTAGGAGTGGAGTGGTTTGTCTTTTTTCTTCTTCTCTCCGGAGCAGGAGCCCCCAGGTCTGGGGCTGTGGGGACAGGAGGACCCCCTGGCACAGGGCAAGCCAGCCTGGCATGATCCGTGGCTCCAGAGATCTCCCTGGCACAGGAGAGCCAGCCTGACATGATCCATGGCCCTGGGAGCTGGTGGCTGTTCCATGGCCCTGGCTGTGTCCCTCAGCCAACCCTGACTCCCCAGCAAAGTGGAACAGACGCTGCTCACGCCACCAATTCCGTTAATTGAGGGTTCACTTCATCAGCCTCATCCCCATCCAGCTCTCTCAAGGTCGGTGCTTGTCAGATAAAGTTTGGAATGCATTCTCCTGTTGGACAGCTCAGTTATTCCAATTGCACTTGTTCCAGTTGCTGGAGGGACTCCTTGTCCTCTCCCTGCACATGCCACTCTCAGACTGACCTTGGCACCTCCATTTCCAGTGGAAAGTTTCCAAATGCAGAA
>NW_021938894.1:183280-185186 GCF_001715985.3 Manacus vitellinus
GGGCACAGGGTGGACCTGATGATCCCTAAATGACTCTGGGATTTCTGGTGTCCAAATCCAGGTTGTGTCTCCAGTTCTGAGCTCCTGAGTTTCTGCTCCTGGAGCCACCCAGCACCCCCAGCCTTGTCCCTGCCTGTGCCCCCACCCCCTGGCTGGGCAGCTGCTGCTGTGAGCTGTCCCCGACCTCCCCAGGCCGGAGCACCAGCCTGTGCGATTCATTATTTCCTGAGGAATTTAATTTGCAGGCTCCATTCAGTCCGTGACCTGCCGCTGTGGGGACGCTGCCGGCTCGGCTCCTGCCTCGCCCCGCGGGTTTCTCGGTACCGGTGTCCTCGTGGCCGGGGCTCCTTTGTTGGGTTCCTGGGAGACCTTCCTTGTGCTCTCCCCGAAGGGCCCCGTCCCTCCCGCAGCCCCTGGGCCGCTGCTGACGCACACGGCGTGTCCCTCCCTCCTGTGCCTCCAGGAGATGCCCCATCCCGGCTCTGAGGGTCTCTCAAGGACACTCCGTCCCACCTTTGGCTCCCAGACCTGTGGCTACCCCAGTGCTGGTGTCACCCCACGCTCCAGTGGGAAGCTCCCACTCATTGTCCTCCTGTGGCTTGTCCAGAGTCTCCCTTTGGGACCTGAACAATTCAATAATCTGCAAAGCTGGAAGTCCCATAACTCACACAGTGCTTGAAATTTGGGCTTGAGCGGGCTTGGAGCAACCTGGCCCAGCGGAGGGTGTCCCTGCCCATGGCAGGGGCGTGGAGTGAGCTGAGCCTTAATGTCCCTTCCAACCCAAACCATTCCATGGTTCTGTGATTCCATGATCAGAACACTTCGGGTGCCATCGTGGAAATTGTTAAATGCTTCCTGAGGCAGACAGGGGACAACATCCATCATCTGGGGACAGTATCTGTCATCTGGGGACAGGATCCATCATTTCCTGGGGACAATGTCTGTGAGCTCCTGGGGACAACATCCATCATCTCTCTGGGATTGCTGAAGACTTTGCAGGGTCAGGTCCTCGAGGAGTTTTTCCATTAGCCCACAGTGTCCCGCTCCACCCAACAGGGACTCGGCCCTTCAGGGTGTGGCAGGGCCTGCTGAGGTCCCTGTGAGCTCTTCATTCATTATCAGACCATGGGATAGAGCACGTTGGCTCCAGCCAAGCCTCTTTCCAACCCCTTTCTCCAGTGGATGGACCCTGAGGGCAGCACCTGAACCTGCCCCCAGCCTGTGTGTGCACAGGGACCCCGGTCCCAATTTCACCTCCAGGCTCTTAATTGCCAGCCTGTGACAGTCACAATGTGCTGGGTCCCTGCTAGAGCTGCTTCCCAGCAGGAAATTCCAGCCCCCTGGCCTGGGCTGTCGCTTTTCAGCCCCATCTCATACCACAGCATTGCCCCGTGGTCAGTCAGAGTCTCCCTCACACCTTTTTTTCCCAGAATTAGGCCAGGCTGTTTGTCCTGCTCCCTCTCCAGCCCAGTGGGGACAGTTCAGCTGCAGCTCTGGGAGCTCAGGGATCGATGGTACTGCAGGATCCTTATGGGATGAGACATGGAGCGATGGATGTTCTGGCACAACTTGTGAGAGAAACAAGCTTTTGGGTCCTGTGCAGGGCAGGGGGCTGCTGCCAGGGCTGCCACAGCCCTCTGCCTCTCCCCAGAGCAGGGCAGGCAGAAGGACCCTCCCAGAATGGAGATGTGCTTGGAAAATTCCCTGGGCCTGAGAGCAGTACAGGGAGAACCAGCATGGTCCCTACCTGGGGCCCTGTGGGTGCCACCAGGCTTTTCAAGGTGTGCCAGCCCCTGCCCAGGTACCCGGCAGAGGTTTGATGTCCCTCTCCTGCCCGTCCCTCAGGGCAGCCCCAGTGTCTGACTGCTCCCTGCCAGGGTCTCTGTCCCCGTCTGTGCCACATTCC
>NW_021938894.1:185464-187726 GCF_001715985.3 Manacus vitellinus
TGGTGGAATTGCTGTTTATCCAAGCTCTAGGAAGCTGCTGCCCATCCCCTGACCCAGGCAGGCTGGGAGGGCTGTCACCACAGCCTGAGTCAGGCACGTAGTTACCTGTCATTATATGTAATTCTATGTGATTTTTTGCCATTTTTGGTGCATGGTGACAACATTTGCTGTGGTGGATTCAGCCCCTGCTGAGTCGGCGTTTCCCCAGCGTCTGTGCTCCGGGGCCTTCCCGTGGGAATTCCTCACCTTGCTTAGACCTTCCCATTCCCCTCACCCTGCTGTCACCACACATACACACCTCCATGTGTGGATGTGGCACTTGGGGCAAGGACTTGTGGCCTTGGCAGCGCTGGGGAATGGTTGGACTCGATGGCCTCAGAGGGTGCTTGGCAAGGTGCTGATGGGTCAAAGGTTGGACTCAATGACCTTGGAGGTCTTTTCCAAGCTCAGTGATCCCAGGGTGTCCCATGTGGCAGAGCAGCAGGTCCTGCAGCCGCTGCCTGGGAGAAGCTCTGCCCATCCCACACATCTATTTTGGAGGTCCTCTTACTTGAGCTGCCCTGCAACTCAGGATGGAGAGGGCAGTTAATGGAAATAATTAAGTAGCTAGATAACTAACTGCCTGCTGCTTCTGCCCAAGGCTGTTAGTTATCTAGTTTTTTAATTACTTAGCTATTTAGTTGTTGAGTTGTTTAGTTATTTAATTATTTAGCTATTCAGCAAATTAATTATTTAATTACTCAATTACTTATTTAATTATTTAGTTATTCTGCAAATTCATTATTTAATTACTTAGCTATTTAATTATTTAGTTATTCAGTAAAGTCACTATTTACCCTGCACGAGCCCCGCAGTCCGTGTGTCACCGTTTCCATCCGAATTTCAGTTTTACCCTGCAGATGTTCCATTCTGGAAATCCCTCTGGGGAAGGGGAGCTCTGTGGACACACTGCACTCTGGCATCTCCCTCACTGCCCCCCCTGGAAACTCCGAGGCAGCATCGGGAAATTCCTGCAGGTTTGTGGAGCCCCGGGGGGAGTTTCAGCTTCAGCCAACTCTCTGTCCCACCTGCCCTCCTCGTCCCTCTGCGCTGGGAACCCCCGTGGGGCCGCAGCCACATCCCCCTCCTGGGGTGGTGGGAGGTGAGGGGACGTTGGGGGTGTTCTGGGGAACATCCCAGCCGTGTTTGCCCGGGTGGGAGGGAGCAGAGCAGCAGTGCAGGACTGGAGCTGCCCTGCACGGGTGGGCAAACAGGCCCAGGCCCCACGCTGTGCCAGGGGAGGTTCAGGTTGGATACTGAGAACATTGGTGGAGTCCCCACCCCTGGAGGGATCCACAGCCGTGGGGATGTGGCACTTGGGGACGTGGGGCAGTGGTGGCCTTGGCAGTGCTGGGGGAACAGGGACTCGACAGTCTCAGATGTTCCTCCAACCTCAACAATTCCATGATTCCATCCTCTGCAGAGGGTCCCCAGAGCACACCTGGCCTGGCCTTGATGCAGAAGGGGGGGATGACACCCTCAGGTTGGCTGTGCCCTACACACCTGGTGCAGGTGATGCTCTGTCTGGGGAAGGTGCTCTGAGAGAGAAACAGCAGCTCTTGAGCATCCGTGCTGCTGCTCCACATCCTGCTCTCTTGACCTCAGGACCTGTTCACCACAGAGCTATTCTGGGCTGTTACACTGTGTTCCACAGCTCTGGGCTCTTCTTTCTGGGAGAAAACACTTACAGGTTAAATACATCCCGAGGTTCTGTGGGTGAGGAGACAAACACAAACCCACATCGTGGAGAAGATACGAGGGGGGATGTCCCAGTTCTGCTCCCTGGGATGGTCGTGGCTCTGGTGAGAGAGGCAGGAGGGACCCCCTGAGCCCATGTCTGATGTGAACTGGCCCCAAATCTGCGAGAGAAGCAGAAGAAAAGCAAATAACCCTGTGAGGTTGGTGTGGAGCTGAGCTCTGCTGCTCTCTGATCTCTTGGGGGGAGTTTAGTGGTCTGGTTTGAGGGTGAAAGGGGGAAGGACAAAGCCCAGTGCTGAGGACAGGGGTGGAGTCCCAAAGGAGGCTTTTGGGGAAGCCACTGCTGCCCTTTCCTGCTGGAATCTGCTCTGACACCATTCCTGTGGGAACCAAACAGTTCCTGCCCCCCTCACCTCAGAGCTCTGCTCAGCCAGGACCCCTGTCTGTGGGGTCCCACAGCTCCCCCCTGCAGCCCTCACGGGGTTGGAGATGGGGGGAGTCTGTGAGACACGGGGCTGCCGGGGG
>NW_021938894.1:188311-189744 GCF_001715985.3 Manacus vitellinus
TGCTCCAAGTCCTGTCCAACCTGGCCTTGGACACTTCAGGTCCATCTCCTTAAGGCTCTGCTGAAGCCAGACCCAGCTGCAGCCGTGGTGCCCACGCCCCTTACCCTGAGGGGATGGTGAGGTCTTGGTGAGGGGCTGCCTCAGGACGTGCCACGGACACCCCTCATGTCCTGGAGGACAGACAGGGCTTGTGTCCCACCCTGTGCCAGGCTGCAGTACATCCTGCCCTCTCTGCCCTGGTCCTCCTCCACAGCATCTGCCTGGACCCTCTTGGTGCCCCCCACACCAGCTGCCCAGTGCCTGTGGGGTCTGATCCTGCCACCTCCCCTGGCCCCTGGGTGATGCCACCGCAGTCTCTGGGTGATGCCACCAGGAGCCCTGTGGAGCTGCTGGGCTGCAGGACCATTTCTTGCCTCACAGGGACCTCTAGAGTCACCCTCCCAAAGTCTCAGCATTTCTCCAGTCACACACAAGCCGTGCTGCCCGGTCTCACCTGTCCTGTGCAGGCTGGAGCACCCCAAGGAGCTCTGTGGGCTCCTCTTCCTCACACCAGCCCCAGAGAGACCCCGTGAGTGCCCCAGCTCTGGGGACAGTAGGGGCAACCCCCGTGTCCTGCTCCTCACAGTGACACCCTCTAGTTCTGGGACTCCTCCCTGCTCCTGGGCTCTGCTCAGCCCCGGCCATGCCGGGTACCCCGAGGGTTCCTGCTGTGCCCCACAGAGCCTCCTGGAAACCAGCCCAAGGTGGGAAGTGTCCACAGCAGGGAGGAAACCTGGAGCTCCTTGTACAAGCCCCGTGTTCGGGGTGCAGAGCAGCACATCCTCCGTTCTGTAGAATCACGGAATCACTAAACCTGGAAAAGATCTCCGAGATCACAGAGTCCAACCTGCAATGGAAAAATTTCCCTACAGCTCCCACTTGGCCAGGACAGGGTGGCTCAGTGCTGGCACCGGGGACGGAGGAGCCCAGCCCTCACCCGGGAGAGCTCAGAGCATCATCCCAATCCCTTCCTAAAGCCAAAGTGAGGGGAATCCAATCCAAATGCTGCAATTTGAGATGCACGAGGCCTCGAGGAGAGACGATCCCGATGTTTTAATGCTCCCACTCTTTGCCTGGCTCCCGTTGAACGTTTCCACGGCTGCTGCACCGTGATGGTGCCTTGTCAGAGAGTTGTTGCCTTTCTTGGATCCTGGATCCTTCTGCAGGACCAGGCCCTCCCTCTCCTGCTGCCTTCTGACCCCAGGAGCCATGGGGAGGCATTCCCAACTCTGGGGGAGGAGGGAGATGTGTCCCAGGGAAAAGGGCCCTGGAGGGCTGGGGTGGAGGGGCCAGGGCTGGGGTCAGTGTTGCTGGGTGGGGCAGGGCACTGCTCAGAATTGTCTTCTCTGACAGTTTTGGACTTGATGATCTTAGGGGTCACAGAATCATGGAAT
>NW_021938894.1:189982-190567 GCF_001715985.3 Manacus vitellinus
CAGGGATCCAGGGGCAGCCACAGCTTCTCTGGGCAACCTGGGCCAGGGCCTCCCCACCCTCATGATGGTACCCAGGTTCAGGGGGTTGAGGATTTTGGGGTGCAGGGCCACAGTGAGCTCTCCCCCTGCACAGCCCCTTGTCTCCTGTCCCCACCACGTGGGTGCCTCTGTCCCTCTCCTGCTCCACATCACTGGGGTTTAATCAGGAACCAGTTCATGGACAAAACTCCATTTTGTACCTTCTCTTTGAATTCCCCTGTTGCTGCAGACTCTGTGGTTCCAGCTGAGGAAGAAACACAAGTGTTCTATTAAGAACTGGGTGAAAATCACATTAATTTAGTGTTAGTGGGGCTGAAGCTGAGTGCAGAGAAGCATCACAGCCAAGGGAGCAGGTCAGAGCTCGGGCTGGGAGGGAACATTCCTCCTCCTGCTGCTGCTGCCCTGCCCTGGAGACACAATAGTGTAGGAAATACAGCAAATCTGGAGAGGGAATGGCTGGAGGAGATGTTGCTTTGCCAGGGAGTGAGAGGTGGTTGTGTCCTCCCTCATTGCATAATCTGTCACGTCAGATTTCTGGGAAAAAAC
>NW_021938894.1:190943-192326 GCF_001715985.3 Manacus vitellinus
GTCCAACCTGGCCTTGGACACTTCCAGGGATCCAGGGGCAGCCACAGCTTCTCTGGGCAACCTGGGCCAGGGCCTCACCCCTCTCACAGCCAAGAATTTCTTGCAAATCGTGATTTTGTAGATTGTTGATTTGATCAATGATCTTCACATCATGCTCGTGGTTATAGCTCAGTGCCCAGAGAATCAGGTGGCAGAGAATCCCCTCCCCTGTGGCAGCACGAGGGGGTTGTTTTGGGAGGTTTCAGCAGTGGATCGAGGCAATTTTCCCCCGTTGCAGACGAAAGACTCCCAAGGATCCGCGATGCTGATGCTCCCGGGAGGGCCCGGGCTGAGCCCCCGCAGGTCCTCACGGCCGGGAGGGAGAGAGGAAAATCACTTGCAATGCAAATGCTGGAAAAGCAGGAAATGCCTCACCCGGGAGTGTTAACTGCTGTTAATGGTTAATGCATGGCCAATTTAAACTTCCCCAGGTGCAGGGGCTGATGCTCCCTCCGAGAGCCGGGAGAGGGAAGGACCGACATCCCCCCCCGGAGCACCGCGGGGTTTGGGTCCCCAGCTCTGCACCGCCCGGGCTGTGCTTCCAATCCCCACACTGGGCTGGTCCTCCTGGTGAGTCATTTAATACCGAGCGCTGGGATCCGGGGCAGTGATTCTGTTTGAAAAGACCGAAGGGAAGAAAAGCGGCGTGTGAGAGGAATAGATTTCCATAAACTGGAAGTGGAGGTGGAAGGCGCTTTGCAGCCCACACGGAATCTCACCGGCTGGCCTGGGAACGTTCCCAGGCGGATTTAATCCCCAGTTCTAGACCCAGCCCGGCTCGATTCACCTGGGTGACGTGGGCTTGCAAGTGGAAGAGGAGACTGGATAAATATTTGCGTTGAGCTGAAGGTCTTTTCTGTACCGAGCAATGTTTTCAGTGGACTTTGGGTTCAGGGAGGCCGAGAATCCTCCTTAATGGAAGTGCTTAGAAATGCAAACACGTCTGACTTGGGTATCTGCCGTTTGCAATGAAAGTAAACCAGGCTGCAAACAGGGAAGGTTTAGCTTTGATCCGAATCCATCTGGTTTTCCTTCAATCCCAACCCTGGCCTGGAGTTTTTCTAGCGTATGATGGTGCTTACATGGGGGCTGGGGGGGCTAAAATGGGGGAAAGCACATAAACCCATCAGTCCTGTGGTGCTCCTTCTCCTCAGAGCCCTTCTCACGGTAAAGCCTCCGCGGAGGAGCCGCAGCTTGGCTTGTTTGCGTTATTCAAATGCGCAAAAATACCCGCAGGCTGATCAGTTATGGGAGGGCGCTCCCAGCTCAGGGATGATGTTCCCAGCTCCAAACATCCAGCTCCCAGCTCAGGGATGATGTTCCCAGCTCCAAACATCCAGCTCC
>NW_021938894.1:192336-198485 GCF_001715985.3 Manacus vitellinus
CTCAGGGATGATGTTCCCAGCTCCAAACATCCAGCTCCCAGCTCAGGGATGATGTTCCCAGCTCCAAACATCCAGCTCCGAGCTCAGGCTGCCCGGCACTTCAGGAACTGTGGCACTGAGTTCAGAGGCTGGGAGGTGCCACGGGCTGACATCGGGGCACAACTCTGCACTCGGGGTGTCTCTCTGGGGTGTTTCTGCTTTGGGCCAGCATTCCTTTGTCCAAGGATCACACTGTGCAGCCCACCATGTCTTTGCCCCTCTTGATGAAGGAGCAGAAAAGGAAGGAAGGAAAAGGCAGGAAAAGAAAGGGCTGGAGCCCCTCTGCTCTGGAGCCAGGCTCCAGAGAGCTGGGGGTGTTCAGCCTGGAGAAGGGAAGGCTCCAGGGAGACTTCAGAGCCTCTTCCAGTGCCTAAAGGGTCTCCAAGAGAGAAGTGTCAGGGATGGCCACAGCCCTCAGAGGTGCAGTTGGGTGTAAGTCACATTGCAGACACTTCCCAGTGTTGGCACTGTGGCAGGATTCATCCCTGTATTTGTGGTTTGTGCAAGGAGCTCTTGGAGAATCAGTCACTGATCTGAGCAGGGTGAGGAATGGTGTGATTTCACCTCCCTGGAGGAACACACAGTCCCACCCCAGACACAGCTCTGTGCGCTCACAGATGCAGCCACCGATCGTGACAAGGCTGACGGTGACTTTTATGACTATTTTTATGACTTTTGCAATCTTTGTGGGACAGTGGATAAAGCTGAGCTAGGAAAGGGCCTGACCTGGTTTGTGGTGGTGATGGAGGCACAGAGATGTTTTCCTTACAGACACAGTTTGTAGCACTGATAGAACAAACAAGGTGCTTCGTACAGCAAAGCACAGTGGGGGAACCCCTCAGGGTGGAAGGCAGGTGCCTTGTGGCCTGATTTGTAACATCAGTAGGGGGTTGTGGTCAAATCCAGGCTCAGCAGGCACTGTTTATCCCATCCCTTTCCTGCGCAGAGCCGAGCCAGGCTGACCCCGAGGACGGAAGCGCCATGTACGAGCTCAACGACAGCAGCTTCGACCCCATCACCTTCGTCCTGACAGGCATCCCAGGCATGGAGGAGTCCCACATCTGGATCTCCGTCCCCTTCTGCCTCATGTACCTCACTGCAGTGTTCAGCAACTCAGTCCTTCTCTTCGTCATCAGCACGGACCGGAGCCTCCACGAGCCCATGTACCTGTTCCTGGCCATGCTGGCCGTCTCTGATCTCATGCTGTCCACCACCACGGTGCCCAAAATGCTGGCCATCTTCTGGTTCAGCGCCAGGGAGATTTCCTTTGATGCCTGCATCACACAGATGTTCTTCACCCATTTCAGCTTCATCGTGGAGTCCTCTGTGCTGCTGGCCATGGCCTTCGACCGCTACGTGGCCGTGTGTGACCCGCTGCGCTACTCGTCCGTCCTGACGCCCTCGGTGATCGGGAAGATCGCCCTCACCGCCGTCGTCCGGGGCTTCTGCATCATGTTCCCGCCCATCTTCCTGCTGAAGCGGCTGCCCTACTGCGGGCACAACGTGATGCCCCACACCTACTGCGAGCACATGGGCATCGCCCGCCTGGCCTGCGCCGACATCAGAGCCAACGTGTGGTACGGGCTGACCACGGCGCTGCTCTCCTCGGGGCTGGACGTCGTGCTCATCGCCGTGTCCTACGTGCTCATCCTCCGGGCCGTGTTCCGGCTCCCGTCCCCGGAGGCGCGGCTCAAAACCCTGAGCACCTGCGGCTCCCACCTCTGCGTGATCCTCATGTTCTACGTGCCCGCCTTCTTCTCCTTTCTCACGCATCGCTTCGGCCACCACATCCCCAGCCGTGTCCACATCCTCCTGGCCAACCTCTACGTCGTGGTCCCGCCCATGCTCAACCCCATTGTCTATGGGGTGAAGACCAGGCAGATCCGGGAGCGTGTCCTCCGCCTCCTCTGCCCCGCAGGGGAGTGTCCCTGCCCCGGCTGCGGGGGCAGGTGCTGAGCAGGGGAAGGGGGACACGGGACGGGGTTTGGAAAGCAGCACCAAGAGCTGCAGCACTTCTCACCCAAGGTTTGCCCAAGGGGTTCGGGACAAGTTGAGGGTGGTGGGATTTCTGGGGCTTGGGTCATCAGCACTTTCACTGCTGTTTGTTTCTCCTGGAGCCGCTTCCCATGGATGCTCCATCGTCAGAGACCGGCAGGTTCAGCTGAGGAGCATCGAGGCTCCTGCACCTCCTGACTCGCTGTCACCTGCTGCTGTTGGTTGTGTTTGCTGTCCTACAGACTCGTTTCTGCCTGTTCCTTCACCTGTTCTCTCGGTGCCCAGACTCTGAACACCTTGTCAGTCACCAGACCAGAGCCTGGCACATCAACCATGGCTGGATGGGCAACTCACTGCTCACCACAGCACAGAGGATGGCTGGCCTGGCCTGCCTTCGGTGCTGAGGGACCCCAGCACCTCTTGCTGCTGAAGGTGTTTGTTTCCCTGCTGAAGGTGTTTCCCTGCTGAAGAACTGTGGGAGGTCAGGAAAGGCTTTGTTGTCCCATGTTTGAGGGAAACAATCCCCTAAACCATGACTGCCGAACTGAACTCAAACGTCTGGAGTGGCTGGTGACCCCAGGGTGTCAGGGAATGGCTCTCCCTGGATATGGGCTCCACAGAATGTTGTGCCCTGCGTCAGGATAGGAGCTGGTGGATCAAACTCAATCTCCCTGAGGGAGAGCAGGAGCCACAGGTGCTCTGCTCTCTGGGACCAGGGGTCTTCACACCTGAGTGACGCAGGAGGTGACTGACACAGAAACCAATCCCTGCTCCGCTCCAGCCATCCCAGTAACAACTTCAAAAAAAGGGAAAGAGAGAGATTTATGATTTCAGATCAGAACCCCCAAACGTTCTTAACACGCTCAATGTGTTTCTTCTGGTTTTTTTATTTTCTTCTGATTTGATCAAAGGAGGCACCCTGTGATGGGCACAGGGGAAATGAAAGTCTGTTCATTAAAGGCTGTTTTTCTCCCAGTGGAGATAACAGAGCCGGGTACAAAAGCTGCTCGTGTCGCTGGGTTTTTTTAATGTCCTCAGAACATTTGTGTTTGTACTGGCTTCCTTAGCAAAAGAAAGAGTATTTGCTCAGAACAGCCATGTGGTTTCTAATAGGAGAGGGAGCTGTGAGAAGGAAAATGCGTCAGGAGAGTGCGTTGCTGTTGGTAGCTCTGAGAACAGCTGAGCTGCCATTTGAGTTGGTCAATACATGGGGTTTGGAGCAACCTGGGCTGGTGGAAGGTGTCCCTGCCCATGGCAGGGGGTGGAACAGAATGAGCTTTAAGGTCCCTTCCCTCCCAAACCATTCTGGGATTCCATGACTCTGTGGTTCTATGGATCTGTCTGCTCCTTGGGGTTTCCCATAATGGTTTTATACCCTGGGGGAGGCAGTTTTAAACTCGCTGCTCTGCTCCTTGGGTGGACATGATGGCTGGGTCAGGAGCAAACTGCCCAGGGACATGTCCCAGAGTCAATGAATCACCAGCTGGGCCATTCCTGGCCAGGGGCCCATGCCTAATGGGGCATTAGCCAGCTGAGCAGGGAGATTTATATTTCAGTGTGGTTAAAATGTCAGCTTAATAACCCACACGTGGTGGGAAACTGCAACTCCTGCACTTCCTACTTTTTCTCCAGCTCTGGAAACACCTATTCTTTATTAGCTCAGTTGATGGGTTTTGTGTCTTCGGAGTGCAAGAACCCTTTTCTGAGGGGGAGGAAGGGAAGGAGGAAGGTTCTGTGCCCATGGAAGGGTGTTGGAACAAGATGAGCTTTAAGGTCCCTCCCAACCCCAACCATTCTACGTTCTTCCATGATTCTATAATTTCAACTGGTGTTTTGTGAAAAGTAAATGAAATCTCAAAAACCTTTGGGAGATAAGTGGAAGTTGCTGAGAATCCTCTGCCCTCAGTGAATGTCTTTGCACACAGAGGAGCTGAGTCTGTGCCTGGAGTGGGGATGGAGCCTCGGGCTCGTGCTGAGTCGAGCTCTCAGCGTGTGTTTGAAAGGAAAACTCTCTCCAGTGTGTGATTGCTTTGCTGCATGGCCAGGGACAGGCTTGGCTTTCATCACGGACAAAGCCTCGAGTGTGCAGGGTTCAAGTACCCCATTTCCACTGGGGTTTATTGCTGTCCATGGACAGTGGTGCTTTGTTAACTGTCCTTCCTCTGCAGAGCTCTGGGGACGATGAATTAGAGCAGAGAAGCTTCATGGTTTTAATTCCTCTCACTTCTCTCGTCGTAATGTCTTGGCAGGTGGCAGGAGAGTGGCTCTGTGAAGGACGGGCAGGGGACAGGAGGAGGGGGTCACCCTCTGTGTCAGTGGCCAGCTGGATGTGTGGAGCTCACCTGGGGTGGGTGAGGAGCCCACCCAGTCAGGATGCCCCGTCCCTGGAAGTGTCCCAGGCCAGGCTGGACGGGGCTCGGAGCAACCTGGGCTAGTGGAAGGTGTCCCTGCCCAGGGCAGGGGGTGGAATGACATGATTCTATGAAGTG
Organism: Manacus vitellinus; assembly: GCF_001715985.3. NCBI lineage: Eukaryota > Metazoa > Chordata > Aves > Passeriformes > Pipridae > Manacus > Manacus vitellinus. The sequence goes on from NW_021938894.1 coordinate 196,860, forward strand.
CTAATTTAATAAAATCCCCACCACACACAGACATGGAGATAATAAACAGCACAGCACCTCCCTGAACTGTCCTGTCTGAAGCGAGGTGGTAACTCAGCATTCAGGGGGAGGTTTTGCTTGACTGATTTGCTCTCAGGAATTAGAGGTTCCTGCTGGTCCCCAAAGGTCCCTGACAGCTCCCTCAAGGGTCGTGGCAGCCAGGAAGGTGCTGACTGCAGGTCCCCTGCCCTCACTGCACAGCCTGCTCAGCGTCTCTGCAGGTTTCTAGGGGAGAAACAGTAATCCAATAAAATCAGAAATGAGGACAAAATCAACTGAGAGGTTTGTAGCAGGAATACCTGCTGATCTTTAGCTCAGAGCTCCCAGATTCCTCTCCATCGTGGTTCCCCAAAAAGCTAAAACAGTTTCTGGTTCCAAAACACTTTGAGTCTGGGGCAAGGACAGGGGTAAAGTTCACAGCTGGTGTACAGGTCCCTGCCTACCCAGGCTGGTCCAGGCACAGCCCTGGGAACCACTTTGGGATCCAGGACCAGGGAATGAATTGTGCAGGGCTGACTGTGGTGGGGGGTGATGAGTGATGGAGTGGTGAGAACTCCCTGAGACTCCTTCAGGGACAGCCTGAAGGTCTGCAGGGCTTGACAGTCCCCACCCAATTAGTGCAGTGGTAGGAAATGCCCAGGGAGAGGAACCAGCAATGTCCCTGGTGCCCTTCACCACCTGTGCCAGCACAACCACAGCCCTACAGTGCCCCAGGGCCACCAGACGGGCCTTAAACACCAGGCTGGGGCTGTCCCAGGGCTGGCACAGGAGGTGACACCCAGGAGGTGACACCCAGGAGGTGACACCCAGGAGGTGGGTGATGGCACAGGAGGTGGGTGATGGCACAGGAGGTGGGTGATGGCACAGGAGGTGGTGACACAAGGAGGTGGGTGACACCCAGGGCTGGGTCACAGCACTGCTGTTTCAGCTGGGTGTGGTGAGACAGAGGTGGATTAGAGAGGTGGGATGGGCTGGGGTCCCCACAGGGTTTATTGAGTGACACAGCCAGAGGCATGTGACCATTTTATTGAGTGACACAGCCAGAGGCATGTGACCATTTTATGGAGTGACACTGCCAGAGGCACGTGGCCATCCCCTGGCAGCAGTTCCAGCTGGGTGAGCCCAAACTCCAGGCATGAACTGGTCCAGGAGGGCACTGTTGTGTTTCACAAGGGGGTGGAAGCAGCACCCTGCCCCTGCTCAGTTCCTCCAGACCTGGTGGATGTGAAGGGATTTCCCTTGGAGAAGGATGGGTTTGTGTTCCTCTAACACTTGGAGAGGACTGTGAGGGAGCCAGTGCAGAATGTGCTGTAAATTTTCCATATTCCCTAAGTCCCCAGTGCCTGGATGCTCAGAGAATTTCATTATTTATTTTGCACAGGCACCACAGCTCCTGGTGATCCAGCAGCAGCCTGGAGCCCTCCTCTGTGCTCCAGAGACAGAATGCACACAGTGGCAGCTCCTGACACACCTGGTCACTCCTCCTGGGACCCAAAATTCCCCTTTGCACCCTGGATATTGTGACAATGCCCTGCTGCTGAGGGCTTTTAACTTGTCTCTGCATATCTGGAGTGAATCTACTGAAGC